>NW_022589706.1:70491779-70980551 GCF_004348235.1 Phoca vitulina
ATTAAGAATTCCTCATATCAGTGAGGTCATATGATACATGTCTTTCTCTGTTTGACTTATTTCGCTCAGCATAATACCCTCCAGTTCCATCCACATCGTTGCAAATGGCAAGATCTTATTCCTTTTGATGGCTGCATAATATTCCATTGTATATATATATACACCACATCTGCTTTATCCATTCATCTGTTGATGGACATCTTGGCTCTTTCCACAGTTTGGCTATTGTGGACATTGCTGCTATAAACATCGGGGTGCACGTAGCCTTTCGGGTTCCTACTTTTGTGTCTTTGGGGTAAATACCCAGTAGTGCAATTGCTGGATCATATGGTAGCTGTATTTTCAACTTTTTGAGGAACCTCCACACTGTTTTCCAGAGTGGCTGCACCAGCTTGCATTCCCACCAACAGTGTAGGAGGGTTCCCCTTTCTCTGCATCCCCGCTAACATCTGTCATTTCCTGACTTGTTAATTTTAGCCATTCTGACTGGTGTGAGGTGGTATCTCATTGAGGTTTTGATTTGGATTTCCCTGATGCCGAGCGATATTGAACACTTTTTCATGTGTCTGTTGGCCGTTTGGATGTCTTCTTTGGAAAAATGTCTGTTCATGTCTTCTGCCCATTTCTTGATTGGATTCTTTGTTCTTTTGGTGTTGAGTTTGATGAGTTCTTTATAGATTTTGGATACTAGCCCTTTATCTGATATGTCATTTGCAAATATCTTCTCCCATTCTGTCGGTTGTCTTTTGGTTTTGTTGACTGTTTCCTTTGCTGTGCAAAAGCTTTTTATCTTGATGAAGTCCCAGTAGTTCATTTTTGCCCTTGCTTCCCTTGCCTTTGGCGATGTTTCTAGGAAGAAGTTGATGCGGCTGAGGTCGAAGAGGTTGCTGCCTGTGTTCTCCTTTAGGATTTTGATGGACTCCTGTCTCACATTGAGGTCTTTCAACCATTTGGAGTCTATTTTTGTGTGTGGTGTAAGGAAATGGTCCAGTTTCATTCTTCTGCATGTGGCTGTCCAATTTTCCCAACACCATTTGTTGAAGAGACTGTCTTTTTTCCATTGGACATTCTTTCCTGCTTTGTCAAAGATTAGTTGACCATATAGTTGAGGGTCCATTTCTGGGCTCTCTATTCTGTTCCATTGATCTATGTGTCTGTTTTTGTGCCAGTACCATACTGTCTTGATGATGACAGCTTTGTAGTAGAGCTGGAAGTCTGGAATTGTGATGCCGCCAGCTTTGCTTTTCTTTTTCAACATTCCTCTGGCTATGCGGGGTCTTTTCTGGTTCCATACAAATTTTAGGATTATTTGTTCCATTTCTTTGAAGAAAGTGGATGGTATTTTGATGGGGATTGCATTGAATGTGTAGATTGCTCTAGGTAGGATTGACATCTTCACAATATTTGTTCTTCCAATCCATGAGCATGGGACGTTTTTCCATTTCTTTGTGTCTTCCTCAATTACTTTCATGAGTATTTTATAGTTTTCTGAGTAGAGATCCTTTGCCTCTTTGGTTAGATTTATTCCTAGGTATCTTATGGTTTTGGGTGCAATTGTAAATGGGATCGACTCCTTAATTTCTCTTTCTTCTGACTTGTTGTTGGTGTATAGGAATGCCACTGACTTCTGTGCATTGATTTTATATCCTGCCACTTGACTGAATTCCTGTATGAGTTCTAGCAGTTTTGGGGTTGAGTCTTTGGGATTTTCCACATAAAGTATCATATCATCTGCAAAGAGTGAGAGTTTGACTTCTTCTTTGCCAATTTGGATGCCTTTGATTTCTTTTTGTTGTCTGATTGCTGTGGCTAGGACTTCCAATACTATGTTGAATAGCAGTGGTGATAGTGGACATCCCTGCCGCGTTCCTGACCTTAGGGGGAAAGCTCTCAGTTTTTCCCCATTGAGAATGATATTCGCTGTAGGTTTTTCATAGATGGATTTTATGATATTGAGGTATGTACCCTCTCTCCCTATACTCTGAAGAGTTTTGATCAAGAAAGGATGCTGTACTTTGTCAAATGCTTTTTCTGCATCTATTGAGAGGATCATATGATTCTTGTTCTTTCTTTTGTTAATGTATTGTATCACATTGATTGATTTGCGGATGTTGAACCAACCTTGCAGCCCAGGAATAAATCCGACTTGGTCGTGGTGAATGATCCTTTTAATGTACTGTTGGATCCTATTGGCTAGTATTTTGGTGAGAATTTTTGCATCCATGTTCATCAGGGATATTGGTCTGTAATTCTCCTTTTTGATGGGGTCTTTGTCTGGTTTTGGGATCAAGGTAATGCTGGCCTCATAAAATGAGTTTGGAAGTTTTCCTTCCATTTCTATTTTTTGGAACAGTTTCAGAAGAATAGGTATTAATTCTTCTTTAAATGTTTGGTAGAATTCCCCTGGGAAGCCATCTGGCCCTGGGCTTTTGTGTTTTGGGAGATTTTTGATGACTGCTTCTATTTCCTTAGTGGTTATAGGTCTGTTCAGGTTTTCTATTTCTTCCTGGTTCAGTTTTGGTAGTTGATACATCTCTAGGAATGCATCCATTACTTCCAGGTTATCTAATTTGCTGGCATAGAGTTGCTCATAATATGTTCTTATAATTGTTTGTATTTCTTTGGTGTTGGTTGTGATTTCTCCTCTTTCATTCATGATTTTGTTGATTTGGGTCATTTCTCTTTTCTTTTTGATAAGTCTGGCCAGGGGCTTATCAATCCTGTTAATTCTTTCAAAGAACCAGCTCCTAGTTTCGTTGATCTGTTCTACTGTTCTTTTGGTTTCTATTTCATTGATTTCTGCTCTGATCTTTGTTATTTCTCTTCTCCTGCTGGGTTTAGGCTTTATTTGCTGTTCTTTCTCCAGCTCCTTTAGGTGTAGGGTTAGGTTGTGTACTTGAGACCTTTCTTGTTTCTTGAGAAAGGCTTGTATTGCTATATACTTTCCTCTTAGGACTGCCTTTGCTGTATCCCAAAGGTTTTGAATAGTTGTGTTTTCATTTTCATCGGTTTCCATGAATTTTTTAAATTCTTCTTTAATTTCCTGGTTGACCCATTCATTCTTCAGTAGGATGCTCTTTAGCCTCCATGTATTTGAGTTCTTTCCGACTTTCCTCTTGTGATTGAGTTCTAGTTTCAAAGCATTGTGGTCTGAAAATAGGCAGGGGATGATCCCAATCTTCTGGTACCGGTTGAGACCTGATTTATGACCTAGGATGTGATCTATTCTGGAGAATGTTCCATGGGCACTAGAGAGGAATGTGTATTCCGTTGCTTTGGGATGGAATGTTCTGAATATGTCTGTGAAGTCCATTTGGTCCAGTGTGTCATTTAAAGTCTTTATTTCCTTGTTGATCTTTTGCTTAGACGATCTGTCCATTTCAGTGAGGGGGGTGTTAAAGTCCCCCACTATTATTGTATTGTTGTCGATGTGTTTCTTTGCTTTTGTTATTAATTGCCTTATATAATTGGCTGCTCCCATGTTAGGGGCATAGATATTTACAATTGTTAGATCTTCTTGTTGGATAGACCCTTTAAGTATGATATAGTGTCCTTCCTCATCTCTTATTACAGTCTTTGGTTTAAAATCTAATTTGTCTGATATAAGGATTGCCACCCCAGCTTTCTTTTGGTGTCCATTAGCATGGTAAATGGTTTTCCACCCCCTCACTTTCAATCTCGGGGTGTCTTTGGGTCTAAAATGAGTCTCTTGCAGACAGCATATCGATAGGTCTTGTTTTTTAATCCAATCTGATAGCCTGTGTCTTTTGATTGGGGCATTTAGCCCATTTACATTCAGGGTAACTATTGAAAGATAGGAATTCAGTGCCATTGTATTGCCTGTAAAGTGACTATTACTGTATATTGTTTGTGTTCCTTTCTGGTCTATGTTGCTTTTAGGCTCTCTCTTTGCTTAGAGGACCCTTTTCAATATTTGTTGTAGGGCTGGTTTCGTGTTTGCAAATTCCTTTAGTTTTTGTTTGTCCTGGAAGCTTTTTATCTCTCCTTCAATTTTCAATGACAGCCTAGCTGGATATAGTATTCTTGGCTGCATATTTTTCTCATTTAGTGCTCTGAATATGTCCTGCCAGTCCTTTCTGGCCTGCCAGGTCTCTGTGGATAAGTCTGTTGCCAATCTAATGTTTCTACCATTGTAGGTTACATATCTCTTCTCCCAAGCTGCTTTCAGGATTTTCTCTTTGTCTCTGAGACTCGTAAGTTTTACTATTAGATGTCGGGGTGTTGACCTATTTTTATTGATTTTGAGAGGGGTTCTCTGTGCTTCCTGGATTTTGATGCCTGTTTCCTTCCCCAAATTAGGGAAGTTCTCTGCTATAATTTGCTCCATTATACCTTCTGCCCCTCTCTCTCTTTCTTCTTCTGGGATCCCAATTATTCTAATGTTGTTTCGTCTTATGGTATCGTTTATCTCTCGAATTCTGCCCTCGTGATCCAGTAGTTGTTTATCTCTCTTTTTCTCAGCTTCTTTATTTTCCATCATTTGGTCTTCTATCTCACTGATTCTTTCTTCTGCCTCATTTATCCTAGCAGTTAGCGCCCCCATATTTGATTGCACCTCATTGATAGCCTTTTTGATTTCTACTTGGTTATATTTTAGTTCTTTTACTTCTCCAGAAAGGGTTTCTCTAATAACTTCCATGTTTTTTTCAAGCCCAGCTAGTATCTTTAAAGTGATGATTCTGAACTCTAGATCTGACATCGTACTAATGTCCGTATTGAGTAGGTCCCTGGCAGTCGGTACTACCTCTTGTTCTTTTTGTTGAGGTGATTTTTTCCGTCTTGTCATTTTGTGCAGAGGAGAATAGATTAATGAGAGAACAAAATGCTAGCAGGGTAACAACGTCCCCAGAAAATATACTCTAAACAAATCAGAAAAGACCTGAAGCAGTGGGAAAAGAAAGGGAAAGAGAGAAAAAAGAAAAGGAAAGAAAAAAAGAAAAAAGAAAAAGATAAAGATAAAAACAAACAACAGCAGAACAAAACAAAACAAAACAAAAACAGAATGTGATCAAATATGATCAGGCTGGATTATAGATCAGTGCCACATGCTAGATTTTGGGTGTATTTTGGTCTGTTAAAAGAAAGTCCCTCCCAAAATTTTAAAGAAAGAAAAACTTATATATGTACAAAAATAAGGGTTGATATGATGAAGGGATGGAATATGACTGTAAAGATGGAAATTATAAAAAATTTTAAAAAAGGATTTGATAAGTTGTTTGAAAAAAGAAAGAAGAGGATAAAAAAAAAAAAAAGAAAGAAAAAAGGGAGAGAATGTGATCAGGCAGGGGAGTAGAAAAAAACCATACACTAGAGATTTAGAGTATATTTTGATCTGTTAGAAGAAACTATCTCAAGATTTTAAAGAGAGAACAACTTATATATATATGCCAAAAATACGGGTAACTACTATGAAGGGATAGAATATGACTTTAAAAATGAAAAATAAAAATTTTTTTTTTAAAAAAGGGATTGATAAGATGTTGGTTGAAAAAGGGAAAAAGAAAAATTCAAAAAAAAGGAGAAAAGGAAAAAAGAAAAAAAGACTGTTAAAAAAAATAATTAACTTTGAAAGACTAAAGAATCATGGTAAAAAAGCCATGAATTCTATGTGCAGTATTCGCCTAGCGCTGGAGTTCTGACGTTCTCATTGATCGGTAAACTTGGTCTTGGCTGGCTGTTCTTGCTGATCTTCTGGGGGAGGGGCCTGTTGCCGTGGTTCCCAAATGTCTTTGCCGGAGGCAAAATTGCCCCGCCCTTGCCGGTCCGGGCTAAGTAATCTGCTCGGGTTTACTCTCCGGAGCTTTTGTTCCCTGCAAGCTTTCCGTACAGCTTTGGAGGCGGAGAGTGAAAATGGCGGCCTCCCAGTCTCCGCCCCGGCGGAGCCGAGAACTCGGGGTCCCGCTCCTCAGTGAGCCCCCAGAGAAAAGCAATCAGTCACTCCCGTCTCCCCGGTCTCCGGCCACACTCCGCGCTCACCCGGCCTGTGACCGCGCCTTTCTATCTGGCACCCGACCCCGGGTGGAGTCTCCAAACCCAGCAGATCCCCGCGGTGCGCTCCCGCACCTCTCCTCCCGGGGGAAGAAGGTGAGTCTCCCCGGATCTGCCGCTTGTTGGGTCCCTGCTGGAGGAGCAGTGGCCCGACTGTGCTGCCGACCACGGTTTATGGCAGCCCCGAGCTGAGAGCCCGCGCCTGGGCTCCGTCTCTGCAGCCGGCTTCCCTGCTCCGATACCTGGGAGCTCTGCCGCACTCAGGCACCCCCGGTCTTTCTGTGACCCCGAGGGTCCTGAGACCACACTGTCCCGCGAGGTTTCCACCCCCCACTTCGCCACCAGAGTGAGGTCCCTCAGCGGATCCGACTTCTAAAAGTTCCGATTTTGTGCTCCGTGGCTCTATCACTTGCCAGAAGCGGCGGACGGAGGCCCCTCCCCCGCCGTCTATCCTCCCGAATAAGGCCTCGGATTCACTTCTCCGCACGTCCTACCTTCCAGAAAGTGGTCGCTTTTCTGTTCAGAGAGTTGTTGCTATTCTTTTCTTCGATCTCTTGTTGAGTTTGTAGGTGTTCAGAATGGTTTGATCCCTATCCAGCTGAATTCCTGAGAGGAGACGAAATCCAGGTCTCCTACTCCTCCGCCATCTTGCTCCGCCCCTATATTTAAATAATGTTTTGAGTGAATACTGATAAATCCTAGATTTCCTCATCATTCTATCAATTAGGAAACATTCATAAAGTTAATAACAGAAATTCAACTATAGAACTTAAACACAGGAGAGTTTATTCTTACATTTAAAAAATATTTAGACGTAAGCAGACGTAAATTCATAAAAGCATCAAGAGACAAGTTATCTTCTGGCTTTGCCATAATTAGCACGTAGCTTCCATCCTCTTGGTTGAAAATGGTTTGGATCTTCTACTATGACATCCTCTTTTTAAACAGGAAATAAAGAATGGGAGAAGGACAAAAAGGTTATCTGCCAGGTATCTTCCTTCTCTTAGTGAGCTCTCTAGTAAGCACCGTTAATAATATTGACTTACATCTCATTGGCCTCTTGTAGTATGAAGAGAGGATGGAAAATATAGTCTTCTCGGTGGAGACATTGTCATCTATAATAATGTCATGGCTTTTTACTATGAAGAAGGAAATATACCTTGGGTAGCTAGCAGCAGTCTTTGTTAACCTATGCCTTATTATTTTTGTTTCTCTTTAGCTCTTTTCACCTTTGGTTAAGGAATCATGTTTATAAGGTCTTATTTGATATAAAAATGAAAAAAATCCATTTTATTACTGAAGTAGGTCATCTAAATACTGAAGGTGATACATGGCAGTAACTTTACACATAAATCACAATTTACTGCTGGGTGGCTTAGTTAGTTGAGCATCCGACTCTTGATTTCACCTCAGGGTCCTGAGATCAAGCCCAGGGTCAGGCTCCACACTCAGCAGGCTCAGCAGGGAATCTGCTTGAGATTCTCTCTCTCTCTCAAATAACTAAATAAATCTTTAATTAAAAAAATCACAATATACCATGAATTCTAGTTTTCATGTATGAAAAATCTAAGACACACAACAATTTAGAAACTCATCATTAGAGGAAATAGTGGTAAAAGTCGTGAGTGCATGGTCAGATTTTTTGGTCAGTTTTTTGACCTAATGGTCAGATTTTTTTCTTTTTTGCAGTTAACATTAATCATTATGAGTTTTGTTTGTTTTATTTTTAGGGACTTGAATGTTTTGAGTAAGAATGTATTTCAGTAATTAATTCAGTATTTTATTTTATTTTATTTTTTTTATTTTTTATTTTTTATTTTTTTATTTATGTATTAGAGAGCGAGAGAGAGAGAAACAGCATGAGAGGGGAGAAGGTCAGAGGGAGAAGCAGGCTCGCCGCTGAGCTGGGAGCCCGATGTGGGACTCGATCCCGGGACTCCAGGATCATGACCTGAGCCGAAGGCAGTCGCTTAACCAACTGAGCCACCCAGGCGCCCTAATTCAGTATTTTAAAATACTCTTCAAATTGACTATGTATAACTTTATTACATGGGACAATTTAACATCAACTAAAAAAATCTTCAGGATCCTTCTCAAATGATTTATTTTTTCACAGATATTTTGTCTAATGTTTAGAGTTATAACAAAATATCCATTTTCATTGCACGATTTTAGGTTCTCTGAAGAGTACAATTTTAAAACTTTTAAATTATGAAAGGAGAAGTAGGGTCACCTGGGTGGCTCAGTCGGTTAAGCCTCCGACTCTTGATTTCTGGCTCAGGTCATGATCTCAGGATCCTGGGATTGAACCTATGTCTTCTGGCTCCCTGCTCAGTGGGGAGTCTCCTTGTCTCCCTCTCTTTCTGCTCCTCCTCCTGCTCTCTCTCTCTTTCTTAAATAAATAAATCTTTAAAAAAATAAATTATGAAAGCAGAAGTAAAAGGGGGATGAAAGAGGCAATGTTTTGAATAAGGCAGAGATGTTTTCATTGTTGGAGACCCTTTTCACTAACGCTTAGCCTTAGGGCTTCAGTCCTTCATTTAAAAAGGGTGAGGATGGGCTTCTTTCAGATAAGGAACACTGGCATAGCTTGTGCCCATTCAAGGCCTGTTAAGCCCTCTGTTCAAGGTGGTGAATATTCTATGTGTATTACTCACATTACAGTTAGGCTGTTCATGCATGATAATAGAAAGCCAAAGGGATTAAAACTTCTTTTTTATACCTTCTGGTCCTGTATTATTGTGTGCCCACCCATCCAAATATTTCATTAAACATTATTCTTTTCCTAGGGCACTGGCAAATGAAAAGGAAGGATATTTTTTTTTCTTTTGCTTAACCGATACAGAAATCTTCTACCATGACTATTTAGCAAATCTGGTAATTTATATATTATCAAATAAATGGATATAAATCATTAATTGAAGTTATTAAACATTACCTCTTTGGAATCAATGTTGATATAACTTTATACAGTTACTTCCCATGCTATTTAAATTTAATTATTTTAAATTTCAAAGACATTAAAATCTTCAAAGTGATTGAAATTCACATTAAGATTTTTAGCACAGTGGGCGCCTGGGTGGCTCAGTTGGTTAAGCGACTGCCTTCGGCTCAGGTCATGATCCTGGAGTCCCGGGATCGAGTCCCGCATTGGGCTCCCTGCTCGGCAGGGAGTCTGCTTCTCCCTCTGACCCTCCTCCCTCTCATGCTCTCTGTCTCTCATTCTCTCTGTCTCAAATAAATAAATAAAATCTTTAAAAAAAAAAAAAAAAGATTTTTAGCACATTATAAAATAGTTGAGATGGTTAGACATTTTCCATATTATGTTTTAATTGTATAACTGTCTTTCTATGCTCTTATTTTTTTAGAATATTGTAAGCCAATTTTTCATGTCTATTAGACTATCTAGTATTAGGCTCTTGTTCTTCAAACATAACTTCTACATTTATCAATGTATATTAAGAAAGAACCTTTGAAGTGTTAGATATGTTCTATATATTGGTCTGAACTGTGCAATTTAAGATGTATACATTTCATAGATGCATGTTATATCTCAATAAAATGTAATAATATATTTATTAGAAGTTATTTTTGAATAGTGTGGTTTTCTTTATTATAAAGCAAATGATTTGTTGTACATTGCTAATTTTTTTTTTAAGAATAAGGATTATTCTGTTTTTAATGTTTGTATCTTTAATGCCCAGTACAGAATCTGGAATATTAAGGAAGCTTCATAAATGTTTACTGATTAGATGAATCAAGAGTCCATTGAAACATAAAAGTTGCATTTTCATTATTATCCATTTACAGATCTTTTTATGATGATGCATCATATTCAGATAGGGCTGTTGTCCTCAAAGGGCTCAGAGTAATTCTATTATTTGTGTAAAACTATTTTCCTCTCCTTAATAAATAATTTCTCAAGGAACTTAGAGTTTATTGATACTTTGAGAACTCTTCTAATTTTTGTTAGAATATTATTTTTGAAATAATAGTTTTGCTAATAATTTTTCTCTTAGGGTATTTATTCTGTGATTTTTATAATTTTAAAAACCGGAGAAGACTTGGCTTTGAATGATAATTTTTACAAAATCAAGACTGTGGAAAACACCTATTCATGTGTTTGTTCATCTCCATTTTTGTCTTATTCATTTAATTTTGTAAATAAATATTCATCATCTGCTTTCATGTAGTCTATCTCTAGAATTGCCATCTGAGATTTGAACATAGGCTTTGCAGATTCCCTTACAAAAGTCTATATGTTACTCTTAGGAGAATCACTAACAATATTACGCAAAGGTTCTTTTCTTTTCTTTTTTTTTTAAGATGTTACTCATTTTCTTTTTTTAGAAAGAAAAAGCCGGGGGGGGGGGGGGGGGGAAAGGGGGCGGGGGGGGGGGGAACATGGTGGGGAGACAGAATCTTGAACAACTGGTGCTGAGCAGGGAGCCCGAGGTTGGGCTGGACCTTGTGACCCTGAGATCATGACCTGAGCCAAAACCAAGAGTTGGTGCTTAAGGGACTGAGCCAGCCAGGTGCCCCCAAGGGTTATTTACTTTTCATTCATAATTTGAAAAAGTTTAATTACCTGGTGTCCAAGCCTACATGATTAGACTACACAATCCTGAGGTAGATCTGGAAACATATGGAAAGACATTGTTAAAAAAATAACTGTAACTTTAACTTTTCTTCCTCCTATTTAAAGAGGTATTGGTGGGGCATCTGGGTAGCACAGTGGATTAAGCTTCCGATTCTTGGTTTCCGCTCAGGTCTGATCTCAGGGTTGTGAAATCCATCTGAGTAGGCTCTTCACTCAGTGCAGAGTCTGCTTGGGTTTCTCTCTTCCTCTGCCCCTACCTGCCCCCACCCAGGATAAATAAATAAATTCTTTTAAGAAAAGAGGTATTGGTAATAGGGGAAATATTTCGTTTTGCCACTAAATTAATATTTTCCCTTTTATATTTTTCTTGATATTAACAAACTACTGTCTGGACTTTACTCATGGGAATGACTTTATTTGATGTAGTTTTGGTATTTTGATGATGTCAAATTTGTACCTGATCGGACATTTAAACAAATTGAATTTGGTTTTGTAGATTTGGATAACATTATTATTCTAAGATGTTCATTTAATCATCTTCAGCTCTATCACTGTATTTTCTGTAGATGTATGTAGTCTCAAAATACTTTTAAAAGCATATTTCCAACCTGATATGAAATTCCAGACTTTGTTTAATATTTTTTAATGCATGTCCATGTATGATTATTTTAACAAATATGTAGGTGACTATCTCTTCTGATTTAAAAATTTAATATATTTTATGTTTTTTAATTATTTTTAAAGATTTTATTTATTCATTTGACAGAGAGAGAGAGAGAGAGAGAAAGCACAAGTAGGCAGAGCTGCAAGCAGAGGGAGAGGGAGAAGCAGACTCTCCACTGAGCAGGGAGCCTGACTCAGGGCTCAATCTAAGGACCCTGGGATCATGACCTGAGCCAAAGGCAGATACTTAACCGACTGACCAATCAGATGCCCTAAAATTTAATATATTTTAATATTTTAATATGAGTGTCATGTTATTTAGTCAGGCAAGTAACATTCATGAATATAATCCTTTTATTTGTAAACATTTCAATAAAGTTAAACATATGTATAAAACTCTGAGGTTAACACAAATTTTTGATTGGTATATGTATCATTTGTCATTAGAAAATATAAAATGGTAAAATAATATGAAATATTTGAAATATCCTAAGAAAGTTATCACCTAGTGTTTGTTAATAGTCTTATAATAGTTAAAAAATAATACTTGTGATATACTGGGGCAGCTAGAAGTTACGTCTAGACTTCTTTTCAAGTTACCATTGATCCATACACAGTGGAAAATAGCAAACTAGGTGCCAAATATGATCCATGTGAAAATATTTTCCCCGAGGGAAGTATTTTTCTCTCTTCAAGGGTAGCAGTAAAGATCTTGATCTAGTGGTCTGAGCTATGTCATCTTTTTTTAAGATAGTTTAAAAGTCATTTGCTTTGCTATGAGAGTGAATTATGTGATGCTAAGTACTGCAGTAGCACCATTAAACATTATGTCATCAATCTTTTTGGGATGTGGAAAGGTCAGTGTCCAAGAGGCCATTTTTTAAGTCCCATTTTAACTCCAAGCTGAAGGCAGTTTTCATTGTGTGCCTTTTTTTCTACAACTGACATAATCCACCAAAAAATAAAAGCCTCCCAGTACTCCCCCATGCATATCCAGCCAAAATCCAACATTATAGAGATTGTCTTTAAAATATAGGCAGAGGTTTTTGTTTTTGTTTTAAATGTAGACAAACAGATGAAGCTGATTCCAAAATTGGAATAGAAACATTAATTACTATTAGTATTAGTTGCTAAGATATAGCCACAATATAAAAATGTCCTGGAATTCCTTGGATCTGTAACTAGCAGAAATATATTGTGCAGTTACTTGCTCAAAATAATTAATTTCTCTAACCTGTAATTTTAGGAATAAACATAATATTGAATTTTGTATTCTTTTGTAAAAATTACATTTGTGTTTGTTTGCCAAGATACTTTTCAAAAGAATTGAGGAGGAAAAAAAAAAAGTAGAAGTAATTTCTTTTTAGTTCTAAGTCAGTATTCTAACCGAAAAATAGAATTTTCTGCTTTGAGTACTACCCTTAAAATAGACTGTATTTGAAGGCGACCTGGTAGAATTGATCTTGAGTCTTCCTATATTTCTTTGATCAGTTAAAGAAACCATGTCACAAAAGAGATATACCTGGTGTTTTGTTATTTTCAGTGTGTGTGTGAGTGAGCTTTTTCAATTCTTTTTTCATGTTCCGATATAATTCTCTGGCTGAATTTTTTTTTTGAAAAATACTGTCAAACCTACAAAGTAAAAGAAAAGACAAGAAACACTAGTTAACATAGATTTTTGAATACCTTTTGTGTACTTTAGCTTTTTAAAAACAACTGTTTCTAAAAACTCTGAATTGTAACTTGACATTTCAATACCTGATCATAGGAGAATTTCTTCTTCTGAAAATGATAGGGTTAGAATTTATGATTTAAATATAACATTAAAGATGTCAGAACTAGCAGTGCATTGCTAAAAATTCTAAGGTATTTAAGAAATACAGAAGTGTTTAAAGAAATGAGTGGGTGATTGTGAAATCTAAGAACTTAAAAAGAAAACAACTCCATACAAGCAAGATTAATTTATGAACTGTCCTGAAGCTTATTCCTATCTCTTAAATTTATCATGTTTTCCCTGCTTAAAGTTCTTGTCTTTTATCTAAATACCTGTGGGCTTCCTGTCTCTTAGATATGCCTTCTTTGCTTAAGCCAGCTATTGGGGAATTGTTTGACCCCAGTTTTAATTTAGATAATAAATCATTTTATAGACCCCCTTCTTCTTAGGTTGGACAACTTTAGGTCAGAGGAATTTAGTGACCAATAGATTTATGATATCTGCTTTGAAATGAGAGGTTTTAAAAATATTTTAATATTCTAATGATGTTATATATTTGTCTTATATACTTTACTATCAAGTTTTTTTTAAAATAAACTCTTTGTATTATATTGACTTTATAATCTTTTTAGCAGCTAGACTTTGATGTAACGATTACAAGCACTCAGAGATACTTAAATGGATAGGAAAAAAGGCATAGCATAAATAATATTAAATTCAAACACTGAGAGCCCTATGTCTTGCAAATGCAGCCAAATACAATGAAGAGAGGGTATCAAAATATAAATATGAAAAAATAGATTTTAGGCTGCTGATACTGTTAAAAGACATTATTTGATGGTTTCCATTGAAAAAAAGGGGAAAACATTATCACTTGATGTTAGTAATCATTATTATATACTTTAGGAGACTGGAGATTCTCAAGTATTTTTAGTCTTAAAATAGACCATAGTTTAATAATCTTGGTCAGGGAGTGGGGGAGGAGGGTCCTATCATTACTTCTGGATTTAACCAAAAACTTGATTAAATAGATATTGATCAGACAGCAAATTTAAAGGTTTTAAATGCAGACCTTTAAAATTAAGTGTAGAGGTGTCCTTGAAATCAGTAAAAATAGTGACAGAAGATGAAACACCTATAGTTGAGCTAAGGCTGCTAGACAGCACCTTTCCTGAAAGTCAATACATATTTGAGTGAGTTCTGCTGTTTTGCTCTTACAAGCAAACCTGTTATTAGTAGTACACCTGAATAACAGTTTCTTTAGGGAATATAGCAAATAGTATAATCCACTTATTTATTTTAAAATATATTTGTTGAGCCTCTGATCTTTCAGGTACTGTGCTAAAGTATTTGGATAAACATAAAAAGGCAAAGACTAGTGGTGAGAGAGGAATGAATAGGCAGAGTACAAAGGATATTTAGGGGAATGAAAATATTCTGTATGAAACTATAATGGTGGACACATGTCGTTATTATGGATGTCTGAACCCATAAAACGTACACCATGAGTGAATCTTAGTGTGAATTGTGGGTCTTTGGGTGATAATGATATGTCAATGTAGGTTTATCTTTTGTAACAGAAGTGGGAGATAGAGAGGAATGAAGGATAAACCCATGGCTTTTAGCCTGTACAGCTGGAACAGAGACGGGGAAGGTTGCAGCAGCAGGTTTTAAAGGTAAAACAAGTGTTCAGTTAGATATATAAGTTAATATTTCAAGGGGGTATTCTAGGCCTAATGAGGTTGTCGATATATAGATCAGATTTTAAATCATAAGCCTGGATGAGATCACCAAGAGTGAGAATGAGAATAGGGAAGAGAAGAGGAGCAAGGATACTGCCCCAGGGCATTCCAACGTGAAGAAGCCTGGGGAGAAAGGAAAAAGCTGCAAAGGAGGCTGAGAAGTGACCAATGAGTTAGGAGGAAAACTTGTTCATAGGTCAATTAGAAAGGAGAATTGAGAGTCAAATATTGGATTCACAATAAGGAAATTAATGTTGACCTTAACATGAGCAGGAGTCAGAGAGTAGCAAAGACGAAAACCTAATTGGAATGGTTTTAATAGAGACTAGGTGACGGGGATGAAAGAGTGCACTTGTGATAAGCACCGGGTGCTCTCTGGAAATGTTGAATCACTATGTTGTTCACCTGAAACTAATATTACATTGTATGTTAACTACCTGGAATTGAAATAAAAAAAGGGAGGGGGGAATCCTGCCATTTGTGACAACATGGATGGACCTTGAGGGAATTATGCTAAAGGAAATAAGACAGAGAAAGACAAATACTATATGATCTCACTTACAAAAAAGGACATCAAATTTGTGGTTAGCAGAGGTAGGGGGTGGTGGGTGGGGTTATTGGATGAAGGTGGTGAAAAAGTACAAGCTTCCTGTTATGAGATAAATAAGCACTGGGGGTATAATGTGCAACATGATGACTATAGTTAATACTGCTCTATGGAGGGGCGCCTGGGTGGCTCAGTCGTTAAGCGTCTGCCTTCGGCTCAGGTCGTGATCCCAGGGTCCTGGGATCGAGCCCCGCATTGGGCTCCCTGCTCGGCAGGAAACCTGCTTCTCCCTCTCCCACTCCCCCTGCTTGTGTTCCCTCTCTCGCTATGTATCTATCTGTCAAATAAATAAATAAAATCTTTAAAAAAAAAAAATACTGCTCTATGGTATCTTAAAATTTGTTAAGAGAATAGATTCTAAAAGCTCTCATTACAAGGAAAACATTTTTCTCTCTTTTCTTTTTTTCTTTTTGTATTTATATGAGATGATGGAAGTTAACCAAACTTACTATGATAGTTGTTTTGCTACAAGTCAGTCATTATGCTATATATCTTAAATTTATGCAGTGCTGTATGTCAGTTATATCTTAATAAAACTGGAAGAAGAAAAAAAGAGAATGGAAAAAATGGGGAGGGTCACCTGGGTGGCTCAGTCAGTTAAGCTTCCGACTCTTGATTTTGGCTCAGGTCATGATCTCAGGGTTGTGAGATCACTGCGTCAGACTCCACACTGGGCATAGAGTCTGCTTGTGATTCTCTCTCTCCCTCTCCCTCTGCCATCCCCCTGCCGCCTCTCTGTCTCTTAAAAAAAAAAAAAGTGAAAAAGAAAAAATGGGGAAATGAAGTATAGCCAGCTCTTCATTTAAGAAACTTTACTTCTAGAGTGAAGAAATAAAATGTTTGAGTTGTAGGGTACACATGTGTCCATCTTTTAATGAAAACACAACTTTTTTTTTTTCAAATGTTCTCTGATGATTTACACTCCCTTTAGCAGTATGTGAGCATTCTCACTGATCTTTACCCTTATCAGTAGTTAGTATTATTTGTCTTCTAATGTGTGAAAAGTTATATCCCATTATGATCTTAATTTTCACTTTCTGATTACAAGTCAGATTTGGCATCTCTTTGTATTTTTATTGGATATTTTTATCTGTCTTGAACTATCTATTTGGGATATCCATTTATATTTATCTTGACATAACTGTTTTGACATTTAGCATTCTTTCTTTTTTTGTTTTTTTTGTTTCTCCTCTTGGGTAGGCTACCCCAGTATCCTTTTGATATATTCTTCCTTGGTTCTTTGACTTGAGAGATGCACTCTAGTTTACTTCTTGCATGTTCTGGGTAGCTAAGATTTGAAGTACACATCTTTCTACTCAATTTGATTTACTACAGAGGAGATAAAACAGATTTCGTAAGACAATAAATAAATATTAATTTGTTGTCAACATAATAAAATATAATATGGATCCCACTAGCTAGTTTGGTCTCTTTTTTACAGATGAGGAAGTTGAATAGCTTTATCAAATTATACAACTAGTAAGTATTAAAGCTAAGAATTAAACCCAGAAATTATCTTATTCCAAGTCCAATGCATGTTCTGGTAAACCATACTAAGAGTTAGGGTGAGAACAGAGTTATTTGGGACTCTGAAAGATTTTGTTCTGTATATTCTCAGAAATTATTTTAGTTTTAAGGTAAAATTACATCACAATCTTTTATTTTGTTTTGTTTTGTTTTGTCTAGAGCTTAAGTCTCCTCTGCCCCAGATGGCAGTAGTAAATAGCCTTCACTGAGGATAGAACACTTTTTCCAGTTAGACACAAAGATTCATTGACTGGGCTATTTCCCCAACTGTTGCAGTTCAAGTACATAGGCCTTGTCTCCTTCCTTGTATTGGGTGACACTGTATCGTAGTGTAACTTACATTAATTTAGTGTGTCACCACTTTAGTGCTATAGTAATATCTGACACACTGAACAGGAGATGTCTCTCCCAGGAGCTATTCTAGAGGGGGGTTTTGCCTAATCTAGTACCACATCTTGATTATAGTTGTCATTTGGCATCAGCTGGTTTTGGTATCTAATATCAATAGTAACTAAGGATCTCATTTTGAAATGAGAATACAAAATTTTAAATAGAAAGCAAAGTTTGGGTTAGTGATTGTTTATTCATATAGTGGAATGAATTAATACATTTTATTATTAGTTTACTTAAGCATATGCTACAAATAGGTACCTATATAGCAAATAACATATAGATCTGAATATATACGGTATATGGTGTGTATTTGTACATATACATATATAAATAAAACAAGATATTTTAGGACTCTAAAATTAAGAGTTTGCATTATGGACTCAAAAAGCAAAAAAAAGTTCTATAATGTTGGGTAGTTAAAAAAACTCCCTAAGCTTAACTTATTCGATGCATCTTGTATTTCTCAACAAATGGCAGCTAATATTGCTAATATACTTTAATCTTTTTAGTATTAGAAAATAAAGTGCTTTTGACAGAATCCTACTCCTAAATCCTTTTTTGTTTGTTTTGTTTTGTTTTTCATTTAGAGGTGTCCTAGTGGAAAACGTAAGCACAGGGGCATGGGAGCCAAACTGTCTGGGTTTTAATCACACTTTTACTATTTAAGACTTAATGGTACTTGAGCAAGTTTCTTTCATTCTGTATGCTTTCGTTTACTCATTTGTAGAAGGGGAAATAAAAGTATCTATCCTTAATGTGTTCCTTGTGAGAAACTAAATGTGTTTACATCAAAACTGCTGGTACTCAGTAAATATTACCTATGATTATCATCAGACAGAAAAAAAATCAGACCTTAAATTACTGGTAATAATTATAACCCACTAATGAGATAACCAAAGTTAGAAAGATAAGGACTTCTCCTTCTAGATTAGTGATAATTTAATGGATTATGAAGTTTGTCTCAAAAGATCCAAATTCAGCCCTAACACTTTCTACCAGTATCACCTTAACAAGTTATACAAAGTCAAATCCTCAGTTTTATTACCTACAAAGAAAGGAAAATAGGAAAACCTTTCAGATAAAGCTGATATGATAATTTTTTAAAATAATGTAAAACATCTAAGTACACAATCTGCACATAAAAATAAATGTGAGGTACTTTACTTAAAACAGACAGCTAAATCACATGCTAGAAAATTTTAAGTTTTATTTATTTATTTTTTAAAGGTTTATTTATTTATTTATTTGAGAGAGAGAGAGCATGAGCAGGGGGAGGAGCAGAGGGAGAGGGGCCAGCAGGCTCCACACTCAGTGCGGAGCTGGACATGGGGCTCGATCTCACCACCTGAGATCATGACCTGAGCTGAAATCCAGAGTTGGAAGCTTAACGACTGAGCACCCAGGTACCCTGAAATTTTAAGTTTTAAATAGAGAACTATATAATATTAACTTGCAGATATGCTTTCCTAACCTTTTAGGAAGCTGTGGAAAGTAAAACAGTCCATTTCAGAAAGACATGCCAGTGATATTCACAAAATACAAGGGGGCGGGGGGAGTACTATTAAACTAATGGTATAGTATCTGTGATTTCATAATTGTAAAAAAAAGTGTTAAACCATCATTGAAGTGAGAAAATTGTGTATGGAGTTTTCAGGCTTAATGTGTGGTACATAGCAATAGAAATAATCCTTTAACTGGGCGGCATTCTGTAAGCACTGATAGCTCCATGGTTTTGCCCACACTAGACATCACACTGCTGACTCAGATAGGTAGAACTCACTTGGACTATATATCTAACTTTAGCAGTAACTGAGAAGGTTCTTTAGTGTGGGGCTTCCTGGAGCATTTGTTGAGAATAGTGTTGTAATGAGAAATATTTATCTCTATGGATATGGTTAGATACATGCCAGACTGCTTTGTTTCCATACCGTATTTTCCCACCAGCAGTTTTGTCCTCTGTAACCTGTACTTGTGACTGGGAGACTGTCCAAAACACTTGGTGACCAAGAACTTCTTTCTGCTTGGAGTCTGAGCTGAAAATAGGTTTCTACGTTTCCTCAGCGTCATGCATTTACTGTGTAACATTAAGCTCATCCCTGAACACATTATTGTTTAATTACTTACTGTCTAATATCACATCGTACTGGTTATATAAGAACTTGAGGGGATCTCAGGCATGCTATTAACATCACCCCTGAGGTTATGTGGAGTTCACAGCTGTTAGAAAAGGTTGCTGTGGTCGGCCCTGGCCTCTCCCCTTATTCTCGCTGGCATCGTATGCAAAGTGCTGTTGTTCTTGTACAATTCATAGTGCTATTGTACTTCCTGGTCCCTGGGAACCAAGAATGGATTTTATTACCAGGAAAGAGAAAGAAAACGTGCTTTCATTTTTCCCTTAAAAATTAGGTATGGGAGGAGAAATCACTGGTAGTGAACTATAGACCCATATAATTCATGGAGATATGGTCCAAAAGTGTAATTGTTTGAAAATATTAGTGCATATTCATGCTACTATAGAGTTATAGAACACAGAGATATATAACCTGTTTGCATATGTCCCATTGTTTCTTCTGCCTTTGCATAATGGGGAATGACTGAGGAGAATATGGGTAGAAAGGAAGTTCTTACATTTGAATTTGTTTCTAGTGGGAATACTAAACTAAGTGGGTAGAGATAATACTAATCTATGGTCTGTAAAGCCAAAAAATGTCCTGAAAAGTTAAAACTGAACCCATCAGAAATTCACAATAACATTAACATTTTACATTTACATTGTTACCATTCTACTGTTACCTCTTCTTTGATTTTTTTTACCTAGAACTTTAATTTTTATTTCTAACTTTTGAAGTCTGAAGTCTGTCTTCCTTAAGTATTTCAGTGTATCTGCTTAACTGATTAAAATAATTTATAGTGAGGTATGAGTGCTTTTGGCCTCTCAAGGCCACTTATCTTGAATTCTTCTATTTACTTTTTTTTAGAATTATTAATGAAATAAGTCTCTTAGTAGAGTGTGTGTTATATACACATTTGAGCTGAAACTTCGCTTTTTATTATTTCTTGATCATTCTGGAGCATCATCTCCAACTTCATCCACCCTTCCTACTTCTCTATGGTGAAAGTGTTATGCATGAAAGGACAACAACCAAACAAAGCCATTAGCTCAAGTCTCAATTAAAATATTGCAAAGTAAGGACAACTTTAATGTAAGTGCTCTGCAGAGAGCAATGAATCTAAAGATATTATAATGTAAAATGGAGCAGGTAAATTGAAATTCAATTGGTTATTGTTCAAATTCTTAGAGGGTGGTGGGAGGCTTACCTTTTGAAGCTACAGATTAAGATGCGGGGGCAGCAAGACTGGGGTAGTAGTTTAGCAGACTTTGTTTGAAAAACTCCAGTTTAGTAAGAGGGGTAAGAAGGAACAATAGGAGCTAAGCTCTTGCAAGCCTCAGAAGAAAACTTTTCTTCAAATATGAAACATATGCAACCCATTTTGCATTTATATAATATCTCCAATCCATGAAAAGAAAGACTGGAGTTGGATAGCAAAGCACCAAAGAATCTCTTTGTAAATAGCCTGCAGATTTGGATAGGTGCAGTGGTTTCTCACCTATAATCATTTAATATCTTGAATTATTTATCTTCATCGACAGTGAACCTAGTTGACTGAAAACTGTCAAACCTTACCAAAGAAAATCCTTTGGCCTCAAGGTCAAATAGATGATTTCCCAGAAGTAACCTGATGAGTAAAAGAAAGAAAAAGGAAAAAGAAAAAAAAAGGGAGAAATTAGAGTCTTTTATATTTTGATATTCTGATATATCCAGATATATAAATATGGAACTACACTAATCACCTACATTTAAGTTTCAAAGCACTTAAGGTGAAATGATTGAGTCTAATATAGCAATTTATGTCAAAAGTGCCATACTCAACAGAGTTCCTCTTGCCCTTTTTTTTTTTAGCAGTTATTTTGATGCAGAAGGCAGTCGGCTTCCTTGAATTTAGCCTTTAAAAGTCCTGGCTCAAAGAAGAGATATTGCAATTAGGAAATTTAAAATATACATATATTTTAAAGACATGTTTATTATTAAGATTTTTGCCTCAGAACCACTTGAGACACACCCCTTCCTATATTTTAAGAATTTCAACTTAGATATTTGGTATTTCAACTTAGCTTGATTTCAGGCATATTGTCACATATATGTGAAAATAAATCATATATTTAAGATCTTGCCTAATATCTATAAACTGTCTTTAATTTTATGCAGCATTCAGTGACAGTTGTGCCTGATGAGCTATTAAAAATGTGTAAATCAAATAAGTGTATATCAAGAACTGAAAAAAATGACAACAAACATGTCAACATTGCTAAATATGGCTCTAGGATTGAATGCTGCTGGTATTAAAGTCAATCAGGATTTTTCCTTATGATGTCTTTCCAGTATTATGAATTTACAGGAATTAAAAAGACCACTGCCAAGAACATGGGATTAAGTTGCATAGATATGCCCCCAAGAGACTCTTAGAACTGATTTTCAGGAAAGGCAGACTGACTTTGAAAGATGGGTAAGTTTTCAGAGCCTTCCCTCTTAAAAGTGGCATTCATCAGAAAACTCTGAGAAATCTTCCTTAATAAACCCGGATCCATCAACTACCTTATATGATGTTGCAGTACTCACTGTTGATTTGTTAGTAAGTATGTGGAATTACTGTTCCCACTCAATAAATATAGGACTGCAAACTAGGCATTTTCCTCATTTGTACTTGGGCTGCAACTAGGGTGTATAGAGTTACCAAGTCAGCAAAGAGTATTATACACTTCATATGCAACTTGCATATCCATGAATTGAGATAGAATTTTAAATGTTTATTTTTAAAATAATATATAAATGTATTAGTTTTCTAGGCCTGCCAAAACAAAGTATCATACACTGAGTAGCTTAAACAATAGAAATTTATTTTTTTCACTGTTCTGGACACTGTAAATTCAAAACAAATGTCAGCCAGTTTGGTATCTTCTGAGGCCTCTCTCCATGGCTTGCAGTGACCACCTTCTTGCTGTGTCCTCAAAGGTTTGCTTTTGTTTTGTTTTCCCTTTTTTTGTTTGAATCCCTGATGTCTTTTCGTATGTCCAAATTTCCTCTTTGTATAAGGACCACTAGTTAGATTAGAGTAAGGTTGACCCTACTGGGCCATTTTAAGATAATCACCTCTTTAAAGGCCCTATTTGCAAGTACAGTCACATTATGAGTTACAGGTTAAGCCTTCAACATGGATGTGAATGGGGCGGGAGCTTGGGGAGGCACATTTCTGCACAAGCATCACTCTCTCAAGGAACATGTTTTCCTACAGACTTGGTCAAATTCTTCTATTATATGTATTCACATAACCTCAAATTCTCCAAATCATTTAGCACAATTGTATTTAAACAGTTGTACACTTAGCTTTTTAATGCCTGTTATGCTTAAACAACTATATTTTCATTTTATTCCTAGCCCCTCAGATATACATTGCACATCGTAAGAGTTCAGTAAACATCAGTTAAATGAACAAATTCTACTTACTATAATTAATTTTTATTTGCGAAGTATTTTTAATAATCCTTCATCATATACCATATTATTTGGTCTTCAAATAAGACTCTGAGTAGGTGATACCATTACCTCATTTTATATAGAGAGAATGAAAAATAACATTCAGTAACTTAACTAGAGTATGCCAGTTAGGGATATTTGAACCTGAGTCTCTGATCCCAAATACCATATTTTTGTTCTAAAATAGGATTTAAAAACTCTAAAGTTGTGCTAACTAGGGAGAAGGCATAGTAAAGGAAATGTCAGCAACAAAGACAGAAAAAAATAACATAAAATAAATTAATAAAAAAAAAAAGGAAAAAGAAACAAGATCTCATACCAAGCAAAGCAACCTGAGGAAGTACCTGTGGGATGAATATTAAAAATATTAGAGCAAACAAAGTTTTAAAGGAATCAGTGTCGTGGATTTATACAACATGCTCAGATAATCGGATAAGCAGGTGGGAGATACAATAGCACATATTTCAGTGCGGAACGCGTATCATTTGGGAGAGAGGTTAGCCTCAGTTGCATACATATGGCTTCAAATAACGATTTTTTATATTGCTGGTGTTCATGGCCGATTAGAACTAGCGTCAAAATCATTTGAAACTTGTAGGCATCCAAAAACAAAGTATGAGATGAAATGGGAAGCCTGTCACCTTTAATATGTAAGTGGGGGAAAGACATCTAGACAGGCATGAAGCTAGATCAACTGGTTCAGGTATGCTGGGCTGTCAGGATTCAGCCATGAGGTTTAGGTCACTTTCCGACAGACTTAGACAAAAATTGTTTCCCAAATGTTTCCCATATATAGCATACATGGTTAAAATTCTAAGTTAAAGTCTTAAGAAACAGAACAATGATATATGTGTGAATACCAGCCCAAATTTTATTAACTGCAACCTTGTTTGATTATTTACACTCTCTTAGGTTTGGTTTTCTTATCTGTAAATAGAGTGATAACCACAGTGTATACCTTGAACAGTTGTTGAATTGGTTAAAATACATAATGAATATAAAATTCCTAGCTATCACCTGGTTCATTAATTATTATTACACAAAGGGGAAAATAAACACAAGAATTTTTATCCTACTACATTACCTGTAGACGTAGAAGGCTGCTCTAATTTCATGCATAACATTGTGTTACTAAGAAATGCTGTGCCAGAGGTGTGATTCAACAGTTACACAATTCACAGTGCTCACCTCTGAAACAAATGATACATTCTATGTTAAAAAAAAAAAAAGAAGAAGAAGAAGAAGAAGATAGCAGAGGGGGAAGAATGAAGGGGGGAAATCGGAGGGGGAGACGAACCATGAGAGACTGTGGACTCTGAGAAACAGTGGGTTCTAGAGGGGAGGGGGGTGGGGGGATGGGTTGGCCTGGTGATGGGTATTAAGAGGGCACGTCCTGCTTGGAGCACTGGGTGTTATACGCAAACAATGAATCATGGAACACTACATCAAAAACTAATGATGTAATGTACAGTGATTAACTTAACATAAAAAAACAAAAAACAAACATTAACTTAAGTCTGAGCATAGTGACCAAAGCCCACAGTAAAGCAATTTTATTGCAACTCAAACCAGTTAGGCATTTTATTCAAATTAAAGCAGAATGTTTTCTTACGGAATTCTTAATATCCAAGTGATCAAGCTTCATGAGATCGAGAATGAGAGGCAAATTTGAAAAAGTTTATTAAAAGTGTTAGCCATTAAAAAAAAAAAAAAAAGAAATGCTGTGCCATATTGCATGAGAGGAGCCCCTGAGAAATGCCTGCAGCACACAGTCCCATTGTAGTGTTAGAAGTATTTCCCAAAGAGGGGCGCCTGGGTGGCTCAGTCGTTAAGCGTCTGCCTTCGGCTCAGGTCATGATCCCAGGGTCCTGGGATCAAGCCCCGCATCGGGCTCCCTGCTCCGCAGGAAGCTTGCTTCTCCCTCTCCCACTCCCCCTGCTTGTGTTCCCTCTCTCGCTGTGTCTCTCTCTGTCAAATAAATAAATAAAATTAAAAAAAAAAAAAAAGAAGTATTTCCCAAAGAATCATATCTTTATCAATCATTTATCTTGTAGATAACGTCTGGCCTTATCATGCATCCTGTTTTAAAAGTTTAACATATGTTCATAATATTATGGTGAGTTTATTGCATATTAACCATATGGGTGAAATTTTCTTATCTCTTAATGCAAGTAAATGATTTGTACAACAATCTCTGAGCACAAAAGTGTTTTGTTTCTTTCTTCCAATTCTTGAATCCCACTTCCCTGAAGTAATCATCATTACTTTGGAGTGTACCTTTTCTTGTTTTAAAAATTGCATATAAACATTTAAAACCATTATTTTAGCATATAGATTTTTTTTGTTTTCTTTTACAACATGTATTATTCTGTTTTCAAATCAAGTTTCTTCACTTAAGCTACGTACCTTGACCATATTTACATATCAATATTTACTTATAAAATAATATCTTGAAAAATAGTATTAGCACATGGTAAATTCAGTGTACTGATAATATAGGCTAACATTATATAGTGCTTAAATAGATGTCAAGCACTTTTCTGGTGCCTTATATATAATTCATATAATTCTCATAATAACTCCAAAAGGTAGACTTTTTTATTCCTCATTTTATAGATCAGGGAACTGAGGCCAAAGGAAATTAAATAACTGCCCCTAGGTTACACAGGTAGTAAAGAACATAGCTGAGATTTAAACCCAGGCAGTCTGTGTCCACTGCCCATGTCCAACCAGGTATACAATAAAAACCATTTTGTCCCTTTTAATACTGCATAATACTGCATAATATTAATATATATATGTGTGTCTATATATTAGTATTATATATGTGTGTCTATATATTAATATTATATATGTGTACATATAATATTATATATATATACATATTTGAATTTATTTAATTTTACTGGCTTTTATGCTGTCAAATGTGCCAGTGTTTTCATTACATTTTTATTTATTTATTTATTTATTTATTTATTTGACAGAGAGAGAGCAAGAGCAGGAACACAAGCAGGGGGAGTGGGGGAGGGAGATGCAGGCTTCCTGCGGAGCAGCGAGCCCGATGCGGGGCTCTATCCCAGGGCCCTGGGATCATGACCTGAGCTGAAGGCAGACGCTTAACGACTGAGCCACCCAGGCGCCCCTCATTACATTTTGTTTTACTTGTCTTGCCCCAAGGTTACAATTCTCCTGTTTTTCTTCTAATCATTTTACAGTTGTGCTTTAAAAAAAATAGATTTTATTTTTTTAAAGTAGGTTTAAGTTCACAGCAAAATTGAGAAGAAAATAGAGAGTTCTCATATACTCCCCCGACCAGCCCACCAGAGATACAGCCTCCCCCACTAAATCAACATCCCCTGCCAGAGTGGTACATTTGTTACAATTGATGAACCTATACTGACACATCATTATCATCCAAATTCCATATTTTACATTAAGTTTTACTCTTGGCATTGTACATTTTAGGAGTTTTGACAAAGTTATATTTGCTTGTGTTCATTATCTAGTATCATACAAAATAGTTTCACTGTCCTAAAACTCCTTTTTGTTCTGCTTGTTTACCTCTTTTGCCCCAACCCCTGGGTAGTTGTGTTTTTTATGTTAAAATCTTTACTCAGTTTGGGCTATGTCATTATCTCTGTTGTTGCCGGGGAATCCGGTGATATTCCTTTAGGTGAAGAATCCATTGCACATTTATTATGCAATTAATCCTATATCTACTGCATTGAAAAGCTATAATTTCCATACATTAAGTTTTCAATATTTGCTTGGATCTACTGTGGGCTTCCTATTCTCTTTCCTACCTCTATTTTTTTAATTCTTCTGAGAATGCCATACTGTGTGGGTTATAATAGCTTTGCAGTAAGTTTTCAAATCAAGTAGAGAAACTGCTTCCATAGTATTCTCCCATTGGGAAAATAGCTTCCACATTCTTTCTCATTTGTGTTACAAAATGAACTTTAGCATTCTAATCCTATTACATACACACATACACACACAAACTCATTGATGTTTTGTTTGGAATTGATTTAAAATTAAACATCACTTTGGAGAATTGGCATTTAATGATGTTAAATCATCCTACTCTGATATTTTGGGTATTGTCACTGACATGAATGCGATTTAAGTGATTTTCCTTTTTAAAATACATATATGTAATAAAATACTATATGCATAGTTTATACACAGACATATTCATATGAATGTCATGTCTTTAATTTGTATGTATGTGTCTTTGTTTTGGATGAGTCATTGGAAAGTTAGAGATATATATTATGTTATCTGAAAAATAAAAGATACTTTTTAGCTCTTCTTTTTCAAAACTTATGTTAGCTTATTTTCTTGAATTGTTGGATTTCATAAAATTTGTTAGACTGTTAAAGACTCATCAAAATCTTGGTTATGATTTTTTTGGCATTGCTTTCAGCATTTGGAATTTAACGTGAGTTTTGTGCAGGATTTTAAGAAATAATCACATATAGGGGTGCCTGCTGGCTTCAGTTGGTAAAGCATGCGACTCTTAATCCCTGGATTGTAGCTTCGAGTCCCACATTGGTTTTACTGTAAAGATTACTTAAAAATAAAATCTTTACAAATAAATAAATAGAAATAAATATATAAATAACATTTAAAAAATAAAGAAATAATTAACATATAAAAATGTTTATTAGTTTTTTTCTAATCTATTTTAGAGTATTTAAGGGCACATGGGTGACTCAGTCGGTTAAGTGTCCAACTCTTGATTTCAGCTCGGGTCATGATCTCAGGGTGGAGAAATTGGGCCTCAAGTTGGGCTCCACACTGGGCATGGAGCCTGATTAAAATTTTCTGTTTCCCTTTCCCTCTGCCTCCACCCTCCCTGCTTGCACATGTGCCCATGCTCTCTCTCTCTCAAAAAAAAAAAAAAAAAAGCTGCTGAATTTTATTCAATATGTACTCAAAATATTTTATGCAATTATACATTTCAATTATTTAACTTATTGCTGGATTAAAATATATTCAGGGAATTCTTAATATTGAACTACCCTTGCATTTGTGGCTTCAGTTTCTTTGGCCATATTGCATTATTGTAATGCACTGCTGGAATGAATTTATAGTATTTATTTACAATTTTTCATGTATATTTACATATGACATTAGCCTATAAATGTTTTTTTCTCTATTTTATTTGATGTTGTTATTAGGGCTTTGCTAGCTTTGTAAAATAATTTAGGAAAGCTTTAAGAAGATTTCCATCTTTTGTCTTATATTTGAATTAACTATCATGGGCTCACCTATTTCTTAATAGTTAGTTAGGACCAGTGGCGCCTGGGTGGCTCAGTCGTTAGGCTTCAGGTCATGATCCCAGGGTCCTGGGATCAAGCCCCGCATCGGGCTCCCTGCTCGGCGGGAAGCCTGCTTCTCCCTCTCTCACTCCCCCTTCTTGTATTCCTTCTCTTGCTGTGTCTCTCTCTGTCAAATAAACAAATAAAATCTTTAAAAAAAAAAAAGTTAGGACCTTCTCTGAAACCCCTGAGAATGATTTTGACTGTATGCCATTGATTTTGATAGATTTTTTCCTTTCTGTTCGCTTTTCCATAATTTGTAACTTCCATTTTGTTTTACTCCTTGTCTGTTGGTTATTTAGAAGCACATTTATTAATTTCCAAAAGGCTCTTAAATTTGTTTTTATTTTTTTTGCATAATCAAAGAATATAACTGAAAATAAGTAATTTTTGGAATTATTTAAAGTGCATTGTGACTAAATATGCAATTGTTTTTCTAAATGTTTAGCAGTCATAAAAGCCATAAGATGCCATGAGTCAATATTCTGCAAATAGCAATTGAAAGATCTTAATCATTATTAAAATTTGGTAATCATGCTTTTTATTTAAAAAGTGAAATAATGTATTCAGGCAACAATTGTGGCTGTATCACACGCTCATATCTCCCATATCTGGGAATTCTCATTTCATATGTTTCATCATTCTATGTTTGATACGTAATAATGATTGTTTTTCTTCTTTTGGAATTATACCTTTTATGATTGCAAGCTTCATGTTGTTTATATTTTTTTGTGGACTCTGGGCTTACATACCAAGTTACCTGAACACGTTATCACCATTTCCCCTCTCTTTCACACATTTTTTTTTTACATCCACCTGATATCATCATCATCCTTTTATTTCTCTTCTATCATTTGCATTTTTTAGGTGTGATCTTATAAATAGCAAATGACTGGATTTTGACTTTGAAACCAATTTGTGTCTTTATTTTTAATAGGGTTGCTTACATTTGTAGTCATTGAAAAATAATGTTTGCTCTTATTCCTTTCATCATACTTTATAAAACATTTTTGCCTTTTCTTTTGTATTGATTCATCAAGTTTATTTTTAATTACTCTCATTCTAACAGTTATATTTAAATCTGGATTTTTCTACTTGTCTGTGAAAATGAAATAAATCACTGTCCCCCCCCACCCAGATGTTTGAAATACTTACTTTACTCATCAAGATAAAACCTTTAGATGCCTTAATCATGACTGTCTTCTGTTACTTCTGAACCCTGTTAAATTGTTTTAAAGTATAGCTTTTAAGTATTATTAGGTCTTCCTAGAAACTTTTATAGTATGTTTACTATGTTTTATGAATTCTTAATATTTATGTTATGGATTTCAATTACATGCTCATCAGTTCATATTTAACTGGAGATTTAGGGGCACCTGGCTGACTCATTTCGTAAAGCATGCAACTCTTGATCTTGGGGTTGTAAGTTGAAACCCACATTGGGTGTAGAGTTTACTTCAAAATAAAATCTTTTAGGTTCACCTGGATGGCTCAGTTGGTTAAGTCTCCAACTCTTGATTTCAGCTCAGGTCTCGATCTCAGGAAGGGTCGTGAGTTCAAGCCCCACGTTGGGCTCCACACTGGGCATGGAGCCTACTTAAAAAAAAATAAAAATAATTAATAAAAATAATAAAAAAATAAAATCTTTTAACTAGAGATTATATAAGATTTATTAATCACTACTCTTATATTCATCATCTTTCTTTATCTTGATCTAATTTTTGTGTGGTCGAAATAGTACTGCATTAATTATCTTAAACGGGATGAGGATGGTATGTTTCGTGCATTCATTATATGTAAAAAATGTTTATATTTTACTCTTTCATGAAAGTGATAGCTTGGCTGGTGTACTCAATAAGTTTCATTTTCCCTTATGAATACCCCCTACACCTTTTTCTTCCTTACTCTGCACCCTGGAAAGCTGTACATCAATAGGATTTTGCTCTTTGGCTTCCTGAAGGGTTTTGCCAAGGACAGAGCAGGAAGTCAGGATATTTCTTTTCTAACCTCCCTGTTGGGGAAACTGTGGCCTGGCTAAATCTTTTAACTGAAGATTATAGTGTCCATCATGAGGCCCTCATCGCATAGCCCTGTCTTTCTGGATTCTAAGAATTACTCACTCTCATCAGTCCTTCAAATCTGTGAGATAACCATACCCTAGGTACTAAACTATCCTTTGTGATTTTTCTTACCTTCTGCCCACACATTTAAAAGTAGTCCCTTCATTAAAACTTGTACCATTTGGGTGTATCACTTGATTCTTGCTTGGGCCCTGAGTGATATAGCTGTGTATAGGATTCTTCTTATAGATCTAGCTGTTGGGGTCTGCTGGTGGATTATTAGACAAGAGAAAATAGAGATGCAGTGAGCATAGTGAATAGACTCCCAAGCTGTCAGGAGCCTTCGTGCTGAAGTGTGGAAGAGAAGGAAGACAAGTAGTGTTCTAATTTCTCTAGGTCAAGATGTGAAGGGGTAGCTTCAGCCTGGCACCATGATTCCTCTTTGGTGTTACAAAAGCAGATTAGGACAGCAATCACCCATGTGCTAAGGGCATTCATCCAAGTTGTATATGTAGTTGCTGGTCATTCCTCTTCCCAACCATGATATTGAAAGTGTTCAGTTTAGGCTCTGCTGGAGTGGCAACATTCCTCATAGTGTTTCTTGTAATGCCTGTTACCACATTCTTTTTCTGAAATCTTTAAATCTCAGTTGTATCTAAAATCCTCTCCAGGTCTCAAAAGTAGTCCAGGGTTAGCAGAGACAGAGGGTCAGAATATGGCCATGTAACCCCACAGTGAGCAATTCCCATACACATATTTGATGACCGGGAAAAAAACTATAGTTCCGTTTTCCTAACAAGGTAAGCAGAGATCACAAGATATGATGTGTGTGGGCAAATAAAGCGAATGAATATCTTATTCAACCCATTATCTGCTTGTGGGTACATTGCCCTGTACTGACATTTTGATGTCACTTTTGTTTTATTTTTTCCTAACAGTGGATATCTTTCTAATAGTAGATAACCCATATGTTATGAAGAAAATCCGTATCTCCAGTACTTCAGATACCTCTTCCTCCAGCCCTTGCTTTTTCCCAATAGCCTTTCCTGTATCTACACCTTGTTAAATTCAGTGGAAAGATCTCAGAACATTTTTTTTGTAAATTCCATCTGGAACCCATTCACATGTATTTGTGTTGTTTTTAAGAGTCTGCATATATGAAAATAATTGCTTCTTTTCCATCTAATACTGAGGAATGTACAGCACTACAACCTTGGTGTATAAGTTTCTTAGGGCTGCTATAACAAACTACCACAAAATGGGCAGCTTAAAATAACCGAACTTCATTGTCTCACAGTTCTGGGGGAAAGAAATATGAAATAAGGTGTCCGCAGGGCCACACTTCTTTCAAAGTCTGTAGAGATAGATTCCTCTTTGCCTCCTCCAGCTCCAGGCATTCTTTGGCTTGTGGGAGCATCACTCCAATCTCTGCCTCATCTTCACTTGGCTGAGCTCCTTCTGTCTCTGTGTCTTAACGTGGTGCTCTTCTCTCTGTATGTGTTTATGTCCAGATTCCCTTCTTCTTATAAGCATACCATATTTGATTGGGGCCCACCCTAATGACCTTATTTTAACTTGATATCAGCAAAGATCTTGTTTCCAAACAGTGTCACATTCATAGGCAGGAGGGATTAGATCTTCAGCCTTTTTGACAGACACAGTACAACTCATAACGCTTGGCTTATTTCATTTCTTTGTAAACATATACTTTTATTATGCTATTAAATATATAATTTGGGGAAATATTCTACTTATTCTATTATATAACTTTTTTTTCAGAATGAGTTTCAGTTAGAGATAAACAATAATTTTTGATTAAGCACAAAATAGTCCTAGTTTTTAGGGTTAAACATTTTAGCAGATACTATTACCAATAATTTAAAGCTGAATGGCACATTATTTATGTTATATTTTAGGAGAAAAAGCTGCAGAGGATATTGTGGATAATTACATTATAAAATAAAAGATTAAATTATTAGATGATTTTTATGAATGGGTACCCAGTCTCACAATAATAGTAAAGTTTAAGATAGGAATTTTAATAAGGTGTTTTTCTTTTGTATAAGAAATTATTTCCTTGATTAGCTTTCTCCTGTAAGACTGCTTTAATTCTGTATTCTCCTAGTCATAAAATGAAAATTGGGAAACTGAGAACCCAAATTTCCAGATATCATATAACTTAATTAATATATCAGGATTGCTCTGTGAGTTTGCAAATTCATCTGAATTTGGAAATACTTATAGTTTATTCACAACTGTCCTAGTTGAAGTCTGCTTTGTAAGTAGGCTGGAGCCTAAATTTAATAACTTAAGTTAATAACAATTTTAGCCTTATTGTTACTAGTGCAGCAGTTCGCATTTAAGATGAAAAACTGATGGGAATAATAATTTACATTACTCAATTTTATTTGCTTACTTGTTCTTGCCTAAACTCCATTATTAATACTAATACTAGCTAACATTTCTTCTGGTTTTATTATGTACCAAAGCTAGTCTAAATTTTACATATATTAACCTTATACTCTGCAAGCGTATAAGATACATACTATTGCTATCTCCATTTCACACACGACGACACTGAGAAACAGAGGTGTTAAGAAATTTGTTCATGTTTACATAGCCAATAAGTACTGGATTACTGTGTTTTTAAACTATGTTATCATGTCTCTTTTGCCAGATTGTCATGTGACTTTTGACTAGTCTTTTTATCTCTCTGGGCCTTAACTAATTCCCCTAATCAAAAATAAATAAATAAAAGGAATGGATTAAATTGGCATTTCTCACTTTTCTTGAGACCAAAGCTTCTCTTTTAGATGTTAATAGAAATTCTAGAAAAAAATGAACTGTGGTCACTTATATTTGGGAAACTTAGACCTCCTTCTCTTACAGATTCTTAGTGCACATTAGCATCAGATCTGAGAATTTCTGTAGTGAAAAATATTCCTTTCATTTAAAGTAGTTTTCACAAAAAGTAGTTTTCACAAATTTATTTGACAAAATTTTTTTTTTAATTTAATTTATTTATTTGACAGAGAGTACAAGCAGGGGGAGTGGCAGGGAGGGGGATGTGAGCAGAGAGCCCGATGTGAAGCTCGATCCCAGGACCCTGGGATCATGACCTGAGCTGAAGGCAGATGCTTAACCAAGAGCCACCCAGGTGCCCCTGACCAAAAGAAAAAATTTAAAGGAATGACATACTGTTGTATACTTATTAGGATGGCTAAAACCTAGAACACTGACAAGAGCAAGTGCTGGAGAAGATGAGGAGCAGAACATATTATTATTCATTGCTGGTGGGAATGCAAAATGGTATAGCAACTTTTAGTTTGGCAGTTTCATACAAAATATAAACACATCTTACCATTGGGCTCCTTGGTATTTATTTACCCAGAGGAGTTGAAGATTTTTGTCCACAGTAAAACCTGTTCAAGATGGTTATAGCAGCTCTAATCATAAGGCCAAAATTTACAAGCAACCAAGATGTCTTTTAGGAGATGAATGGATGAATAAACTGTGGCACATCCAGACAATGGATGTTTTTCAGCACTAAAAACAAAAGCATTATCAAGCCATGAAAAGATGTGGAAGAACCTTAATTGCATATTACTAAGTGAAAAAGCCAGTCTGAAAATGCTACATAGTATGTGATTCCAACTGTATGACATTCTGGAAAATGCAAAACTATGGAGACAGTAACAACAATAATTGGTTGCCGTGGGTTGGGGAGAGGACAGATGAATAGGAAGAGTGCAGAGGACATTTAGGGCCGTGAAAATACTCTTATGATACTATAATGGTAGATACATGTCATTGTACATTGGTCTAAACCCATTGAATGTACAACACCAAGAATGAACGGTAATATAAACTATGGACTTTGGGCAATTATGATGTGTCAATATAGGTTCATCAGTTGTAATAAATGTTTAACTTTGGTGAGGAATATTTATAATTGGGAAGGCTACCTATGTATTTCTGCGGGCAGGGATTATACGGAAAAACTCTATGCCATCTGTTTAATTTTGCTGTGAACCTAAAACTGCTCCAAGAATAAAGTGTATTTTAAAAAATCAGATAAACCTTATCTTCCCCACTTGAGGGTGGCGTAGAAATAACCTATTCATAAAATATATTTTGAGACTACAGCTTTGAAAGTTCTGAATTTAGATATTCTAAAGTTATATTAATCTCTAAAACTCCAATTATCTGGTATTTTATTTTTATTTTTTTTCCACTGGTATTTTAAAGTAGATAATTTCCTCTTATTGACAACCTCTAGAGTTCACCCATATGTAATCTTTTTTTTTTTTTTTTTTAGAACTTTGTTTTATCAAGTTTTCAAATTTTCTCTTTTGTTTTCAATTCTGCATATGATAATATGGGATTCTCCTCTCCTTTTTACACACATATAAATACACACACACTTAAAATCAAAATAGTATATTCTTATCATTTTGAAGGATTCCATTCACTCTCAATGAAACTAATGGATGATTTAAGATTCAGTTTTATGGGGCGCCTGGGTGGCTCAGTCGTTAAGCGTCTGCCTTCGGCTCAGGTCATGGTCCCAGGGTCCTGGGATCGAGCCCCACATCGGGCTCCCTGCTCAGCGGGAAGCCTGCTTCTCTCTCTCCCACTCCCCCTGATTGTGTTCCCTCTCTCGCTGTGTCTCTGTCAAATAAATAAATAAAATCTTTAAAAAAAAAAAAAAAAAAAAGATTCAGTTTTATGTAAAGGCTTTCATAAAAGAACTAGAAACCCTTTTCCTACATAAAGAATTTTTTTTAATATGCAAACATTGGAGACCTGCTGGTTATGTTGTTCTTATTTATATTATAGGATTACATTAAGTGAAGCAATGCAATAATAAAATTATTTCACCTATTACTCCAAACTTGACTTAGGTGCTCTTCCTTCAATCTCCGTAATACCTTATACTGACACCTTTCTTAATGTGTATTTTATTTAATAATTGCCATTTATTTGTCTTTCTCCAGTATTAGGCTATATAATTTTCTTTACATCAAGTAAGGTATCCCATTTTTAATTCATATTTAGCACTAAGCATAATGACTAAGACCTAAGAAATACAAGAGCCTCTCATGTATACCCACACATAGTTTAAGATAATAATGATTATTATTTGGATAGCATTTTATAATTTACAAAATAATTTTACTTAGAATATTTTGTTTGATTTTTCAAAAATTCTGCATTTTTTGAGATAAGAAAACAAAGACTTAAGGGCCATTAAATGACTAACTCAAATACGGGAAGTCATTCTTGAAATTGAAATTAAAAGATGTATAATATTTAGCTAAGAAGAGAGCAAAGGCACAGTCATTTCAGAAAGGATAATAAGCATGAGTAAAGGTCTATAAATGAACATAACTATGATATATGTTGTGAGACATGAATTAAGTTTGGATACAGTATGAAATTCCAAAGCAACGTATCAGTTATTTATTTATTACCTACAGAGCCAATCATCCTTTTCCTCTTGTTGTTACAATGGCTCACTTTTCTGCATATACACCCAATATAGTTATAAATTTCAGGTTATATGACTATATCACAACATAAATAATCACCTTAAACATTTAAGATCAGATTTACTTCCATTTCATTTGATCCTGAGAAACACAGATTTTGAGATAAGAAGTTGTAACCAGAATGCAATATGTGAAAATTTAATACAAATAATAAAAGCTATAACTCTTTTTTAAAGATTTTATTTATTTATTTGACAGAGAGAGACACAGTGAGAGAGGGAACACAAGCAGGGGGAGTGGGAGAGGGAGAAGCAGGCTTCCCGCGGAGCAGGGAGCCCGATGCGGGGCTCGATCCCAGGACCCTGGGATCATGACCTGAGCTGAAGGCAGACGCTTAATGACTCGAGCCACCCAGGCGCCCCCAAAGCTATAACATTTTAAGAGAAAAAGAAAGCACTGGCAAAAGTGATGGTCTTGAGACATGGGGCAATTACTGTATATAATGTTAGACATCATACAAAATTATTACTACATATACTACATTTATTACATATATGCAAAATATGTATTACCATATAGTAATAGTATATATAGTAATTACTATATATGCAAAAATTGTATTACTTAATGTATAATTACTATATATACTAAGGTCTAATTACTATATATGTAAATTACTATATATACACAAAACTATATATACAAAAATTATTATATATATACAAAAAACCTAAAATTATAAATGAAGGGAGACACTGATGAGATATATTATAAATGAGAATACTGACAGAAGTAATGAAGCAGGAGAAGGAATCTGCATGTAGACTATATTATTACAGCTCCAAGTTCTCTTTTACAGATAGTTTTTCTGCCTTGTACTTTTATCTCAATGTTTACAAATTTTGTGTGTGTATGTGTCCATGCATATGCATGTGTGTTACTGTGTGGACAGCAGATTAAAAGGCTACATTAAATATTGGGGTAGGCAGACTAATGGTCCCCAGTATATCCATATCTTAATCCCTAAAACCTGTGAATATGCTGCCTACATGTTTAAAGAGGCTTTGCAGACATAAATAAATTAGGGATCTTGCCCAAATTATCTGGAAGGGCAGAAGGCAATCGCAAGGATCTTTACAAGGAAACAAAAGTGTCAGAGAAATTTGAAGATGTTGGACTGCTGGCTTTGAAGCTGAAAGAAATAGCCCTGAGCCAAGAAATGTAGGTGGTCTTAGATGGGGATTTTGGGGGAGGAAGGAGACAGATTCTCCTCTAGAGCATCTAGAAGGAACATAGTTCTACTAAAACATTGGTTTTAGAACCATCAGACCCATTTTGGATTTCTGGCCTCTAAAACTGTAAGATAATATATTTTTGTTGTTTTAGGTCATTAATTTTATAGCCATTTATTACAGCATCAGTAGAAAACTAATGTAAATATCAGATATTTTATTTGCACCTGTAAAGTATAAAGTCAGTCCAGAATTTATTTGGCCATACAATGAGCAGAGACAATCATACTGCTTACAAACATTTTACCAGCATAATTTTAGAATATCAATAAGCACTTATAAAGGATGGAGAATTTAAAGAAGAGAAATGATTTAATTGTGAAATTTAATTAAATTATTTGATGCTTCCATTCTGGAAGAAATCTTAAAGTGAAAGAAAGATCAAACTCTTAGTATTTTCTTACTGCTGTACTTTATAAAACTCAAGTTTATAAAAAAGGGCCAGAGACTTGTAGAACTGAACTAAAGGATCAATGTACTAAAAGGAACTGAAATATTAGGTTCTATCTCATGTCTACATTACACAAACTATTCTTTTGAGATCGCAAATCATAAAATCTGTAGCTACTCTAACCCAACAAAATGCACACATGCAAATAGAGATAAAATTTTGTAAATGATTATGAAATTGCTTTCACTGTTTCATTTCCACATTGGCCAACACTTAGAAACTGATATTCTCAGTTAGAAAAGGATATTTTGAGACATTATTTTATTCCAGAATAGATAACAGAAAAAAAGTGAGTCACTCAAAGGATATCTTAGTTGAGAGCATTTTGGCCAAATAAATTTACAAGTCAAATAGACTGCCAAAGTGAATTTTCCTTAATTTTAGCAATATTTTGCAAATGTATCCCATATAGTATAATTGCAGAAATAGCTTCATCATTTCAGCAAGAAAACATGCTCTGCCAAACATAAAGCATTGTTAAATTGTACCCTCAAAAACATTACATTGTATTAATATTTTCTCATTCATGCCCATTTAAGATGAATATTTTTAGAGATAGCATTCATTAGTACGTAGAATTAAGAAATCTTAGTTTCCATGGCTAAGACTTTGAGCCAAGATGCAAATTAAAATAAATCTTAATTGGACCTTAGAAGTGTAAGAATAATTAGGAATAAATTAGAACTGCATAAATAATTCCAAAGTAATCTACTCTTAACTAACATTACTGCAAATTTACTATAGAGAAGTACAGAATAAAATTTGTTGAAATCTGCTATAATCCAAATATCAGTTTAGTGCATACTCATATAATGCATGCAGTAATTTATGAAATATAGTATTGAATATTCATTTAATATTTATGGGTCTTAAAGGATCTTGATTAGCTCTCTTAATTATTTCAGGAAATCTCAGAATCTTAGGTTTGAAGGAAACCCCCAAATTAGTCTTCTAGTCTAAATTGCAACATTCCCTTTGGCCATATTCCTGATAAATGCCCATCGAGTCCCAGTTTAGACACATTCATGAATAATCTCTTTTTTTAATCCCACATTGGCCAACTGTACAAAACTAGTACAAAACAGGGTACTATCTTGAACTTGCTTTTATTTAAAAAGAGAAGTCAAATTAGGTCAAATAGGAACTAGAACAGGTCACTGGAAATAATTTTCATTTAGTTAATTTTTAGAATATTCGTATTTAATAATATATTAATTATACTAGGGTCCTAGAAATTTATATCAATGAAGCAGAAATGTACACAGATGTTAATAAAAAATGCTCATCACAGACCTTTTAGCAATTAAAAATTAGTAAAACATAAATATTCAAGCATAGAGTATAGTTACAGAAATTAGGCCTTATCTATACCTGGGAATGCTATATATATATTTAATTTTTCAGTGAATATATGATAAAATACAAGAAGCCTTATGCTAAGGCAGATTACAAATGCTAAAAGCTATTAATGATCCATGGTGATAACATTAAAAATAATGCATAATAAAAATGGTATATATCATTGTGTGTGCACACATGCAAAAAGACTGAAACAGTTGTCAATATAATGAAAGTGTCATGAAGGAAATTAAACCAGTAACAACAGAAATCATAGTGGTTATTTGGGTAATAGAATTATAGGTATTTCTTTTCCTGTTCATATTTTACTATTTTTTTCAGATTGCCTACATTAATCATTCATCAATTTTTAGTTTTTTTCTTCAATTTTTAGTTTTCCTCAGGAAGGTATCAAAAATACGCCGATCTGTTTTTCTAGTAATGTGATGAAACAACACTGATAGATCTACCACAGATAATCCTTTGGTATGTGTGTATGTATGTATGTATGTATTTATTTATTTATTTTAAGTTAAATTGAAATTAGTTAACATATAGTGTATTATTAGTTTCAGGAGTAGAATTCAGTGATTCATCAGTTGCATATAACACCCAGTGCTCATTAATCTTTTGCTATTTAGAGAAGGACCAATGGGACAATTCTACTCTACCCATCAAAATAATTTTAAACTAAGCCCAAGAGTAGGAAAAAGAAGTACATCAAAACAGTGTGTGTGTATGTGTATTTTGTTTATGTTTCTACGTTGTCCTTTCACTTTACCCATGAAAAATCAAATATGAGAAGAAACACTTCTGTGTTGATATTTTTGTACTCTGCCTTGGTTTACCTCATTTCTTGTGATGTGTTTTGTCCACTGTAATATTATAGAGTCATATCACCTTGTGTTGGAGGTATTTTCTACCTAATCTCATTTATTTTCCCTTGTGTTTTCTTCTTCCTTACATCTACAATGTAGTTTTGTTGTAAATGTACATTAACACTTATATCACAAGGTGTGGTAAAGGATAAATTTAATAGTGTCTATATATTCCCCTTTTGACACATAGTAGGTGTTCAACAAATGACAATTCTGTACCTTTTCTTTTTCAAATATATACACACACAATATTTTATTCTATAGAAACAGAAATTTGAATGCCACTTATGTCTCTAAAATAGCTTATAATTTTGGGAAAATTTGTTAATTCATGTTATGGTCTTCTAATTTGATAGATTTAAATTTGTCATCTGCAAATTTAAGGAAAGCTATCCTTTAAATTTATGAGTTCTATTTTTTAACTACAGTTAGATATTTTCATTTTCATGAATCACAGCATGCTAAATATTTTTAAAAATTATAAATCTACAAATAACTTTTTACTATTTTTCACATTGGCAGTATCATTGGTATCCCATAGATTATGAAAGTCAAGAGTCAATTGTACATAAACAAGGCTATCTATAAATCTGATTCATAGACTTATGAATTCTTACCATGGTAAGAAAATGAACATTGGAAAGACAGTAGCAACAGTTATATTTCTGGCTAAAAGCTTATATTTAGATAGTTTCATATTATAAGTTTCTCTGGGGGCAGGAATCAATCTTAAGAATAAATTAAGGTGCACTTAGTTACTTAACCAAAAGTATCTATCTTTTTGCAGTACTCAACTGCCCCTGAAAACTTTGACACAACTTCTAAAAGTAACTTTTTCTAACTAGAAGTGTAGATTTCTTCTATATATCTTTTAAATAATAAAAAAATGAATATATTTATCTTTGTCACGTATTTATTTATTTATTTTGGCTCCAGAGTGCATGCACTGAAAAAGGAAAATTCTGTGGTTCTGTACATTTCATATCTAATTTCCATTTTTAAAAATTTCCATTATTACCAGTAACATAATTGCTTTCACTACTATTCTTTCTTATATTTTGTATGTTTTGCATGCATTTAAACATCATGTAATGGAAAGCAGATTATTTAACTTTCAATTCAACACATATATAGTGAGATAAACTGAAATTTATATGGAATTATTAAGCCCCAAATTTATATATATGACACCGAATATCCAAATATTTGTAAAAAACAAATTTGCTAGGTTTTGTATTTTTCTCTAGAGATCCAGGATTATATCAACATAGCCAAAGAATGAGGCAAGAAATTTGACCTATATACCAACTGGATTAATTAAATTTTAGAATATCATTATATTTTAGTAAAATATAAACTACACAAACTGTTGACAATAAAGAGCAATCACATTTAAATAGAAGAGGTACTGAAAAATGCTAGTAATTAAGCAAATGCTCAATAAAATTTTAAAAGCTATGAAGAGTTAAATAATTTAAAATAGTGAAACACTTTTTTGTGGGTAAATGCATTTTTAAAAAACTGTTTTTGGGTGCCTGGGTGTCTCAGTTGGTTAAGCGACTGCTTTCAGCTCAGGTCATGATCCTGGAGTCCCGGGATCGAGTCCCGCATCCGGCTCCCTGCTCGGCTGGGGGTCTGCTTCTCCCTCTGATCCTCTTCCCTCTCATGCTCTCTGTCTCTCATTCTCTCTCTCTCGAATAAATAAATAAAATCTTTAAAAAAAAAACAAAACTGTTTTTAATCTGTCAAGCTCAATCATCTTAGAGGAGTGGTCATCTGTCAAATTTTCATGAAATATGCATCCCATGTAAGTAAACTCCAGTTATTTACTGCCTAGAATATTCTTTATATTAAAAACAATATATACCAACAAGCCTTCAGCTTGAAATATCTGTACAATCTCTATGTGAACTCTAATGAAAATTACTTTTAACAATAGCTTATTATGTAGTCTGATTTTCAAATGAATATATCTTTATCATGTAACTATCATCATTTCCCCCAAGAAATGGAAGTAGTTATTTATTACCAATAAGTGATAAACATGGTGGTTTAGACATTTAAAAATAAGTCAGTTTGATTTAGCATTGTAATATACATTATAAAAATACTCTTACACAGTGAAAATGATCTGCCAAATCAGATAAATCAAAAACAGTATAACAAACCTAATAAAAAAATTCTTTCCTTGGGAGTGCCGTTGTTTGAAAAGGTGTTTGAACTCAAAGATTAGAATAAACAAAAGGATGGAAACATAAATACAAATATAAATATAGAAATGCAAAGTCCATCTTAATTATAGCATTGCTACTGTGATTTCATATGAAATATTTCAATAACAATCATCAATTTAGAATAACACCTCTATTTTAATGAGACAACTTCATGTGGTGATTTTTGTTTTCTTATCCAAGTGGAATTATATATAATAGTGATGATAAGATCACTACCATCAGATGAATGAAAACTTGACTTACGCTGTGCAGGTACACAACCCTTTATAAGTAATCTTGCAACCGATACAAAAAGTGTCTATAATTCTGGCATGTTTGACATTCCCATTCATTCTAACAACTCGCTGACATATATTTAATTTGCTACTTCTTGAAGGTGTTGCTTGAAGTTCCCTTCCACTTGACAGGTGCCTGACAGTTCAGCCTCACTCAGAGTTTAACAAAATGGAAAAAAAAAAAAAATGCATTATCCCCAGGTTTACCCCTGTGGACTATCCATTTTGTGACTTTGATAATGTCCAGGACTAAACTTGGTTTCTTTAGATATTGATAAGGTGCATTTTTTTTTTTTTTTTTAGCTTTTTTAGATTTGTGTATATACATTTAGCTTTCCATTTGGGCTCTTTTTTTGACAAACCCTGTGCCCTGCAGTTCTCAAACCATAACTGATGATTAAAATATGGACATGTGAAGGGAATTAAATAAAAATACAACTCCTGGTTCCTCACCATTTATATATTTTAGCAAGATGAAAAATGTTAATATTTATGATACAAATCAGGCTCTTAGTGTCTGGCATCTTTGAAAAATACTTTTGAATGTGTTCTGGTTCTGAATGCGTATTTACATCCATGCATGCTTCTCAGACTATTCCTCATAGTTATTCATTATGATGGATATTTATACACCGTTTTAATGATAGGAGCAGATGATTTTGTTTAAGGAGCAGGAAGAAGCTTAATATATGTCAGGGATCCTAAGAAAAAGTAACTAATACCAAACTGGATTTAAACATTCTGTGGTGAAAATCTGTTTACTTCATCATTGTCTATGTTATGTGTGCAAAATCCTTGGCATCATATTGAAACCATATATTTCTAACCTAATTAATCTCCCACCTTTACCCTGCCAATTGATTCTCTGATGGTATAAGAAAAGTTCCTTTGCTAAAGCCATTCCCAGAAATTTATTTCTGTTCTCCATCTGGAGGGAAAAATGACAGCTTCTGTTTTTAGAGATCTAACCCAAAGGTCATAAAGCATTTTACTGATACCCTCACCTTTTGCAGCACTTGTTATTCCTTTTATGCCTGGGGGCACATTTTGGATTATCGTCTTGTATTATTGCTACTTTACCTGTAGATTAAGACTTATTTTACCATTTACATATGTAGTAGTCAAAAACCCATCTGGAGGCAGAAACTACACAACAATTTTGAACAGGGAAGGTTTAATATAAAGAATAAATAGATATAACAGAGTATTGGAATAATGAAGGATTGGCTAGTAATAATTAAAGAGAACTCTATTAAAATATAAGAAAGTAGATATAAAGAGCAGCTCTGCTTCTAGAGCTGAAGTGTTGTCCCAAGGAAGAACTTCCTCACCCCCGGCAGGACTGACATCCAGACTTCATTTGAGAGGCAGCCATGTCTCACTTGATGGTGGACAAGTCACTGAGGTGCTATTAGAGCAGATTTTGCTGAAAATCCTTCCTCTGGGCTACTGAAGATACCACCCATAGGGAGGATCCTAACTAACACTGCTCCTCTGCAATGTCATCCAAGAAGGCACCAGAGAGAGCTAATCAGCTATGTCATCTGAGGGTCTAATGCAGAAATCCATCCACAAGGAAATGTTGCACATTGGTATTCATGGCAGAGCAACCCACGGGGATGCCGGAGTCACCTGTTTACAGGGAACTACCTCACAGGCAACGCTCCTTACAAAGTCCCCTAGGGGTTTTGGAGGAAACCATCTACAGGGAAGTTCCAGGTCTTGGAACTCATTTTAAAGCCACCAGAAGGATGCCAGAGGAAGCTTTTGGTTTCTGGGTGCCACTAACCATCATGTGCTATAGGAGTCAGGCACTGGAGAAACTGAACACTGCAGAGGCTGATGAGAGGAACACACTAGGACCAAAAAGAGAAACCTTCTTCCTCCATGGTCCCTCTTGTACCATCTGCTGACTAAGCTTTCAAAACATGCAGATCGGCAAAGAAGAAATATTTTTAGAGCCCTTCTAAATTATTGAAGGTCAGACAATGGAAAGTAGATTAGGTCTGACAAACAATGTGTTTGAAACTAGCACAATATACTTATTACTAACTCTGAACAAATCAGAATTTCCTAGAAGACAGAAATGGCATCTTTTAATTCCTTTTATGTCCCAGGATATAGTGCTTTGCACATAAATGATAATCAGAAACATCTCAACTAAAATTGCTGCTTTTAACCGTTATGTTCTTATAAATATGATGCGAATTGTATCTCTGCTATTTTTTGTGCAAAAATGTATGTTATCAGCATCAAAGATAACTATATTTATATAAGTGTACCATCATTTTGCTTAGTATGTATGTAGGCTTGTATGTGCATATATAAGTGTATGTAAAGTCCATATCTGATTAGTAATTAATCAAATGAGCCTGCTGAAAGTTAAAAGTTAAAAGAAAACTATTTTCTTTTATTTATTTTAAGATTTATTTATTTGAGAGAGAAATATCCTATGACCCCAAGATCACCACCTGAGCCAAAACCAAGGTTGGACATTTAACTGACTGAGCCACAAACATGCCCCAGAAGAAAGCTATTTTAAACCTCAGAAAAATAAATGACAAGTCTTGATATCAACTAGTTAAAAATATAGATTTCCACTCTTCAAAGAAAAATGCTACACACTGATTTTCTAATAAGTTACATAAAGATAGGTATAGATATTTTCTTTAAATTTTTACATTTCAACACTAAAAAGTATTTTACTTACTAATATTTTATCAATATATTGATGCTTAAAAACCAATCTTAATACCTAAATAGTAATTTTAAAAAAATACATTTTACTGAAGATTTAACTATCTCTAATTTAGTTGCATTAAAAATCCTACTACTGGGGCGCCTGGGTGGCTCAGTTGGTTAAGCATCTGCCTTAGGCTGGAGGTCATGATTCTGGGGTCCTGGGATTGAGCTCTGGTTTGGGCTCCCTTCTCAGCGAGGAGTCTGTTTCTCCCTCTCCCTCTGCCCAACCCACCCACCCCCCCAGCTTGCTTGCATGCTTGCTCTCTCAAATAAATAAATAAAATCTTTAAAAAAAATTACTAATAATAATACATTAATTTATCCTTCCTTGTCAATTTGTAGGTTTATATAGTGATTATCTGAGAGATATCCAGGCAAAATAAATATAATAATTTAGTAAAAAGCTACTGTTGGGAGAAAGAAGGAGAGCTTGTATATGAAGGTTAAATATGCTAAAATTATAAATAATTCAGGTATTCTCCAAGGAAAGATGGGTAAATATTTGATATAAAAAAAGCTTAGGCATTTGATTCAAGTGGTCCAGATTCAAATTCTACTTTTTTTTTTTTAACCTGCTACCTGGAAAAACATCTTAAAAGCATTGACATCTCTTCTATGAAGTGGGGTTCTAATACTAAGTGATGGGATGTTTCTGTGGATTTGGTGAAATATACACATAAAGCATGTAACTCAGTAATAGCTTACAGAGATCTGCTTGTATTTAAAAATGGGGACAGGGCGCCTGGGTGGCTCAGTTGGTTAAGCAACTGCCTTCAGCTCAGGTCATGATCCTGGAGTCCCGGGATCGAGTCCCACATCGGGCTCCCTGCTCAGTGGGGGGTCTGCTTCTCCCTCTGATCCTCCCCCTCTCATGCTCTCTGTCTCCCATTCTCTCTCTCAGATAAATAAATAAAATCTTAAAAAAAAAAAAAATGGGGACAAATTGCATGGGGCACTGGGTGTTATACACAAACAATGAATCATGGAACACTACATCAAAAACTAGTGATGTAATGTATGGTGATTAACGTAACAATAAAAAAATAAAAATAAATAAATAAAATAGAAATGGGGACAAATTACTTTAAAATGAATAAAAGTTATTCATTTTAAAGATAGGTGGGAATATAGTGTACCTGTAATTCCAATTCATATCTGTATTTTGAAGTCCAGAAGTTTGTATGCAACTACCAAGTTGTGCCTTATGTACCTTAGAACTGTGTTTATTATCTTTTCCCTAAAATTTGCTCGCACTTCTTAACCATCTTTGATAATGTTTCTGACTTTCACCTAATGACACAATTCAGGAAACTGGAAGTCATTGTGGACCCTACATCTACCCACATTCAACATTGAAAGGATTCCTAAGTCATGTTGAATCATCTCCTTAAATTCTGTTTAATGCATTTTCTTCTTCTTTTTCATTCTTCAAACTTTCTTTATTTAAAAATAGGAAGAATAACATATTTTTGGCTATTTCTTAATTAGACTTGATCATCTAGTTTATCACTGTCCTTTATTTCTATCTCCATCATGTACATTGTTGTGGTTTTTAAAAATGTAATCTGATGATATTATTCCTTTCTTTAAATCTTTTAATTAAATTCCCCCAATCACAATCTAACTCTGTTGTCTAGAAGATAAAGTCCACACTCTCTAGGATGACATACAAAGCCCTTCAGTTCTAACCTCAGCCTACATGTCTAGGTATATCTCCCTTTGTTCCCCACAAATATCTAATGCTCAAATTCTAATGAATTACTAACAGTTTCTTGAAATTGCCATGATTTTTCGGACTTCCATATGTTTGCAAATTATATTTCTTTTAGATAGAATGCCATCATTATGATGTTTGATTTCTATGAAAAAAAAGCCTGTGATTTGCAGATGGTTTACCATAAGTTTTATAATATGCTAAATTCTTACATGTAGTAACTAATCTAAATGCTTTGGCAATTTGGTGAGAAAACAGATACAGTGAAGTAATAAATCATGTTCAAGTTACAGCATCATAAAGAGTAGTAATGAGGCCCAGGATATGATTGACACTAAAATCTCTGTGATCAGGAAGATGCTGCAAAACTGACATCTATCTTATATCTGTGTGATTTTTTTTCTGGCTCATCTACATGTGAGACACTGATAATCATGTTCTTTTTTATGTTATATCCAAACATATTTCTTTATTTCAGGTATCACACAAAAATTCAATTGTGGTTTTTTTTTTTATCTGTCATTCCCAAAACACTATAAACTGATGTGAGGCAAGGATAACGTTTTTGTTATCCTTATTGCCCAGTGTGTAGTTAGTGCTTAGTAAATTCTTTTTGAACTCATGAGTGAATTAATGATACAGATTCTACCTTCTGTTTTGTATTCTAGTTAACTGATGTAAGAGAGACTAGAAGTTTCATTAGTTCTACTACCTTGCATTCAGAAAGCCTTTCAGAAGGAAAATGGTGTGAGAGACATACTAGAAAAGGATGATAAGATTTCAGCAGGTTGAGTGGAATGAGAAAAGGCATTCAAAGCAGAAGGCCCAACTTAATAAGAGCCATTTTGTCTATTCTGATTGACAATTGATTTGATGTATGACTTGCACATGATCTTGCTCTCAGACTTATTAGCTGTTTATTTAGCTTTAAGGATATTCTTAAGTAGCAAAAGTCAGTACATTAACCTGATGAAATGTTATCCCACTGGAATCCCCACCCCACCTAGAACTGAAGAGCCTCCCTGGAAGTACTTCTTTACACTTTGTGTCCCTTCTGGGCGTGTTAGATGCACATGAAGCTGATCCAAGATACATCTGAACACATCCAGTTTGTTTCTGCCTATGGACAACTGCCCTTCTGTAATACAAATTTGAAACCTATTCTTTACATAAGCATCTGGAAGGCACAACACCTATATATCATATCTGTGATTTTATATGCATTATTAAATCCCTCACAATAATTCTGCAAAATGCATTTTATTTTTCTCATTTTTAATGAGGAAATTTATGGTGCATGAGTCTTATTCTCATGATATGTAGCTAATCACTCTGATAAGTTAGTGATTTAAAACCATTTATTTCTGTCTTAACAGCAAAGCCTTTGCTTTTTCAACTAGACAACTCACTCTCTCAGCATGAGCGCAAGTTCCAAAGATAGGAAAGCCTATGTGTGTTCAGAGAATCATCCACGAAGTCGATAATTTTGGCCAAATCCGAGATTCTCAGTGTTTGGGCATCAGCATCACTTTGGGATGTTTTAAAACGTAAGCTCAGATTCACAAATCTTCACCACAGATAAATCAAGTCACATACTTTGAGAGAGGGACCCTGGCATCAGAAGTTTTTTAAGCTCCTGGGTGACTCTAATGGGCAACCGATACTGAGAACCACTGCACTAAAATAAAGGGCATGCATATACGGGGACATCATGAATACTGAACAGTGTTTAACATAGTGAATATTAGAATCAGGTCTGCAGGATACAATCCCAGCTCCCTCACTTAATAACTCTGTGACCTTAGGCCAATTATTAAATCTCCATTCGTTTGCCTGTAAGATGGAAATAAACTAAAATATGTAAAGCACTTAGCATATGGAGTAGATATAATTAATGGTAATTCTTAATATTTAAAAAGAAATAGCAAATAAATTTTTAAAATGATATTAAAGCTATGTTGGGAAATATCTAAGAATGGGAGAGGATATTATCATAAAAGTGGTAGCTGACAGAAACAAATTGGATTAGAGATACATTTTTTTACCCATATGCTTATGATTTTGAAAAATTTTGCATTCACACATTCTTTGCAGTAAGTGATCCTTGGTATTAATTAAATGCAGTTTTTAATTGGCATAAGCTTATAAATTCTCAGTATCCCATAATGATGAGAAAGGATAAAAGAGTGTCTAATTTTGATAATATACGAATAATTATGAGAATTATTGTGTGCTTTGTTTTACCAAGTATCAGATATTTTTCAAATGAATGGAATTTTAGATGCCTTAACTACCAGTTGCATAATACCATTTACATTCTCTTTTTTTAGACATTACTGGTCTTGATATAGAAATGAAAAACAACAACAGAAGATATACTATTTTACATATTAAAATACTTTTACATTCAATTCTCATTTGGTTCTTACCACAGCCCTGAGACATGGGAATGAAGAAACTCTGTGGTTTAATGGCTTGCAGGGAGACAGCTATGACAGGAACCCTTTCCTTCTAACTTTTACTCTAATGCTTCTTTTATAACACACATGCGTATTTGGAATATGTTGAATGTCTAGAAACTAAGAATTAATACATTGGCCCAAGTACTAGAGCAACTCTACGGACTTAGTATAACTAGATAATAGGAATTGGGTGGGGGTATCACTCTAATTTTTGTAGGTCTAAACTGAAATTCAGAGAATTAATCGAGACTTTAGTGGAAACCTAAAAATTCTCAAAGAATCCAGCAGGCAGAACTGACTCAAACCAATTCCAGATGGTTCCAGACACTGATGCAAGCAAACAGAAAGAGAGAGAGGAAACAAACTATGCACCTCTGGTCTTGTTATTCAAGACATGAGTAGTACTGGCTGCAAGGGGATTTATAGAAAGCCTTTGGCTTAAGGAAGCATCAGAATCCTTGTAAATATCCTAGAAATAGTGGGTGATGTGGTATCTTCTGAAGTCTCCTTTTAGTACATAGACTTCAGTTTTATACAGAATGCATCCTTTGCATTATAGTAGATGTTTTAGAAAACAGTATACATATACACAAATATTGCAACACTCCATTCAGTTCAGATTCTGGGTGGCTCAGTCGTTAAGCGTCTGCCTTAGGCTCGGGTCACGGTCTCAGGGTCCTGGGATCGAGCCCCGCACCGGGCTCCCTGCTCCGAGGGAAGCCTGCTTCTCCCTCTCCCACTCCCCCTGCTTGTGTTCCCTCTCTCACTGTGTCTGTCTCTGTCAAATAAATAAAACCTTTAAAAAAATTTTTTTTATTGAAAGTAATATCCATTAAAATTATTACATCGTATAATTATTTTGTTGTAAATTGTACAAAATTCCTACTCTCTCTTTTTTTGTTAAAGATTTTATTTATTTATTTGACAGAGAGAGACACAGCGAGAGAGGGAACACAAGCAGGGGGAGTGGGAGAGGGAGAAGCAGGCTTCCCGCAGAGCAGGGAGCCCGATGTGGGACTCGATCCCAGGACCTGGGATCATGACCTGAGCCGAAGGCAGACGCTTAACGACTGAGCCACCCAGGCGCCCCCCTACTCTCTTATATTAATCTAAAATCAGTTTAGATGTATAAAATTTCAAATTTTAAAGATAACCTAGATGCAATACTAAATCAAATTCTGTATTGAATACACTGAAGGTAAAACACCCAATCACAAACAGCTATTTATATGTAGAAGTCTGCATAATGTATTGTAGATTTGACTTAACACAGTGATAAAGAAGTTCCAATACATATTTATGAGTGGTGATTTGAAATTTATGTATGGTTCAAAAATAGGTATTTTTAAATTGGTGCATTTAAATAGCTTAATTCGACAAAATTTACACCTTATATTTGTATAACATTTATTTTTTAAATTTCAAAAGCAATGAGTACTCCTTGCAAATAATTCCAGTATAGAAATATATAGAGCAAAATGTGACAGTAAGAAGTATGTTAAAATTATAATTGTTGATGTCTCTGTCCAATGAGAAAATGAGATTAAAAGAGGGAATAAAGGGGTCAACAATTTTAATCATAATGTTTAATTTCTTGAGTATGAAAGGAAATTGACAAAATGTTTTCATTGATCCATCAATTATGGATGTTATATAGAGAGAACTTACAGTATTTTTTGTATTTTCTTATTCTTAAAATTTCTCAAAAATGTTTAAAGATTTAAACCAAACCTTATTACTAAGTAACTGAGCTTTATTTAACTTCTTAATACCCTGGAGACATCTGCACTGAATTTTATTTTATTTTTTTAATTTTAGAAGCATTCACTTCAGCATTCATTAATTTGATACCAAAAACACAGATCATTCTATTATGATAAGCTTCTAAAATATTTTGGGTCTCTTCCTTATACACAAAAATCATTCTAAAAGCAATTTTAAATAATGCTTCCTCACACAAAATAAAAAAGGCAGTGCTTCCCTTTTCTATTATCATGTAACTGGTATTCAAGCAGAGGCAGTCCTGCAACTGAAGCTATATGGAGGTTAAAATATGAACAGTCACTTAAATACTTTTCCCCTGTCCCTTATGTTTCACTGATGAGGAAGTTAAGAGTGATTTGAGTTAGAAACAGAGAAAAAGCTAGATGGAGAACCTCACTGCTGAATGACACTTTCCTGATTTACTGCCATTTAGATAACAGGTATAAATTAAGAAAATGTCATTAAAATAAAAACATTTCCAATAAAATGAAGTGGAAATCTCAGAAATGTATACCATCCCAGTAGAAAAACTTACAAAATGTAGAAAAATTAATAGCCTTTAAAGAATTTTAATATCAGCTACTTGGAAGAAGATCACAAATGAAATATTCTTGTAGGATTTCTTTTTAACTTATAAGCAAAGGCCAAAGGGAACATGAAATTTAATGGGGAATATATTGGCTTCTAATAAATTATCAAAAGTAATACCATAAATTCTATTTATGTAGTCTTTATAAAATAATTAGAAGCAACTATAATTACTATAAGACAAAACATATCCTATTTAATCTCATGAAAATAAATAAAATGCATAAATTATTTTCCTGCATAGCCTAACATTATTAGTCTAATAGGCACAAGTTTAATGGGAAAAAATAAAATGTAGGGACATGAAAACTTCATGACACCAGTATAACGCTACAACCCACTGCAAACTCAGGTCAAAGTAATCATTACAAATGAATAGGTTTGGATAAATCTTGTGGGAATAATCATTAAACTGACTAGACAAATAAAAATCAGTATTCATGATTAATTCTAATAGAAAGCATAATCTTGGCTAAGAGAAAGGAGATAGTTTTTTCAAGGAAGGCCACATAGCTGAAAATAAAAGATCCCAAGAAGTTGAAAGGGAGAAGGGTAGACTTACTTATTCTCTTCCAGTTACTTAAGTTTATTGTCTCATTTACTTTTCAATAAATAAATTTTACTAATGATTGGGTTACAGATAATACTTAATGGCTTGATTCCATACATCACATATCCAAGGCAATATTAGGAAGTTATTGAACTAAGGTCAGATTTTTCAAATTTTGAGTTCTGAGTAAGACTATTTCCATGGGAAATTTCCATTTGTTATTCCCAATAAAAGTTACAGGATCAATTTTATATTTTTTTAAATTTGTTTCTTTCAACTTTTTATTTAAATTTTGGTTATTTAACATATAGGGTGATACTAGTTTCAGGAGTAGAATTTAGTGATTCATCACTTACATATAACACTCAGTGCTCATCACAACAAGTGCCCTCCTTAATACCCGTCACCCATTTAGCCCATCCTGCACCCACCTCCCCTCCAGCAACCCTCAGATTTGTTCTCTACAGTCAAGAAATGTTTTCTCTTTTCCTGTCAGTACCTAGCATCCAGAATAGTGACAAGATCATCATACATGATTGATTTATTAATATTTGCTAAATCTGTTAAAAGGCATTAAGAATTTATTGAATTCATAAGATGTGGCACAATTCTCAGTAATCTCATCTTCTATATTATCTTCAAAACAACAATGTGAAGTACATATTATTATTCATGTTTGATCCAGATTTCATTTCACTTCCATAATCCAAGGTCAACATCCTCTAGAATATTTGGGATAAAGAGGATTTATCTCTGGTTTACTGCTGTGGCTGTGATTTATGTTTACCACCTAGATATGCATTATCATTCCATCGGCTTTGGAGGATATCACTCTGGTTCCTTTGCATCCCCAAAATATGGCATTTTATTGGCAGATTAATATGATATGATATGACTGGCAATAAGTGATGGGATTGTGGTTTATCAAAACTCACGCACGCACATACACACACACACACACACCAACATTGACATTTGCATATTAGAATTTTATGTGCTTAAAAGTCCTTTGGTCATGTTTGCCACTGAACGAACATGTTTCTTATTGGTTCCCTTTCTCCAGTCTGGGATCGTATCATTGAATCTCATCTTTCGTCATCCCTGCCCCCACTCGTGTTTGCTCAGAAACCTTATGCTTTCCTCTGACTATTGAATCTTGAAAGCTTCAAATTTGCACTTGATTATACAGAACATAAGATTTCTCAGGTATTTCCAACTCATAAAAGAAAAAGACCCATCAATAGAATTGCAAAACAGAAGACAGTTATTTTATTTTATTTTATTTAGATGTAGAATTGGACCATACAAATAAAACTTTTAAACACTACTTATTTACCCTCCACTACACTTATTCTATGACATGGTTTCTACTCCAAACTGAGCAACCATTTTAATGGCTCTGTATTGTTGGACAAGTCGGCTAATATCTTTGAGTTTTATAAATAGAAGAATAGGTTCTAAGAAGCAAAACTAGCCATTCGTAGTCACACAGAAAGATTGCAACATGCTCTATTGGACCAGAAAACTCAAATTCTTTTTTTTTTCCTACCAAAACCATGGTTTCTATTAATTAGAAGCAGTCACTCAAAAGTTTACTTTTTATTAATTAGAAGCAGTCACTCAAAAGTGTACTAGATCATAGTATGAAGAACAGTATCTTACATCTTGCATGAATTATGATGGATTTTAGTGTGGCCGTCATATGTATAAGATACATTTGTTGTTTGGTAAAGATGTGTGGACCAGATAAACTCTGATATTCTTTCTAAGTTCTTTTATTTATTTACCTTCCCATGGATACAACAAATCCTTGGCCCACAAAAATATTATATAAAAGATGAGATTATTTTCCTAGGAGCAGGCATGACAGTGATTACTTCTAACATTGACAATATTTTTTTCAAGGAAGGCCACATAGCTGAAAATATAAGTGAGAGTAGATACTGATGGTAGTAAGAACAGGGACTGTGTCTATGATGGTGACTAATAACTAGTATTATAGATAATACTAATAAAAAGGACTCATTCCTCTTGCTGGTAATTCATAGAAAATGGGATTAAGAGAAACATTGCCAAAATAACTGAGCTAGATAATCAAGGATAGGCTGGGTGAACAAGAATTTTAGAAGTGTAGTGTATAGACTAAGAAAGACATAGATGGAGATATTTTTGTCTTCTTAGGCATCAGGTAATTTTCCTTTTTACATAGACTATGTGCATAAACTACTGTTAAGTTTCCAAATTTGGTATAAGTTATTAAAGTTTATCTATTATTCTTTGTGCATTTGAGAAAAAAATATGATCTTTACTTTTATTTTTTTAATTTTATTTTATTAGGTTAATCGCCATAATTACATCATTAGTTTTTGATGTAGTGTTCCATGATTCATTGTTTGCATATAACACTCAGTGCCCCATAATACGTACCCTCTTTAATACCCATCTCCAGGCTAACCCATCCCCTCACCTTCCTCCCCTCTAGAACCCTCCGTTTGTTTCTCAGAGTCCATAGTCTCTCATGGTTTGTCTCCCCCTCCGATTTCCCCCCTTCATTTTTTTAATACAAAAATATTTAAGCCTCTGTTATGAAATAGCTATGACTTTCTTTTGTGGTGTTTGTTTATTTATTTGTTTCTAGCAGTTCTTATGCCAGGCATTCCCTAGTACCTGTGACACTTGTCTGGCAAAAAGTCTTCCATTTTGGGTGCTAGTTTCGTGGCAAGAGTTTTATATTTTTGAAAAATAATCTTTGATTTTTTTTATTTCAAAATGTAATAACATTTTAAAGCAATGAATTATTCTTTTCAAAATCTAGACAAGTATAATTATCAGACCTCCCTCAAAGTTCTGTCTTTGTGCTATACCAAGCAGTTAGCCCTGAATTTATATGTAATAAATTTACTCTTCTATTTTATGTTAATTGCTGACATATCTATTTATGAACTGCTATTCAAATTAATGTTAGGAGTTTGTGCTGAGTAAGGAATTAATTCTAACTTGTTTCTGTAAGCATTGTACTTTGCCTTCAAATTTTTTTAAAGATTTATTTATTTTTTATTTAGAGAGAGAGAGAGTGGGGAGGAGGGGCAGAGGGAGAGGGAGAAAGAGACTCCCTGCTGAGTGTGGAGCCCAGCACCGGGCTTGATCCCATGACCCTGAGATCATGATCTGAGTCAAAATCAGGAGTCGGTCATGGGGCGCCTGAGTAGCTTAGTCAGTTAAGCATCTGCCTTCAGCTCAGGTCATGATCCCAGGTTCTGGGATCAAACCCTGTTTCGGGCTCCTTACTCAGTGGGGACCCTGCTTCTCCCTCTCCCTCTGCCTGCTGCTTCCCCTGCTTTCTCTCTCTCTCTCTCTCTCTCTCTGTCAAATAAGTAAATAAAGTCTTTAAAAACAAAAAAGAGTTGGTCGCTTAACTGACTGAGCCACCCAGATGCCCCTACCTTCAGATCTTTTTAAAGTAAAGTCTTTGAAATGCTCTTTTGTCATAATAAATTACCAAAATAGGTTGATTGTTGGATAACTTATATACATGAAACAGTGTATTAAACACTATTAACAATAATGAAATGATAATTACAAAAAGTATATGACAGTAGTAACACAGATCCACCCATTTAAGAAATTTTTCCATGGCAGACACTTAGATACTTTGCAAACAATCTCTTGCTTTTCCTTCTAATTTGGTTCAAGTATCCTAAAACACAACGATGTGCCCAGACCAGTGATGAAAAAATCAGTAGTCTATAACCAACCAGGGCACAACTGGTCTAAAGAGTGCCATTGTACAAATAAGAATAAAAAGGCATCCCTTATGGGCTCATGGATAGTGAGTAGATAACCCTGTTGAAGAAAGAAAAGAACCTGCACTTTTATTTGGGGCCCATGGCCTGTTTAGAAGAGTACAGATTGAACTTCAGTCTTTACTTAACCCCATGGCTAGGTACTGAGTTACATGAACACATCCAACAGCCATATCCAAGTCAGAGATTCCTATCTGCTGCTGAGACACTAGGGTTACAAATATTACTAGGTTACAAATATACTGAGACATTGATCTTTTCAGCCCTCATGGCAGCTAGGTGGGTCTTAGCATAGCCAACTCCCATGGGCCAATCACCTCTGGGCTTCTGCAGCCTTTTCTGTTTTCACCAACATGTTATATACCTATCATCATTTGCTGTGTGTGACGTGATATGAAAAAGGCTGGTGCCAATCTTTATCATCCTATATCTTTTTGCATATGGGTACATAAAGGTAGATCGTGAGTAGGATAGATATTTCTTTCATATAAATGAGAGACATATGCATGAGTAAACCACCCCACCCAGACATCTATCTACACCATGTTGTCAAATAGGATGTGATAAAAGGAGCCAAAACAGACATTTTGTAGCCTTGAAGAAATATTTTATAGACAAAATGAAGATAGAAAAATCATCAAAAGAAGGAAAGGACCTTCTGTCTTTTTACCAACATTGGTGAGCTTCTCAACATCAGTTCTTCATACAAACTTAAATTGGAAGTTACTTTAATGGATCCAGAGATATTTCCTTTAAATCTAAACATTCTCACAATGTAGACTGAGGATCCCATGAGTTCACTGGAAGGAGTTCATTGATATGTTTCACATTCCAAATTCCAACTACTAAGAAAGTACTAATTGTTGAGTTTCTGTGTAGCATCAAAAACTATCCACAATTATCTGAAAAGACTTAAAATACTCTTCCCCAGTTCCTTCCTATGTAAGCCTGGACTATCATCATATACTTCAGATAATGCATTTCTCAACAAATTGAGTACAGATACAGATATAAAAATCTAGTTGTATTCTGTTAAGTCAGGCATCAAAAGAAGTCACAAAATTTGTTAAACAGTGCTACTGTTTTCACTATTCTTCTGAAAACCATCTTTTCCATATATATATATAATTTATATTAACATATAATGAATTTGTTTTAATTTTAAATGAGTTAAGTTAAATATATTTTATTCTCAGATTATTATTTTATTTTTATTGAAGTATAGTTAACACACAATATTACATTAGTTTCAGGTGTACAACATAGTAATTCAAGTTTATATGTTATGCTATGCTCATCACAAGTGTAGCTACCATATGTCACCATACAATGCTATTATAATATCATTGACTATATTCTCTATGCTGTACCTTTTTATCCCTGTGATTTATTCATCCCATAACTGGAAGCCTGTATCTCCTACTCCCCTTCATCCATTTTGCCCATCCTCCTACCCAATTCTTAGATTATTTTTAAACATAATAAATATAATCCACACAGACAGAAGTTTTTTGGAGTCCCCAATACATTTTTTACTAGTATAAAGGGGTTCTGAGATTTAACAAAAAATATGATAGTTGGAGTTCTTTACTATTCCACCTCTGTCTTTATTTGTTAAATACTGTCCCAATCCCTTTGAATTTCACTTCCACCATGAATCCCTTTGTTGCCCCCACCTTCTATCCAGGTCAGGACACAATCATCTACCCTCTGTATAGGAACTTCACACTACCAGATTTTGTTTTAATGGTCAAAATAGCTTTTTTTTTATTCTTCTTATATTTTTCCAGTTTTATTGAGAAATAATTGACATTTATCAGTGTTTAAATTTGAGGCAGTGTGATGGTTTGATTTACATATATTGTTAAATGATTACCATAATAGGTTCAGCTAACACACATTTTCTCATATCAATACAACAAAAAGAAAAAAAAGAGGAAAAGGAAAAATGGGAAAAAATTATTTTGTGATGAGAACTTTGAGGATTTACTCTTTTAACAACTTTCCTATAAGTTGTACATTGGTGTTAGCTAATTCACCATGTTGTATATTCCATCCCTACTACTCATCTATCTTATAACTGTTAGTTTGTACCTTTGACCATCTTTCCTCAATCTTCCTCACCACCATGATCTCCCTTTGATAACCTCAACTCTGATCTTTTCTTCTACGAGTTTGTTGTTGTTGTCCTTGCTATTGTTATTGTTTTGTTATGTTTTTAGATCCCACATATATGTGAGATCATACCGGATTTGTCTTTCTTTGCCTGACTTATTTCACTCAGCACAATGCCTTCAAGGTCTATATTGTCACAGTGGAGATATGTGTGTGTTATATATATACATATATATAAAACATCTTCTTTATCTACTCATCCATTGATGGACACTTAGTTTGTTTCCATGTGTTGGCTATTATAAATAATGCTGCTACAAACATGGGGATGCAGATATTTTTTCCAATTAGTGCTCCCCCCCGACTTTGGATATATCTTAGAAGGGGGAATGGTGGATTATATGGTAGTTCTATTTTTAATTTTTTGAAAATTCAACATATTGTGTTTTATAGTGATTTTACCAACTATCCCTCCAACACTGCACAAGGGTTCCCCTTTCTCCATATCCTTGCCATTATTTGTTTTCTCTTACCTTTTTTGATGATGTCTGTTCTAACAGGTGTGAGGTGATATCTCATTGTAGTTTTAGTTTTCATTTCCCTGATAACTAGTAATGTTGAACATCTTTTCATGTACCTGTTGACTTTTTATATATCATCTTTGGAAAAATGTCTATTTAGATCTTTTGTTATTTGTTTTATGCTATTGAGTTATATGAATTTTTTAAAATATATTTTGGATATGAAACCCTTGTTGGATATATGGTTTACAAACACTTTTTCCCATTATGTAGGTTGTTTTTTTCAGTTTGTTGATGGTTTCTTTTGTTGTGAAAAGGGGTTTTAGTTTGATGTAGTTCCACATGTTTATTTTTTATTTTGTTGCTTGTTCTTTAGGTGTCACATCCAAAAAATCATTACCAAGACTCATGTCAAGGAAATTTATTTCTATGTTCTCTTCTGAGAATTTCATGGTTCCACATCTTATAGTTAAGTCTTTAATCCATTCTGAGTTAATTTTTGTGAGTCGTGAAAGGTCTGGGTACAGTTTCATTCTCTCACATGTGAGTATCCAACTATCTCAGCACCATTTATTGAAGAGACTGTCTTTTCCCCATTCAGTATTCTTGACTTACTTATCAAATATTATTTGACTGTATTTGCTCCTGGGGTCTTTTTTGGGGGGGTCTTGTTTCTGTTCTATTGGTGTATTTGTCTATTCTTATGACAATGCCATACTCTATTGATGACTATAATTTTATAGTATAGTTTGAAAACAGGAAGTGTGATGCATCCTGCTTTGTTCTTTCTCAGAATTTCTCTGCCTATTCAGGATCTTTTGAAGTTCCATATAAATTTTAGGAGTGTCTTTTATACTTACGTAAAATATACCATTAGCATCTTGATAGGGATTGTGTTGAATCTAAAGATGGCTTTGGTTGTATTGACATTTTACCAGTATTAATTCTTCAATCCATGAACACAGGATCCCTTCCCATTTATTTATGTCTTCTTCAATTTCTTTCATTAATGTCTTGTTTTCTGAGTAGAGATCTTTCACCTCCTTAGTTAAATACATTCGTAAGTATTTTATTGTTTTTGATGCTAGGGTAAATGAGATCAATTTATTTCTTTTTCAGAGAATTCACTGTTAGTCTATAGAAATGCTACTGATTTTTGTATGTTAATCTTGTATCTAGCAACTTTACTGATTGATTAATTCGATTTAACAGGGTTTTTTGGTAGAGTTTTTAGGATTTTCTATATATGAAATCATATCATCTGCAAATAGAGACAGTTTTACTTATTCCTTTCTAATTCTGATACATTTTATCTTTCCTTCCCTGATGGCTCTAACCAGGAATGCCAGTACCATGTTGAGTAGGAGTTGTGATGGTGGGCATCCTTGACTTATTCCTGATCCTAAGGGAAAAACTTCCAGTCTTTCACCACTGAGTATGACATTAGCCATGAGCTTATCATATATGTCCTTTATTATGTTGAAATATGTTCCTTTTATGCCTAATTTGTTGTGGTTTTTAAAAAAATTTTTTTATTAACATATAATGTATTATTTGTTTCAGGGGTACAGGTCTGTGATTCATCAGTCTTACACAATTCACAGTGCTCACCATAGTACATACCCTCCCCAATGTCCATCACCCAGCCACTCCATCTCTCCCACCCCCCTCCATTCCAGCAACCTTCAGTTTGTTTCCTGAGATTAAGAGTCCCTTATGCCTGGTGATGGGTATTAAAGAGGGCACGTATTGAATGAAACATTGGGTGTTATACGCAAACAATGAATCATGGAACACTACATCAAAAACTAATGATGTAATGTATGGTGATTAACATAACGTAATAAAATTAAATTAAAAAAAAAAAGGGTCTCTTATGCCATTTGGTCCATAGAGTTGTTCAAATACTCTGTTTCCTGTTGTTTCTCTATTATTGAGAGTAGGGTATTAATATTAAATTTCTCAATTATTATTGTATTACTGTTTATTTCTCAGTTTAGCCGTTAGCTTTTTAAAATATATATATATGGATGCTCTTAACGTTGGGTGCATCAATACTTAAAATTGTTATATCTTTTTGATGTACGTACATTTTTATCATTATATAATAACCTCTGTTTTTACCATTTTTAGTTTACAGTCTGTTTTTGTCTGATGTAAGTATAGCTACACTTGCTTTTGTTATTATTGCTACCATTTGCTTTAAATATCTTTTTCCATCTCTTTACTTTCAGACTATTTGTGTCTCTAAGACTAAAGCAAGTTTCTTACAGGAGGCATATTTTTGGTCTTATTATTTTTACCCATTTAGCCATTCTGTGTCTTTTAATTGGAAAATCTAACCCATTTATGTTTAAACTAGTTATTGATAGGTAAGGACATACTGTTGCCATTTTTTAAAATTGTTTCCTGTTTGATTTGTTGATCCATTGTTTCTTGTTTCTTATTCTGCTGTCTTTTTTTTTTTTTTGTATCAGTACACTTTGACTTTTTTTTACCATCACTTTGACTTTTTGTGTAATTACTACAGAATTTTCCCATATGATTATCATGAGACTTACATATAAAATCTTAAACTTATAACACCATATTTTAAAATGATAATAACTTCATAGAATAATAAATTTATACTTTTCCTTCTCTTCCCCCTCACACTTTTGTTAAAATTACATGTTTTTATACTGTGTAACTACTAACAGATTATTGTAGTTATGTTTATTTTTGCTCTGTTCTAGTTTTTTAACTTTTGAACTAGAGTTGTAAGTTACACACAACTATTACCACATTGCAGAATCTGACTATGACTATATACTTATAATTGCCCATGAGATTTATGCTACCTTTTAATTTTTTATAATGTTAATTAGTGTTCTTTTACTACCACTTAAGTAACTCCCTTTAGCATTCCTTGTGAGGCAAGTCTGGTGGTAATGAACTCTTTGTTTATTCAGAAAAGCCTTTATTCTTCCTTCATTTCTGAAAGAGAGCTTTTCTGGATAGAGAATTCTTGGCTGACTGTTATTTTCTTTTAATATTTTGAATATGTCATCCATTCTCTCCTGGCCTGAAAAGTTTCTGTTGAGAAATCCCTCAATAGTCTTATGGGACTTCCTTATATATAATTTCTCTCTTTTCTCTTGCTACTCTTAAAATTCTTCTTGTTTTTGACTTTTGCCAGTGTAATTATAATGCGTCTTGGTGTAACCCTATCTTGATTCAACCTATTTGGGAACCTTTGGGTTTCATGGATCTGGATGTCTATTTCCCTTCCCAGGCTGGGGCAGTTTTCAGTAATTAATTGCTTTAAATGTAGTTTCTCTCCCTTTTTCTTTCTTATCTCTTCCTCAAATTCCCATAATGTGAATATTGGTCCTTTACATTTTGTCCCCTAATTCCCTTAGGCTTCTTTCACTCTTTTTCATTCTTTATTCTTTTTACTTTTCTGACTGGGTAACTTCCAGTGTCCTCTCCTCTAGTTCACTGATTGTTCTGCATGGTTGAGCCTGTTTTGAAACTTGGATTCTTCAGCTCAGTTAGTATATTTCTTAAACTCTAGGATTTGTTTGTTTGTTTTTGTTTTTTACTGGTTACTATTTCCCTAAATAATTTTTAAGTTTTGTTCATGCGTTTTTTTAAAATTTTGTTTTGTTGTCTGTGTATTTTTGTAGTTCATCAAATTTCCTTAAGAAGATTATTCTGAATTCTTTTACAGTTGATAGATTTCCATTTCTTTATGATCAGCTATTGGGGCATTATTAGTTTTCCTTGGTGGTCTTACATTTATTTGATATTTTTTGTTATCCTGGATTCCTTACATTGGTATCTGCACATTTGAATAATTGGACTCATCTTCCAGTTTTAAGAGGTTTTCTTTGTCAGAGACCATTCTTTACCAGTCAGCTCAATTTGGGATTCTAGATGTGGCTGCTGGTAATATTCCTTTGATATGTGGGACCTGCTAGAATGATCTATTTTTGGGTGAGGCAAATGTTTGAGCTCTGAGAATGGAGATGGATGGGTGTTCCTCAGGCTCAGAACACTTGGGTTGGACTTTTGGCTTGGCTTCCTACACAAGTGAGGCTGTAGGATGGGTTCCATTGTTACCTGGATTCTCTGGTTAGGGTCAATAGATGATCAGGACTGGGTAGTATATGCAGTAATAGATGAGGCTGTGAATTAGCTTCCCTGCCCTGGTAGGGCAGAAGGACAAGATCCAGGACCTATATAGCTCCTTGTTTGGGAACTTGAATTATGTCAGAGTGTACACTGAATTCTCTGGTTAGGTGAGGTCACTTGTAGAGGTCACTTGTAAAGAGAACAGGTTGTGTTCTCTGTTAAAGTGTTGCCATGCTTAGGGCTGTTGAATGGACTACACAGCTTCCCTGTTTGGATAGGCTGAAGGTTGTATTCAGTAATGAGCAGGGCTGTGAATTAAATTACCTGCACAGGCACAGTGGGAGAAGCTGCTCTAAAGCTGGTAAATCTCTTTGTTTGTTGTCCTGACTGAAGCTGGCCCATAGTTCAAGTTCCCTGACCAAGGAGTGCCACTGGTATTGTTTTCCAAACTGTTGGCTCTGCCTCCTTCTCTGTAGGGTTCAGTACTACTGGGCCGCACAGCTTCCAAGAGCTGTTGCCAGCCCTTCTGGCCCACTGAGGCTGGAAGCTCTATAGTGGGTGGTGCTATGTTGCAGCTCTTTTACGTAGGCAGTTGGAGGGGTCTCCTCCAGACTACTCTCAATTTCTCAAACAGGGTCTCCACTTGGAAGGGGCCAGGAGCTGTTTTCAGTCCTGGCTATGAATTAAGCCCCCTGCCTTTGTACAGCATGGGAATCCTCCATACACAGTACTGACTTTGGGGCAATCAGCTCTATCTGCCTGCTTATTGGCTCAAATGCCACTGGGTCACCCAGTCTTCAGAAGTTGTCACCAGCCCTCCTGCTCAGATGGGACCAGAAGACACTCCACAGTTCATGTAGCTGTGACTCTGCTTCTTTCCTGGGCATGGTTAAACTGGGCTCTGGGTCCAGCAAAAATTTTAATTTGAGAATCCCAATCTGACAAATCTGTTCTCCACTGAGTTCTCTGGTCAGGGTATATCCCTTCATTCTCCAGATGAGCAAAACTTCTGGTTGGGATTACTACTTGGACACTGCAGTTACGGAGTTGGTTTCCCAAGATACATGTGCTGTTGATGCACGCCTCTCCCCGCTGCTCCATCACAGCCAGATTCCTGGTAGTGGAGCCCTGCAGATTCCTGTGGTTTGAGATCAGAGTAGAGACCTCCACAAAGTGATCCAATGTTGGGGAAGACTCATTGTCCCCTGGGTTCTCTTTTCTTGCTGGAGGAACTGGAGACTCAGTGGAGACTACTCCAGGTGGTGTTGTAACGGCTTGGGAGAAGGCAGTGAGGTCAACGTGTAGTCCATTCTCTTACCTGTCTAATGCAGTCAGTTTTGGTGTCTGTGGCAAAATTGTTGTTTCAGCCTCATCACCATTGTTCTAAGATTCTCTTAGTGGTTTGTTTTTTTTTCTTTAATACTTGTTTGTTATTCTTGTGAGGGAGACCAAAGTCAGGAATGACCTATCTTGGTGATGTTACTCCTTGCTGAATAGCTTTTATCATTTTGTCTTACAAATGAGTTTATCATTAGCTAAGAAAGCTACAATTCTGATAATTTTTTTTAATGGCAATGAATCTCACTCTTTCAATCTGTTGCCTTTGAGATAGTACAAAATAGTTTAGGTACTCAATGACTCAAAAAAAATAATGAACTAATGTATGAATGAATAGATATAAACATTTTAATTTTTAACCAAAGGAAATTTTATTCTTCATTTATTTCATGTTTCAAAACATTTAACGTAGGGTTTGGTTTGGTACATTGCAGACGGTTTTCCTTTCTTGTAAAACTTTAGAAGTGTGTTGTCAAGACATTTGTTCAATTTGGACCTATAGATAAATAGTCAAATTTGATAGTAAACTTCCAATGATGGCAGTGACTAGAAACATTTCCCCAAATTATGAGATTAACAAATATCTAGAAGTTCCTATTAAATATTCAGATTTTTAAACTTTATGATAGGTTTATTAAACTTGAATCTCCTATTAAGAGGCCTGGAAAACTTCATCCACCCCTCAGGTGATTGGTGGTTAGTCAAGAACTACATCCTAAATAAAATCAAAACTTATATTTGAGCTGCTAAAATCAAAATTGGACTGTTTTGATTTTTTCAGTTTTCATATCCACTTTCATTTTGCTACTGAAGACACTGATAAAGTCACTAATTTGACTAAAGTCACATATTTTATTAATTTTGAATTAAATTCATTCAGAATTCATAATGATATTACTGTAGAATTTTGTGGACTGTATTTGCCCTTGATAGGTAGATAAAAATTATCCTTAATAAAATTACTTAATAGCTTCAGTAGAATTGAAGAGGACATAGGAAGAAATTGTTTAATTTAAGAAAACGTACTTGGTTTAAGTGTTCTTCCAGAGTATTTGCATAGAGTAATATGCTAATTGTAAGTGTCTCTTATCTGTTCATTAAAGTAGATCTGCCAGAACTATGACTTAACAACATTTCTTAAATTATTAGTTTGTGAAATTTTATGGCCCTAAAGGAAATAAATTTAGATTTGTTTGTGGATGCCCTACATTTTAGACTTTTAACTAATTAAGGATAACCTTCACACCCCAATTAACTCTTAGCTAATGAAGTTTTACTTTAGATCTGTTTTTTTTTTTTTTTCTGTGTTTTTGGTAAGTAGGTAAACAACATCAACATTATTTTTTCTAAAATTTGCTAGCCTATTGTTATGTCTGTTTCTGTACACGTTGAAATAGGGAAGAGTACTAAAAGAGAGAAAACAAAATGAACATAGAGCAGGTACCCAGTAAGCCTGGGCTTCCAATAAACAGTTTTATATTTTCCAATGTAATTCTCATAAGATCACCCTCTTCCTTCTAAGAACAGAAAACTGAGCCTAACAAAGATAAATTGTATGTGCAAGATCATGTAAGTAGGACAACTGGGATTTACAATGTTTGTCTATTTTCAGAACATTCCTTCTCTTGTCTTACATTAAAATGTTTCCGTGTTCTCAATAAACTGAACAGGCTTAGCTCTGTTCAGTTTTTTGCAATGTGTAATCTATAGAAAACAATATATAATTATGACTTTTATCAGTCAATATGACAGGATTTTGCTTTATGTTCCAATGTAGTCACTGTCTTCCAGATACTTTATATGTTATTATTAAAAATTTCCTTTATTTTAATGTACTCCTCTGATAACTTTATTATTGATAACCAAACTTTATTGATCAAAACATATATTTTGGGAGGTAAAGATGGCAGCAGAGTAGGAGGACCCTAGCATTACTTTGTCACCAGAATATAGACTAGATAACTATCAAATCATTCTAAATACCCTAGAAATTGATCTGAAGACTGGCAAAACAAATTTAACAACTAAGGTAGAGAAGAAGCCACATTGAAGAATGTAGGAAGTGCAGAGACCCAGCCTAGGAGAGAAACAGAGTATGACCACTGCAATGGAGAGGGAACCACGGTTGCAGAGAAGGGTGAGATACAAACTAGCACACAGAAGAGTGCACAGGGAAAGCAAATCCCCATAGCAATTGGCTTAGAAAGTGAGAGGCCCAAATTTCATGAGTTCTTGCAATAAGCAGGCCTTAAAGTCTGGAGTTTTTAAGGTCAGTGTGCTTGGCTCTAGGAGAGTTCAGAGGACATTGGGGCTGCTCTTGGAGAAAAGGCAGGGCAAATAGCCCACAGACATAGAACTTGGAAACAGCGATCTGAAGAGCATCTGGGGCACACAGTGGGGAGATTAGTTGCTCATCTCGGAGCATGTTCAAGAGAGACAGCATCCCCAGAGAGACCCCTCTGGGAACAAAGGATCTGGCAGGTAAAATTTCCCTCCCTACCCCTCAATATAAGCACAAGGTCACCTAAAGGAATCAGGACAGAGCCCACACTCCCTACCTAACTTGCTTACACCAAACCACACCCCCCTGCACTCCAGAAGAACTGCCCTTCCAACTTATGCTTGTCTCAGTCCCAGCATGGTGAAGCCTCCATCCCCGGAAGACTAGACCAAACCTCTGCTCACACTGTGTCACCTGACCAGGGAGTTTACAGGGCCTCTGTTCTGATTGTGGTGGTGACAAGTCTCACACCTAGTCTTTCACAGGCAGACCAGAGCACACCTAGTTAAAATGCATCACATTCAAGCCAGGGACCAAACACTGCCCACAACAAGCAAAGAGAGCCTCTCAAGATGACTGGCTTGAAAAATAAAGTGATCAGAACACAACAAAAGAGCACAGGCAGCACACACTCCCTGAAGCACCAGGCCCTGGGGAACAGTGGACACTATACTTCAGGGCACTACAAGACCTCTTCTACATAAAGCCAATATTCTCAAGAACAGGAAACATAGCTGAATTTCCTAACACACAGAAACAGGCACAGGGACTTAGACATAATGAAAAGACAGAGGAATTTGTCCTGAATGAAAGAACAGGGAAAGGCCATAGCTGGAGATCTAAACAAAACAAATATAAGTAACATTCCTGCTAGAGAATTTAAAGCAATGATCATAAGGATACTCACTGGGCTTGAGAAAAGAGTGGACAGCATCAGTGAGACCATTAACACAGAGATAAAGAATGACATAGTGGAGATAAAGGGCTCAATAAACAGAGAAACACACTTGATGGAATGAACAGCAGGCAGGAAAAAGCAGAGGGATAAATTAATGACCTAGAAGACAGACTAATGAAAAGTAGTCAAGCTGAACAAAAGAGAGAAAAAAAGAATTATGGAAAATGAGAGTAGATTTAGGGAATTCATTGACTCCATCAAATGTAATAACACTCATAGGAGTCCCAAAAGGAAGAGAGAGAAAAGAGGGAAGAGAATTTATTTGAAGAAATAATAGCTGAAAACTTCCCTAAACTGGGGAAGGAAACAGATATCCAGATCCAGGAGGCATAGAGAGCTCCCATCAAAATCAACAAAAGCAGATCCACACCAAGTCATATTGTAATTAAAATGGCAAAATATAGTGATAAACAAAAAAATATTAAAAGCATCAAGACAAAAGAGGACAGTTACATGCAAGGAAAACCCATAAGTCTATCAGCAAATTTTTCAGCAGAAACTTCCCAAGCCAGAAATGAGTGGCATAATATATTCAAAGTGCTGAATGGGAAAAATCTGCAGCCAAGAGTACTCTATCCAGCAAGGCTATCATTCAGAATAGAAGGACAGATAAAGAGTTTCCTAGACAAACAAAAAGTAAAGGAGTTTTGACCACTAAACCAGCCCTGCAAGAAATATTAAAGGGTACCATTTGAGTGGAAAGGAGAGACCAAAAGTGAGAATATAGAGGGAGGAAACATAAAAGCAATAAAAATGAATATTTCTGGAACAAATCAGTCAAGGAAATAATCACACAAAAAAAGGGTATAAAATATAATAGCATATACCTAAAATGTGGTGAGGAGAAGAGAAAAGAATGGGTTTAAACTTAAATGACCATCAACTTAAAATAGACTGCTATATCCAGAAGTTATATACAAATCTAATGGTAACAATCTATCAAAAACCATTAATAAATTTGAAAAGAATAAGGAGAAAGAAATCCAAATATATCATTAAAGAAAGTTAGCAAAACATGAGAGAAGACAAAAAGGATCAGAGAAAATCTTCAAAAACAACTACAAAATATAGATATGATAGATATGGGTACATATCTATCAACAATTACTTTGAATATAAATGGACTAAATTCTCCAATCAAAAGACATAGTGTATCAGAGTGGATAAAAAAACCAGACCCATTTATATGCTGCCCAGAAGAAACTCATTTTAGACCTAAAGACACCTGCAGATTGGAAGTAAGAGGATGGAGAAACATCTCTCATGCAAATGGATATCAAAAGAAAGCTGGAGTAGCAATACTTATATTGGAATAAACTAGGCTTTAAAACAAAGACTATAACAAGAGAAAGTTTTATTTTATTATATAATAATAAAAGGGACAATTCAGCAACAAGATATAACAATCATAAATATTTATGCATACATCAGGGCACCCAACTATATAAAACAATAACAAAGGAACTAATCAATAATCATACATTAAAGTAGGGGACTTTAACACCCCACTTACATCAATCAACAGATCATCTAAACAGAAAATCAACAAGGAATCAATGGCTTTGAATGATACACTGGACCAGATGTATCAGAACATTCCATCCTAAAACAGCAGAATACACATTCTTTGCGAGTGCACAGGAAACATTCTCCAGAATAGATCACATATTAGGCCACAAAACAGGCCTTGATAAATTCAAGAAGATTGAAATCATGCCTTGCATGTTTTTGACCACATGCTATAAAATTAGAAGTCAGCCAGAAGAAAAAATCTGGAAAGACTACTAATACATGGAGGTTAAATAACATGCTACTAAACAATGAATGGTTTAACCAGGAAATAAAAGAAGAAATAAAAAACTGCATGGAAACAAGTGAAAATGAAAAAAAAAATGCAGTGGTTCAAAACCTTTAGGGGCACAACAAAAGGGTTCTAAGAGGGAAGTTTATAGCAATAGAGCTACCTCAAGAAGCAAGAAAATTCTCAAATAAACAACCCACACCTAAAGGAGCTAGAAGAAGAACAGCAAATGAAGCCTCAAGCCAGCAGAAGGAAAGAAATACTAAATATTAGAGCAGATATAAATGGTATAGAAACTAAAAATTTCAATAGAGCAGATTAAAGAAACCAGGCACTAGTTCTTTTAAAAAGTCAATAAAATTGGGGTGCATGCGTGACAACGCAGTCAGTTAAGCACCTGACTCTTGGTTTTAGTTCAGGTCATGATCTCAAGGTTGTGAGATCGAGCCCTGCCTCAGACTCCATGCTTAGCATGGAGTCTGATGGAGATTCTCTCTCCCTCTCCCTCTGCCCTTCCCACTTGCGCACTCTCTCTCTCTCTCCCTCTCACTCTCAAATAAATCAATAAATCTTTTAAAAAATTAATAAAATTGATAAACCTCTATGCAAACTCATTGAGAAAAAAAGAGAAAGGACCCCAAAAAATAAAATCACAAATGAGAGAGAAGAAAGAACAACCAACACCACAGAAATACAAACAATTATAAGAGAATATTATGAAAAACTATACACCAACAAATTGGACAACCTAGAAGAAATGCATAAATTCCTAGAAACATATAACCTACCAAAACTGAAACATGAAGAAATAGAAAATTTGAACAGACTGATAATCAGCAAAAAAAAAAAAAAAAAAAAAGAGTCAGTAATCATAAAGTTCCCAGCAAACAAAATTCCAGGACCAGATAGCTTCACAGGCAAATTCTATCAAACTTTTAAAGAGTTGATAGCTATTCTTCTCAAACTGTTCCAAAAAATAGAAAAGGAAGGAAAACTTCCAAATTCATTCTATGAGGCCAGCATTACCATGATACCAAAACCAGATAAAGACACCACAAAAATGAGAACTACAGGCCAATATCCGTGATGAACATAGATGCAAAACTCCTCAACAAAATACTGGCAAACCAAACGTAACAATACATTTAAAAAAATCATTCATCGTGATCAAGTGGGATTTATTCTTTGGTTGCAAGGGTTGTTCAATGTTTGCAAATCAGTGTTATACATCACATTAATAAAAGAAAGGATAAGAACCTTATGACCATTTCAATAGATGCAGAGAAAGCATTTGACAAAGTACAACATCCATTCATGATAAAACCCTAGACAAAGTAGGTTTAGAGGGAACATACCTCAACATAATAAAGGCCATATATGAAAAACCCAGAGCGAACATCATACTCAGTGGGGAAAACCTGAGAGCTTTTTCTCTACAGTCAGGAACAACACAGGGATGGCCACTCACCCCACTCTTATTCAACATAGTACTGGAAGCCCTAGCCTCAGCAATCGGACAACAAAAAGAAATAAAAGGCATCCAAATTGATAAAGAAGAAGTAGAATTTTCACTGTTTACAAATGATATGATACTCTATATAGAAAACCCAAAAGACTCCACCAAAAAACTTCTAGAACTGGCAAATTCAGTAAAGTCACAGGATACAAAATCAATGTACAAAAATTTATTGCCTTCTATATATCAATAATGAAACAGCAGAAAGGGAAATTGAAAAAAATCCCAATTACAACTGCACCCAAAATAATAAGATGACCAGGAATAAACCTAACCAAAGTGGTGAAATACCTAGGAATAAACCTAACCGAAGAAGTGAAAGACCTATACTCTGAAAACTATAAAAGACTGATGAAAGATACTGAAGATGACACAAAGAAATGAAAAGACATTCCATGCTCATAGATTGGAAGAATAAATAATGTTAAAATGTCTATACCACCCAATGCAATCTATACTTTTAATGCAATCCTTTTCAAATTCCAACAGTACTTTTCACAGAGCTAGAACAAATAATCCTAAAATTTGTACGGAATCACAAAAGACCTTGAATAGCAAAAGCAATCTTGGAAAAAAAAAAAAAGCAAAGCTGGAACCATCACAATTCTGGACTTCTGGACTTCAAGTTATATTAGAAAGCTGTAGTGATCAAAACAGTATGGTACTGGCACAAAAATAGACACATAAATCAATGTAACAGAATAGAAAATCCAGAAATAAGCCCACAATCATATGGCCAATTAATCTTTGACAGAACAGGAAAGAATATCCAATGGGATAAAGATAGTTTCTTCAGCAAATGGTGTTGGGAAAACTGGACAGCAACATGCAAAAGAATGAAACTGGATCACTTTCCTACACCATACACAAAAATAAACTTGAAATGGATTAAAGACCTAAATGTGACACCTGAAACCGTAACATTCTAGAAGAGAGTACCAGCAGTAATTTCTCTGACATAGGCCATAGCAACATTCTTTAGATAGGTGGAGCAAGGGAAACAAAAACAAAAATAAACTGTTGAGACTGCATCAAAATTAAAAGTGTCAGCACAGCAAAGGAAACAATAAAAAAAAAAAAACCTAAAAGGCAACCTATGTAATGGGAGAAAGTATTTACAAATAACATCTGATAAAAGGGTTAGTTTCTAAAATATATAAAGAACTTATAAAATTCAACACCCCAAAATAAATAATCTAATTAAAAACTGGGCAGAAGACATGGACAGACATTTTCCAAAAAATTTGGCCAACAGACACATGAAAATGTGCTCATTATCACTTACTTATCATCAGGGAACTGCCAATCAAAACTACAATGAGATATCAGCTCACCACTGTCAGACTGGCTAAAATCAACAGCACAAGAAATAAAAGGTTTTGGTGAGAATGTGGAGAAAGGGGAACCCTCTTGTACTGTTGGTGGGAATAGAAACTGGTGCAGCCACTCAAAAAAACGGTGGTGGTTCCTCAAAAAGTTAAAAATAGAACTACACTATGATCCAGCAATCACAGTACTGTGTATTTACCCAAAGAATACAAAAACACTAATTCAAAGGGATATATGCATCCCTATGTTTAAACAGCCCAAGTGTCCATCAATAAATGAATGGATAAAGAAGATGTGGTATATATACAATGGAAAATACTCAGCCATAAAAAAGAATGAAATCTTGCCATTTTCAACCACGTGGATGGAGCTAGAGAATACAATGCTAAGTGAAATAAGTGAGTCAGAGAAGACAAATACCATATGATTTCACTCCAATGTGGAATTTAAGAAACAAAACAAACAGCAAATTGGAGAGAGAGAGACAGAGAGAGAGAGTGAGAGTAACCAATAGACTCTTTAACTATAGAGAATACACTGATCATTACGGAGGTAAGTGAGGAATGGGTGAAATAGGTGATGGCGATTAAGTTTGCACTTGTCTTAAGCACCGGTAAAAAGAACAACAACAACAACAACAACAACAACAACAAAACCATGTTTCTTTCTCATTTAAAATATCTTGTATCAGCCATAAATAAGTATTCTCAGCACAGACTTGCTATGGAAAGACACTAGGAGATACCTTTTGCTGAATTTACTAAGAGATCCTTAATAGATTTTCTTTTCACTTGTATTTATTATAATTTTATGGTTTTATTACACTCATTTAAAATGGAACAAAAATCTTCCTTCTTTCCAGATCTATAATCTCCTGTGCTTTAAAAAGAGAACAAGGTTATTCAGTTTAAAGTAGTTGTAAGATTGTAGCAGTTCATTGTGTAGTTATAGAACATATCATACAACAATCATTTGACCCTTCTTTGGAAGGGTCAAGATTTGAGGCATCTTTCTTAGGAGGAAATAGAATTATTAAGCTGTCATGATCTCCTAGTGCCACTAAAAGGACATGAGTTGCAATGCCATATTACCTGACATTTAAACTCAAACCTTGGGATATTGAGAAACAGGAGGTATTGGTGAAGGAGAGAACCAGTTTTATATTCTGTTACTGTATAGGAAGACTTCAGGATTTTTGCCCACACTAAAATTTAACTTGCATTTCATGTAACATAAAAAAAAAACAGCGCATAAAATGAACATTATCATTTTAAGTTTAGTTCTTTCATCCCTGTAAAAGACAGCAATAGAAACTTACCAAAGAACCCAAGGATTGTGAATGAGCTTTCTGAAAATGTGTGATTTTGCTTTGCAGAAAAAACAAAGAGATGTTCTCCTAATGACTAATAGCTGATCTGAGAATTACAAAATGATACTCGGGTTCAAAAGGTGATATCCAAATCAAGAAAAATGCTGAACTCAGTGCTAGGAGATCCAGCTCTGATATGTTTAGCAATTTTATTCTCAAGTCAGGAAAACCTGGGTTCAAATGCTATCTTTGCTATTTACTAGCTTTATGGCTTTGAGCAAGTCAACTGGTATAAGCCTCATGTTCCTTATCTATAAAATGAACACAACAATTGTCACTTGCATTTTAATGTTGCTGTGACAATTAATATAGTGCATGCAAATAGTGTTTGACAATCATTAGTGTATTATAAGAATATAATAAATATTAGTTGTGGCTATTAACTCTATATATTAGAAAGAATAGAAAGAGTAAAGTACTTAGAGAATAAAAATATAAACTTAATTGTTTATGGCATATATGGTGATGGTTTCATTAGTGTATACTTACCTCCAGATCCATCAAGTTGTATACATTAAATGTGTAGATCTTTTTGCATGTCAATAATACCTCAATAAAGTAGTTTAAAATTTTAAATAAAATAAAAATGTAGACTTAAGTACATTTAAAAAAGAGAAAGATTATATGTAAAAATGAATTCTATTTGGTCCTCTGCCTTTTTTCTTCTAGATCCAAATAGAGCAATGAAGGACTTGAGCAATCACAATATTCACATTGTCCATTAGAAGAAAAGAAGTTGAATTTGTTAGATCACAGATATCTCAACTGATTTTAAAAGGAACATTGAAAGATGCTGTGGATGTTATCTTAGCAAAATCCCTAGAATAAATTTAATAAGGGATGTCCAACAGTTGTTTCTTAAAACATATGTCAGTGCAATCCTGGAGCATAAAGATAATTCAACACAGCAAGAACAGTCGTAAGTGGGGCCACAGCAATACAGACTAAATATTCATAGTTCTTTTTTTCTTTTTCTTTCCAGTTTTATTGAGGTATAATTCACAAATAAAACTGTAATATATTGAAAGTGTACAATGTTATTATTTGATAAATATATACAATGTGATAGAATCCTATAGTCAAGTTACTTAACATATCTATCACTTAACAGTTAGCTTTTGTGTGTGAGAATGCTAAAGATCTACTCTTTTAGCAAATTTAAATTATACAACAGAGTATTATCAACTAGACTCACCATGATCTAAATTAGAACCTCAGAATTTATTTTATAACTGAATATTTGTACCCTTTTACCCATTCTTCCCCATCATTCTGCCCGTCATTCCATCCAGGGGATGGTTTCCTTTGCTATGCAAAAGCTTTTTAGTTAGATGCTGTCCTACTTGGTTATTTTTGCTTTTGTTGTTTCTGCTCTTGGTGTCAAATCCAAAAAATCATTGCCAAGACCAATATCAAGGAATTTACTGCCTATGAGTTATTCTAGGAGTTTTATGGTTTTTGGTCTTACATTCAAGTCTTTGATCCATTGTGAGTTGATTTTTGTGTATGGTATAAGGGCCTGGTTTTATTCTTTTGCAAATGGCTGTCAAGTTTTCCCACCACTATTTATTGAAAAGACATTTTCCCCACTGTGTATTCTTTCCACCTTTATAAAAAACGGCAGACATTGGTTTATTTCTGGGCTCTTTATTTTGTCTCATTAATCTGTGTGTTGGTTTTGATGCCAATGCTATACTGTTTTGATGGCTACAGTTTTGTAATATGGTTTAAAATCAGGAACTATGATGTCTTTGTTCTTCTTGTTCAAGGCTACTTTGGCTATTTGGGGTCTTTTATGGTTCCAATCAAATATTTAGGTATTCAGTTTAAATCAAAGGCAAATTTTAGAACATGAAGATACTTCCAGGGATAAAACTGTTTGTAACACAACCATTTGAGAAATACTTCATATTGTGTCCTTCATTTTTTTAAATAAGCATTAACATATTTATAGGTCTGATAAAAAGGATTGTAGGGAAAGGTAAATTGAATTTTTTTATTGTCAATTTAGACTTTTCCAAACATATTTGATTCTAGAAGCCCTTTTCTTCCATGATACCTAATAACATCCAAGCTAGTATTGACAGAACACTGGGAAGTACCCATAGAAAGGTATGGATGGACTTCAGAAAATATTTAGTAAGGTATTTAGTAAGCATAAATATGCTTAATGCAAGCCAGATTTTGATAAAGAACATCAGAGTTAAGTTTGTAAAAGACTCTGGGGTGTATTGAGTCACATGATTTAATGATTAACCCCATGCAGGGGGCTATCAAGAATGAATACCTGTTTGGGGTAACTGGGTGGCTCAGTCGGTTAGGCATCCAACTCTTGTTTGGCTCAGGTCATGATCTCAGGGTCGTGAGATCGAGCTCTATGTTGGGCTTTGCACTAGGTGTGGAGCCTGCTTGGGATTCTTTTTCTCCCTCTCTGTCCCTCCCACTGTCCCTCTTAAAAAAAAAAATGAATGCATATCTGTTCTTTCATCCATTTATAATAGTAGCACTATCATTAGTAAGCAAATTTACCATTTGTCATCCTGGAGCCCTGGGAGATAACTGCCTTTGACTCCTTGATTATCTTTTTTTTAATTCTATGTAGCAATTTATATAAAATTTTCTTATTCAGATAAAAGAATTATATAAGCCATACTTAACATATACAGATTTTAAAACCATCATATAAACTTCTATATATGAGGAATAAAATGTTAACCAATTTTAAAGGTCTGTCATTTTTTACCTTAACCTAGAATAATAGATAAATAGAGAGTAGAATTGTAGTACCATGTACTGATAGAGATGGTATATTTTCAAAATTATGGATGTTAAAAAGGAATAGTTTAGGCACTGGGTTGTCACTTAGCCTCTTGGCAGCTACGGCAATATGCTCTTGAGGGCCCTTTGTTTCCTAGAATCTTACTCTTGTTATTTTCTGGTGGGTGATAATCACTGTTGAGCAAAACCCAGCACACTTTAACTTCTGCAGGAGTAACCAAGAAATGGAAAACCAACTGCTTTAAAAGAGTGTTTTTACAGATATCTGTTGAACTTAGATTCATGTCAAAGTAGTCAGGGCTGAAAAATCTATTTTTTGCAGCATTGATTTGAAAATGTCAGTTATGGTAGAGTGATCTCTTGTTAAAGTTGGCTGCGAAAATATTTTTTCTTTGTTAGCATCAACCTAAAGGATTTTTCCTATAACTTTATATATATATTCCTGTGAAAGCAACACATATTAGTACTAGGTACAAAGCTATTGTCATTCCAGTGACTATCATCATTATTGCCTTCAGGAAATTAGGAGGTTATATAAGGTTTTGTTTAGGTTTTATGTTTCAAATGTTTTGTTTTTTGAAATTTTATTTAAGGTCTCAGGCAAAGACATATTAAAGACCCCTTTTTTCACCATAACCATTTTAAAAGTTTCTATTTTCACTTGGTTTTGTAATTATTTAGGCCTTAAATACTGTCATCATTTGGCATTATAAAAGTAAAATATTGTCTATGGGTAATTTCCACATTCTGGCATAAAGATTAGTTTTTTTATGAAATGGAGAAATGAGAGAATGTGTAAATTTAATCATTTAATTAGGTAGTATATAAACATCTTTTATGAGCCAACTACTGTATTACTGGGGATATTGTAATGAATAAAACAGACACAGTTTATATCCTCTAGAGGCTTAGGTTGCATGAGAGAAGGGTGACAGTAAGCACATGATTTCCAATAAATAATATTTTAGATATACAGAGGGCTTTAGAGAACAGATTGGTTAGAGACAGGTCAGAGAATACTTTTCTGTGTGCTTTCTGGACACCACATTTTATCTTAATTAGGTCTACAATTCCTACTTAGGTCTGTGTGGACTCAGTGATGGAGATAGAAGAAAAAAGTTGAGAGGGCATGGAAGGATGTGTGCAGAATGTTCAGGGAATGAGGTATAATAAAACATAGCACTTGGAAATGCATCAAATAAAACTGTCTCATCACTTTGCACTGGAAATACATAATGAAGCCACTTCTTTTCATTTGATCAGCATTGGTTGAAAATCTACAGAGTACCAGAAACACTGTAATACAACAAAGACGTAAAGACTCCACTCTTCTTAGATCTTGTTTTAATGGTGAGATAACTAAAGGGATTATGTAATTATAATATACTAGTATGAAAAGGCAGTGCTCAATGATAAGAACAGTGTTCTGAAGGAAAAAGAACAGTAGCTGAGAATAAAAAAAGATTTATAGAAGAGATGGATTAAGGGATACAATTTTGCAAGTAAAGATAGGGTGAGAGTAGAGAGTATCTCAAAGCATAAATGCAAAGCTAGGAAGATGAGAGATAATCTAAACTTTCTAAGGATGGACTAATAAATTTTGGGGGCTACATAAGAGAATAAAAACATTGGAAAACATAAAGATGAACTAAAAATACATAGTAAAGGCCTGTAGGAAGCATTATAAACAGGAATGACTGAACATTCCTAGAGAAATAGGCTTGGAGCTACATATTCATTTAGTACAGAGGGAATGCTTACCCACAAAATTCTTCAAGTAATGCTTAGAATGCTATTTCTCATACATGACTGTACATTAGCTATACCCACTGCATGGAATTGTATATCCTATTGCCAAGGCAGATTTCATGGGACACAGAAAGAATTTTTCAGGTGGGAACATTTGCCCCTCCCCCACCCCACATGATTCTGAAGCCCACTAAAATTTGAGAATAACTGAATGAAGAACTATGGCAATTTCTTACCAGTACCTTTCCTACAATTTGCATACAAAGATGTATGTATACATATACATCCTGAGGAAGAAAAAAATGGTATTGAGTGTACATTTAATTGAAGTATAATTGAGATACAACATTATTTTAGTTTCAGGTGTTCAATGTAATGATTAGATATTTGTATACATTGTGAAATCATCACAGCATTAAGTCTATACCACGTGTCACCAAACAAACTCACATTTTGTCCTTTAATGAGAACTTTTAAGATTTTCTCTCATAGAAAATTTCAAACTTTTAATAAAATATTGACTGTTGTCCTCATGCTGTACATTACATTACATTATAACTGGAAGTTTGCACCTCTTGATCCCCTTCACCCATTTTGCCCCTTCCCTCTGGCAACCATCAATCTGTTGTCTGTATCTTTGAATTTTGTTTTATTCATTTGTTTTGTCTTTTAGATTCCAGATATAAGTGAAATCGTACATTATTTTTCTTTCTCTGATATTTCACTTAACATAATACTCTCAAGATTCATCCATGTTGTTGCAAATGTCAAGATTTCATTGTTTTTATAAGTATTTCATTGTGCAGGTCTTGCTTGACTTGGGATGGAGTTATGTCCCAGTGAACCCATTTTAGTGGAAAACATTATAAGCTGAAAATCCACTGAACATCATAGGTTAGCCTAACCCACTTTATCTTTTTTTAATTTTTTAAAAGATTTTATTTATTTTTTGCAAGAGAGAGAATGCATGCGTGTGCGCACATGTACAGGGGGAGAGGGGCAGAGGGAGAAGCAGAATCCCCACTGAGCAAGGAGCCGGATGTGGGACCCCATCCAGGACCCTGGGATCATGACCCGACCTGAAGGCAGACGCTTAATGACTGAGCCACCCAGGCGCCCTAGCCTAACCTAGTTTAATGTGCTCAGAACACTTATATTATATACTATAGTTGGACAAAATAATGTAACATGAAGCTTATTTTATAATAAAGTGCTGAATCTCATGTACTATATTGAATACTTTACTGAAAGTGAAAAACAGGTGGTTATATGGGTACAGAATGGTTTAAGTGTATCAGTTGTTTACCCTTATTATCAGATGGCTGACAGGGAGCTGTGCCACATATCACTAGCCCAGAAAAAGATCAAAATTCAAAAATTAAAGTATGGTTTCTACTGAATGAATATCATTTTCACGCTGTCACTAAATCAAAGAACTATTACATCAAACTATTATAAGTTCGGGATTGTCTATGTATATATACCACATCTTTTTTATCCATTCATTTATCAATGGACATTTAGGTTGTTTCTGTATCTTGGCTTTTGTAAATAATGCTGCAGTGAACATAGGGTATGCATATATCTTTTCAAATTGGTGTTTTCATTTTCTTCAGAAAAATGCCCAGAAGTGGAATTGCTAGAGTATGGTAGTTCTATTTTTAATTTTTTGAAGAATCTCAATAATATTTTCCATAGTGGCTGCACCGATTTACATTCCAACCAACAATGAACATGGGTTCCTTTTTCTCCATATCCTCACTAACACATTTTCTTCTTTTCCTTTCTGATAATAGCCATTCTGACAGGTATCAGGTGATATCTCATTGTGATTTTGATTTACATTTTCTTGATGATTAGTGATGTTGAACACCTTTTCATGCGATAACCTATTGGTTATCTCTATGTCTTTTTTGAAAAATGTCTACTCAGATCATCTGCCCATTTTTAATTGGATTGTTTGTTTTTTTGTTATTGAGGTGTATGAGTTTTTTTATATTTTGTATATTAACCCCTTATCAGATATATCATTAGCAAATATTTTTCCCGTTCTCTAGGTTGCCTTTTATTTTGTTGATGGTTTCTTTCACTGTGCAGACACTTTTTGGTTTGCTGTAGTCACACTTGCTTATTTTTGCTTTTATTGTCATTGCTTCTGGAGTCAGATCCAGAAAGATATCGTTAAGACTGATGTTAACGAGCTTATCGCCTATGTTTCCTTTTAGGAGTTTTATGATTTCTGGCCTTACATTCAAAATTTTTAATGCATTTTGAGTTATTTTTTTGTCTATGATATAAGATAGTGGTTCAGTTTTATTCTTTTGCATGTAGTTGTCCAGTTTTCTCAACACTATTTACTGAGGAGACTGTCCTTTCCCCTTTGTATGATCTTGCATCCATTGTTGTAAATGTGTGGGTTTACTTCTGGGTTCTCTGTTCTGTTCTATTAATCTTTATACCTGTTTTTATCCCAAACCATACTGTATTGATTGCTAGATCTTTGTAGGATACTTTGAAATCAGGAAGCATGCTATCTTCAGCTTTGTTCTTTTTTCTCAAGATTGCTTTGGCTATTTGGGATTTTTTTGTGGTTCCATACACATTTTAGAATTATTCTATTTCTGTGAAAAATGGCATAGGAATTTTAATAGGAATTTCATAGCGTCTGTGTATTGCTTTGGGTGATATGGACATTTTAACAAAATTGATTCTTCCAATCCATGAGCATGAACTATCTTTCCATTTTTTTGTGTGTTCTCCAATTTCTTTCATCACTGTCTTATAGTTTTCATTGTACTAGTCTTTAACTTCCTTGGTTAAATTTAGTCCTAGATATTTTATTCTTTTTGGTACAATTCTAAAGGGATTGTTTTCTTAATTTTTCTTCCTCGTAGTTCATTGTTAATGTATAGAAATGCAACATATTTTTGTATGTTGATTTTGTACCCTGCAATTTTACTGAATTTGTTTATTCTAACAGTTTTTTTGGTAAAGTCTTTGGTAGGGTTTTCTATATATAAAATCATGTCACCTGACTTTTATTCTTTTATTTTTTCCTGCCTAATTCCTCTGGCTAGCATTTCCAATACTATGTTGAACCAAAGTGGTGAGAGTGGGCATCCTTGTTTTTTTTCCTGGTTTTAAAGGAAAAGCTTTTAACTTTCTACCATTGAGTGTGATGTTAGCTGTGAATTTGTCATATATGGACTTTATTATGTTTAGGTACATTCCTTTTCTATTCACTGTGTTGAGAGTTTTTATCATAAATGGATGTTAAATTTTGCCAAAGCTATTTCTGTATCTATTGAGATGATCATATGATTTTTATCATTAATTTTGTTAATATAGTATGTGATGTTGATTTCTTGGTGTGAACCAACCTTGTAACCCTGGACTAAATCCTGCTTGATCATGGTGTATGATGCTTTTAATATATTGTTGAATTTGGTTTGCAAACATTTTGTTGAGGATCTTTGCATATGTGTTCATCATGGATACTGGCCTGCAATTCTCTTTTTATTGTGGTGTCTTTGTCTGATTTTGGTATCAGGGTAATGCTGGTCTCAAAAAATGAGTTTGTATGAGTTCCCTTCTCTTCAAATTTTTGGTAGAGTTTGAGAAGAATAAGTGTTAAATCTTCTTTGAATGCTTGGTAGAATTCACCAGTGAAGCCATTTAGTCCTGTACTTTTGTTTGTTGGGAGCTTTTTGATTGCTTAGTCAATCTCCTAACTAATAATCAGTTCATCCAGATTTTCAATTTCATCATGATTCAGTGTTGGTAGGTTATCTGTTTATAAGAGTTTATCCATTTCTTCTAGATTATCCTGTTCATTAGCATATAAATGATTTAGTTTCTTATGATTCTTTTTCTCTTGATCAATTGTAACTTATATTTCACTTCTGTTTTTATTTGAGCCCTTTCTCTTTTTTTCTTGTTCAGTCTAGCTAAAGGTTTGTTGATTTTGTTAATCTTTTCATAGAACCAGCTCTTAGTTTCATTGTTTTTTCTATTGCCTCTTTAGTGTCTATTTCATTTATTTGCACTCTAATTTTTATTATTTTTCTCCTTCCACTAACATAAGGCTTTGTTTGCTTTTTTCCCTCTAGTTCCTTTGCGAGTAAAGTTAGGTTTTTTATTTGTGATTTTTCTAGTTTCTTGAGGAGGCCTGTACCACTATGAACTTCCTTCTTAGAACTGATTTTGCTGCATCTCGTAGAATTTGGTGTTGTATTTCTATATTCATTTGTCTCCAGGTATTTGATTGTTGGCTTGTTTCTTCTTTGATATCTTCATTGACCCATCCGTTGTTCAGTAGCATGTGGTTTCATCCCCACATATTTGTGACTTTTCCAGTTTTATCTTGTAATTGATTTCTAGTTTCAAACCATTGTGGTTGAAAATGATACTTGAAATGAATCCAATCTTCTTAAATTTATTGAGACTTGTTTTGTGGCCTAACATGATCTGTTCTGAAGAATGTTCCATGTGCACTTGAGAAGATTGTCTTCTCCTGCTTTTGGATAGAATGTTTTGTATATACCCATTAATTCCATCTGGTCTAATGTATGTTTCAAGGTCTTGTTTTCTTATTAATTTTCTGTCTAAATGATCTATCCATTGATGTAACTGGGCTATTAAAGTTACCTACTATTATTGTATTGTGATCAATTTCTCCCTTTAGGTCTACTAGTACCGACTTTCATATTTAAATGCTCCTATAAATATTTTATTTTCTTGCTGGATTGGCTTCTTATCATTATGTCATGCCCATCTTTGTCTTTTATTACAGTCTTTGTCTTAAAGTCTATTTTGTCTAGTGTAGCTATCCCTTGTTCTTTTGGTTTCAATTTTCATGAAATATCTTTTCCATCCCTTCACTTTCAGTTGGTGTGTTGGTCTTTACATCTAAAGTGAGTGTCTTTAGACAGCATATAGATGGGTCTTGTTTTTATATCCATTCAGCCACTCCATGTCTTTTGATCAGTGAATTTAGTCCATGTACATTTAAAGTAATTGATAGGTATGTACTTATTGCCATTTTGTTAATTGTTTTTGTCTGTTTTGTAGCTCCTCTCTATTCCTTTCTTCTCTTGTTTTCTTTCACCCCTTGTGGTTTGTTGACTTCCTATGGTGTTGTACTTAGATTTCTTTCTCATTATGTGTGTGTGTGTCTACTGTGGGTTTTTAGTTTCTGGTCACCATCTATTTTAAGTTGATAGCAGGTTAAGCTTGAATACATTCTGAAATTCTACATTATTACCTTCTGCACCCCACACATTTTATGTTTTTGATGTCATATTTTACATCTTTTTTATTTTGTGTATCCCTTAACTAATTATTCTGGCTAAATTTATTTTTACTACTTTTGTCTTTTAATTTTCATACTATCTTTATAAGTAATGATTCCACTACTTTTACTATTATTTACCTTTACCTGTGAGATTTTTACTTTCATATTTGTTCTTATTACTCATAGTGCCCTTTTTTTCAGCTTAAAGAAATCCCTTTAACATTTCTTGTAAGGTTGCTTTATTGTTAGTGAACTCCTTTAGCTTTTGTTTGTCTGAAAAAACTCTACCTTTTCTTCAATTCTGAATGATAATCTTATTAGGTCACGTATTCTTAGCTGGAAATCTGTTTGTTTGTTTGTTTTTCTTTCAGCACTTTGAATATATCATTCCACTTTCTTCTGGCCTACAGTTTCTTCTGAGAAATTTTCTAATAGTCTTATGGGAGTTCCTTTGTATTAACAATTTGTTTTTTTCTTGCTGCTTTTAAGATTCTCTCTTTATCTTTAATTTTTAACACTTGCTTTATAATGTGTTTTAATGTGGTCTCTTTGGGTTCATCTTGTTTGAAACTTCTGGGGTTCCTGGCATCTTGATGTCTGTTTCCCCTCCCAGGATAGGGAAGTTTTTAGTCATTATTTTTTCAAATATTTTTTCTGCCCTTTTTGTTCTCTCTTCTTCTTCTGGAACTCCTATAATGCAGATTTATTCTGTGTGATATTGTCTCAAAGTTCCATGCATCTATCTTCATTTTGTTTAAACTCTTATTTATTTTTGATGCTCTTCTTGGGTAAGTCCCACTGCCCCACCTTCTAGGTCATTGATTCTGCCTTCTACTTGTCTGATGTTTTGAATCCCTCTAGTGTATTTTTCAGTTCAATTATTGTATTCTTCACCTCTGTGATTCTGTTTGGTACTTTCTTATATTTTCTATCTCTTTGTTGAAGTTTTCACTGTGTTGATCCATTCTTAAGTTCAGTGTAGCATCTTTCTGACTATCACTTTGAACACTTTCTCATGTAAATTACTTGTAAACATATTATGAAGGTTTTTTCCTGGGATTTTATCTTGTTCTTTCATTTGGAACATATTCCTCTTTTTTCTCATTTTGCTTGAGCCTCTTTGTTTCTATGAATTAGGTTAACTGGCTATCTCACACAGTTTCACAGGAGTGTTCTTGTGTAGGAGTTAACCTTATGATTTTATTGTTTCTTGAATCTTTGTGATTGTACATTTTGTTGTTGTTGTTGTTTGGTAAGTCCCAGTTCTTGAGGGTGTGCTAAGACCTCCAGAAGGAGGGATCTCAATCAGCACTTAGTTTCAGACTGACACTTTTCTTGGTAAGTCCCAGTTGTTGAGGATCTACTAAGATCTGTGGGTGTTCCAAAGGGAGAGACTTCAGTCAATCTATACTTTCAGGCTCATTGGAATATGTATGTACCTTCAGGCAGCAGCTCTTAAGGTATGCAAATATGTACAGTTCTGTGGGTCCACAATTGCAGACCCTGCTGGCCTTTAGACCAGGTGATCTGAAGGTGTCCTCTTAGTGAGATTTGCAAAATGTGGGGCTCCACCTGAGTGTATGGGCTCCTTTCTAGGAGGTACTTGCAAGCTTTAGCAAGGCCAAATGAGAGCTGAAAGATGGTATCCCTAGGTCTATGTTCCCTGGGAGCATAAGTGATTTTGTTCTTACATGATCTGTCTTGGAGAGCTATCCATATTAACTTGGTAATTATCTGCATTCTTTGAAATGACTACATAGTTTTCTATAAAATGGCTATCCATTATTAACTTAATTACTTCTGCCTTGATAAGCATTGACATTTTTTGGCTATTTTGTGTTATTACAAACAATGTTGTAATTAATATTCTTAAACACAAATCTTTAGAATATGCCCATATTTCTGAAAGTTAGAGTAGTAGAAATTGAATTTTTTTGATCAGTCGAAGGGTTGTTAAATTGTGGTGATGTATTGCATTATGTTATCAAAAAGGTTACTATTTTTATAACTGACACATTATAACTACATGGCAACTAAGGTCACATAACCCAGTTTCAAAATATAAATATTTATTAAATATGTTTTCCAGATTAAAAAAAAATGGAAATATGTTTGAGTGCTTAGCATCATGGAATAAACTGAGAACTAATATTAAAATAAGGAGGTAAACAGTATACATTGATATTAGTGTTGGTAATGATCCCAAATTGAAATAGAATCTGAATAAATCAAGAGCGTGTATTCCAGAGATTAGTATTCTGAAAATGTTACTGTAAGGCATAGTAAGAATTAATAAAGCTATAGAAATATGTAAAATCCTTCCTATTCGATGAGAATTTATAGCCATACAAATATCTTTGTTCCTGTGGGAGGACAAGATTCTCCACAAATAAAAATTGACTCTGACTCATTCTGCCTAGAGTCTGTAACCCTCTTGGAGTAGTTTGAATTTGGAATTTAACATCAGAGATGCTAGCTTTTCCTGTACAGAGACTACTTAGGCTGCGTTAGTGAGTATTAGTAGTTTAAAATTTAAGTGAAAAAATATTCCACCTTTAGAATCTGCTACTAAAAGGCAGATAGTAAATTGGAGAATATAATATAATTTGGTTAGACTAACAAATTACTTCCTTTAAAAATATCTTAGATAAATGAAAAAATTAAACCATTTTATTCAAGATCCATGATTTAAAAAAAATAACAACTAAAAATAATAAATTTAGCTGAAACAAATCAATTTTTACAAATAAGCTACCCTATTTAACTTTAAAGCATATATAAGCTTTTTTTAAGTTTTTTTTTAAGATTTTATTTATTTATTTGAGAGAGACAAACAGAGATTGTGAGAGAGAGCACGAGCGGGGAAGAGAGGGAGAAGCAGGCTCTCTGCTGAGCAGGAAGCCTGATGTGGGGCTCGATGCGGGGCTCGATTCCAGGACCCCAGGATCATGACCAGAGCCGAAGGCAGACACTTAACTGACTGAGCCACCCAAGCATGCTTAAATAAAAGGTTTTCTAAGCCTTACCTTGTGACTTGATGTATGTGTAGCAAAGACAACTCTGAAACCCAAAATGATTTTCCATACCTTGTCTGTCTACTGTAAAATATAGGTATTATTTCTTTATGATGTGTTTCTTAGTATTTTTAGACCCTACACTTGAATGGAGTGGAGTAGTTTGTACCCTTTCCACTTCATATCATCTTTCACATGTTGCCAATATAAAACTATCCCAATATATTGTGTCTAGTTTTCTTGCTAGACAACCCTTTTGAGAATAGCATGTAAGACTTAATTCAACTTTAGGAGATTTCCACTGTAGTTTTCAAAAGTTCTTGGTCTCAGAACTTCTTTGCACTCTTAAAAAATAGTGAGGTCCTAAACACCAAAGAGTTTGGCTATCTATGGCCTGCAGACTAAATCCAGCCCATCTCCTGTTTTTATAAATTACTATTGGAACAGAGCTACCCCATTTATTTTCATATTGTTTATGGCTGTTTTCTCATTATAATGGCAGAGTTGAATAGTGTGACAGATGCCATATGGCCTGCCAAACCTAAACTATTTATTATCCTTTCCTTTGCAGAAAACCTTTGCCATCCTCCATACAGCTAGTGGTTTTTACTTTATTAGAAATTAAAGCTTACACAATTTTAAAATTGAGAAATACACAAGCACACTTTCCATTAACCATCAGAGCTAATGGTCATGCAGCTTTTGGGAAACCGCTGTAAATTTATGAGAAATGAGAGAAAAAAAGGCAAATAAAGTTTTAGTATTATTATGTAAATAATTTTAACCTCCTGGGAGACCTTGAGTGTGTATAAAGAACACTAGGGGGTTCTCAGACCATACTTTAAGGCTTGCTAGAATAGTATGTCAAATAGTAACTGCTCAATACATATTAGAATGAATAAGCAATGAAAGCAAAAGAAAACAAATATTTCCATAATGCCTTACAGTTTACAAAGAACTTTGTGTCCATTTCTATTTTAAGAAAGTTTAAAGGAAGCAGAAGGATCAAAGAAAAGAGTCTGTTTTAGGATATATTAGAGCATGATGGAAAGCTGAGGAGAAAGATAGGCCTATAGCCTAGTGACCACGATTAAGGAATATGTAACAGACAGAAAGGATTAATTTAAAATGGACCGTATATGAAGGCACTTGAATGACTGAGTTGATTTTTTGTTACACTGCAGAGAATGGTATAATACAATCCCACAGTAAAGGAAATATGATGTAGTAATATAATGTATGGGGGCATAGAAGAGGATATTAGGAAGAGTGAAACACAAATCATTTTCAAAAGAAAATCTTCAAAGGAGGATTGCTTGAGGAAATTTTACAATGAAAAACATACTGCCTTCAAAAAAGTTAGGTAAGACTGCTCTTGGTGTTTGAGTCTGTTTTAACTTACCCTGTATCTGTACCCTTAAGGTAAAAAAAAAAAATCAAACATTTTAAATTTATTATCTGACCTTCTGTGTGAAGAACACTAAAAATACAAAATTTCAAGAAGAAATTTAAATTTGGGAGTGGGGGTTAGAAATGGTGAAAGAATATCTCAACACTTCTTTTGTAATCTGAAAGTAATTTTAAAAAGTTTCTGGCATACTAATACATCATGGCTGTGCCTTTATATGCTTTGTTCTATAAAAAGTTTTTGCATTTGGACTGGGATCTAGTTATTCTTATCACCTATGTAATTGCACTCAAATGCACTCTCCACTCTAACTACAATCCAGTTGTTGTGGTTAAACAATGTATGATTTATGTTTGAGTTGCATAAATGAGTTAGAATCTTTATTCAAAGTGCTTATGGGAAATGGCTTCTTTTATGTATGTTGCATAACTCTACCCATTATTCCTACAGAAGGTATCTTAAATGCGCAATATCCAACCATTCGATTGAAAGAATGTTTAAAAGAAAAATTGAGATCAGCAATTATGAGCCTAAACCCATCTAGAAATAATTTGTTCTATCCTGTTATTGAAAACAAGCATAAATAAACTTGAGTAAGCCGTGGTGTTTTACCTCCTTCAATATTATATTTACATTATTTGCTCAGCAGGCTGAGTAAGTAATCCCTGTGGAGATATTAAGGAAATCATTTATTTTTCTGTTAGATACACAAATGTGTATTCTACAATACATAATAGTTTTTAATTGGGAGACATGAAAATTGAATATCACTACCATGTGTGACATGTGAATTATAATGTGATATTTATAAATATTTTAGTAGTTACCATTTACCAGATGGGAGTAATGTGTGTTTTTGCAAGTCTGAAACATCTTTTTTATGACTGTAGTCTACAGTTAAAGTAATTCATTCTGTCTTTGCAATACAGATGCAAGTTCTCTGCACTGTACATCGTATTCCAAGCTTTTAGCAAATCAAGCAATCCTAAACATGAATACACGTCAAGATGAATGTTAACAATTCATTTGACTAATGAATATTAAATTTAAATATTTTCTCAGTGTGTGCTATAATTTGAAATAAAAGGCTGAGCAAACTTCCCATGTTCATTTTTGCTAATTACATGTAACTTTGGAAAAATAATTCTAAGGATGATATTCTAACATGGAGGGAATGGCATTAAAGCCCATGTTCTGTTAGACATAAAACTTTATCCTTCAACATTAAAATGTTACTGCCTATTTTCAGGTGGTAAGTTAACATCATTCTTCTTTCTCTGTATTTTATAAGTCAGAGGAAATACCTGCTAGAGCCTGCAACTTCTTTTGTGAAAAAAAGCTTTCCCCTATTTTTTATCTCTTTATAGGTTCCTTTCCTGTACTCTCAGACCTTATCACCTCCATCACCACCCTTCTAAAATACTATGGACTCTCTTAAAGCCACCTAGAGTAGGCTTGGTGCAAGTTCTATAGTTATAAGCACTGACAATAGAAATAAGCATTATATTGTCACTATTTTCTTTTATACGAATTGGCTTGGTGGCTTATCTTGGCTGACACCCTGCACATCAATTGGTGTATCTAGGAATGGTATGGCAGTCAAATTGTGAGCCTTTCAAGCAAGCATGTATGATTTTAGCATTTCCTGATGCATGCTTGAAGAGCTGCTCTTCCGTGCTTTCAATCATTTTAATGAGGTATCTTAGTTTGATTTACATTTGGACTGGGATCTAGTTATTCTTATCACCTATGTAATTGCACTCAAATGCACTCTCCACTCTAACTACAATCCAGTTGTAGTTGAAGCAACTCCTTCAACATAACTTGGCGTTGTTATGTTTAAACTTTGGTTCTTATTTCATAATGTGTGTTTTGAGAGTCCTTGATGCTGTAGAAGAATAAAGAAACTTCATCTTTCTCCTCCTACTGTATCAGTAGACAAAACAGGAAAGGAGATAAAGCAGAATTAGAAATGACTTTTTTAATCAAACAAGATTAAAAGGTTTTGAGTCTCTTAGGATAAAATACCAGTGATACCATGGTATACACACACATACACAACAAACACAAAACTCTGAAACAAAATAACATTTTTTTACCAGTTGTTTAACAAGATTATCATTAAATCTGAGACTCAAGAAAGTAATTTGAAGCCCTGAGTGAGATTTTGCAGTTTTAAAATGTCCCAGGAAAACATATATCTTTGAGCAGTGTGATGGAAATAAAGTGCTATGAACACTTGCAAGAGAAGCTAAATTAAAGGCACAAAATTTAAAAGGATATATTATTTCATACATAAATTGCTGGCATCCACTTTATAAATGGGAATTAGATTTGTAGTCTATAAAAATCCTTAGGTAGCTGTGATTTATATTTTTCTATTAGTTGTTACAGTTTAATATTTCTCTTAATGCACTGAAATTTGTTTATGCCACTTTTTGAGAGACTAAAATGAAAACGTTACAAACAGGAATATATTAATGAAAATGTTACAAATAGGAATGCAGCAATAACATAATCAGCTCAGCATCTTTGCAAGGCTGAAATAGTGGGGAGCTTAAAATACTTGGAATTTATAGCTTTTCTCTTTTCTAGGTGGCTCTATGCCTAAAACAGTAAAGTTGTAGAAATTGATTATTAATATTCAGTTACTATTAGATTCTATTAGTTTTGGTATTAGATCCAGAGAAGCTCTATCTGGAGGAATGCCGTGGAAATGCTGCGTAGGGTCAGTAAGATACAATGAAAGAATAATGATTTAAAATTAGGACACTCAGTTTCTCGTTTCACTTTAATCCTTATTAAACTCAATGATCTTTTACAAATCATTGTTTTGTGGTATCAATCTGTTCCTGTGAAAATACTTCATTCCTGATCTTCTATATAGATACAAATTATTTCTTGAAAAAAATAATTTCAAACTTTTACTATGTAAATAATATCTAGGTGTTTGTGACAAATTCAGGTTTCCAGTTGTCATTCCAGAGATCTGACTCAGTGAGTCTTGTTGATAGAGTAAGTCTAAGTTTCCGGAATTTGTCCTCCTCACTTCTACCCTATAGCATTGTGATGCAAGTGGACCACATTTTGGTGCTACCTTAGAGGGGTTGGCTAAATCCTCAATTATCTCCAGATTCCAGGGGGAACAGTTTTTATGAAAGCCAATGACTTACATTATTTCTTCTTAATTAGTACCAGAAGCAAAAATATTACTTTGGGTGATACTGTTTGGAAATGTATAATCCTTCCTTGTAGGACTTTGCGTGTGCTAAAGGCTTTCAGCAAGCAACTCCTTCAATGAGCATGAATGCCTTCATTTATTCTACAAAGCAAAATAATTGATACTAAAGCCATATGCAGCCACCTAAGTAGTATCTCTTCAATTAAAAATCAAAGAAATAGTTCAAAGAAATGCTTGAAAATCTCTTGCTCCTACTGTAACATTTCTATATTTGAAGAACAATGAACTTAATATTTTTGCTTTTCTTGGTACCCTGCTTCTCTAAAGGAGTAACATAAGTGGGTTACTGCTACGTGCTATAGGCCACAGAATTCTGTCTCCATAACTAATCCAAATGGGAAATGAACACTGAAACCCAAAAACAACTGGCTTGCCAAGGAATACTGATCCCAAGGTCTGCTCTTGTCTAATCAAGAAGAATTTGGGTGTGAATGGTTTATATGGGTTCACACATGGTCAGCTTGTAATCTTCCTAGCAACTCCTTTCCTCATTAATTTAGGCCATACTTTAATAATTGCTTTTCCCACATAATGGAACAAGTTTAATTGCAAAATTCTGCTTCCACAGGAACTGTCAGGTAAACTTTGCTGAACTAAAGCCAACTGAAATTTTCCTGTCAGAAATGTACTCACCTGTTTCTCAAAATGTGTAAAATTTGCACATTTTTAAATATTTCCAAATATATAGCCTATTCTAAGCAGGCACAATATATTTTTTTGAAATAATGAGATAGCTGATGACCTATGTTACCTTTCCACAACTATAATTTCACATGTGCAGAAGTAGGGGTTAGGAGCCCATTTGAGGAGCTATTGATGTCTTTCAATGTGCATCTGATATTATTAGATTGTTTTATTTCCAAATAAAAGAGCTCATTACTATTACTCTACATTTAGATGAGAATTAGTTTATTAGCATTTAAGTATTAATTAATATTAGTTTAGTTACAAAAAAGTATAATGTTCCAGATGCATTCATTTCTCATATAAACAGGGGCAGTATTATAAATAAGCTGCATTTGGATGCCTGATTTGCCAAAGATTTTCTCTACGGCATTGTAGGTCAAGTGAAGCCAGAAAGGTTATTGCCCAAGGGGAAACATTTGTAGTTCTCAATTCATTTTTGTACCTTATCATTTACATAATAGCGTACTCACACAAACACTATATATATGTAGGGCATAGATATATATATATATATATATATATATAACTTAAAGTTTTCCCCTTAGCAATTCTGACAGTTGTAAGTTTTTCTCTTGAGGGAATGCATAGGAATGTCATTTTAATTTTATTTTCCTTTTATCATCTTTGCTTCATACAAGCTAAGGACAATGAAGAAAAAGTCAAAGTAGAAATGGGCAGGGCTGCAGTAAAATGAATAAAGTTCCTTAGCTGGCATTAATGAGATGCTCTGAAGAAGTTATTACCAAATTGCAATGCTTACAACTGTACAAAATTTCTTAGGGAAAACCTAGGGGTCATCTCGCTAAATACCATGGTTTGATTTTTAAGAATGCTGCTACACCGTGTTATGATTTAAGCTCATTATAGTGATGTAGCCCAGACTTTCTTCAGGTATCATTAATAACATGCTTTAGGGATTTGGCCCTATTGTATAAAAGTTCTAATCCTGGTTGCCCAGGGTTATTTGGTTTACTTAAAAGGACTTATGTCACATCTGATCATAAAAGATCTGAAGAATAATGATCAAAAAGAAGAGGTGGCGTACCTGCAGTGCTTATGGTTAAATACAGGAGTCCAAGTGCCCAGCAAGCAGCTTTTTACAATACTGTATTTACATCATTCATATTAATGAATCATATTTGCTTTGCTGGATGCTGATCTCATAGCTGTATATGAGGAAATTCCACATGCTTAATAAGGGAGTTTAAAATTTCATTTTAGGGGCTCCTGGGTGGCTCAGTCGGTTAAGAGTGTGCCTTTGGCTCAGGTCATGATCCCAGAGTCCTGGGATTGAGTCCCACATCAGGCTCTGTGCTCAGCGGGGAGCCTGCTTCTCCCTCTTCTCTGCAGCTCCCCCTGCTTGTGCTCTCTCACTTGCTCTCTCACTCAAACAAATAAATAAAATCTTAAAAAAAAAAAGAAATTGCCATTTAAAAAAATAAAATAAATAAAAATTCATTTTTACCTATAATTTAGAAATGTTAGTAAAATTTGGGAAGACAGTGTAACAAACTGTCATTAGATTGCAACCACCATTCAGTAATCTAGATCAAATTGTGCATCATATTATAGATACCAAACGGGGACAGATGCCGAGAAGTAGTACCTTATGTGCTGGGCTAGTGGAGCCATCTAGAAGCAGATGTGGTCTGCATGCAAAGAGCAAACTGAAGTCAACGCCTGGAGTCAAAAACTACAGTGAGCCAACACCAAGTATCAGGGGCAGTAAGAAACATTTAGGGCATATGTGTTAGGAAAGGGGAGGCTATAGTTAAGAAATCAGAACCTGAAAGGATTAAAACAAGTCAAGAAGCTGAGTATGAAATCAGATAAACCAAAGGCTCACAAAGCCAGCCATCAACAAGAGCAAGGTCTAGTTACTAATTCCTGTTATTTGGCAGATATATGGATTTGAGAAATGATTCTCAAACTTTTGCAAACCAGGTAACTTTTTCATTTATAAAATTAGTAATGGCCCCACAGAACTTTTGTCTGCATGAATTATATATCTATTAATAATGTCTGCTATAGCAGAAATTTAAACTTAGAAAATATTAATTTATTTTAAAATCATAATATTAAATAATAAACACATTGTATGTTAACAGAACATTTTTAATGAAAACTCTGTTTTTCAAAACAAAAACAATTTCATGAGAAAATACTTTTTTAAATGTGTGCAAATCTATTTTATGTTTATCTTATTAAAGGATTCATGTAATCTGTTTCAGTATTTTGTTTCTGTTGAAGTATATCAGGAAAATCCAGCTTCACACAGATGTGGCAGCAAGATATGGAGGAAGAGAAATGAGTATTTCAATAGGCTTTTCAGATAATTGTGAGTATTTTTCTCACATTTGATACTACATGGAACTCAACAAATGGGAGTTTCTCAAGTTCTAATTGCAATGTAGAATCCTGAAATATTACTAAGCTTTTTACTCTGTTAAATTTAAATCCACAGCCTAGGGTGCTCTTTGAATGCATATTTACCCATGAATGATTTTGTAAAATGCAGTGGTTATTTAGAAAATGTTGATTCACTGAGTTATACAGATCTTTCATATGTTTACATATTTCATTATATAATCTCAAAACATTACATTCATTAATATCATCACTGATGTCATCCAAAAACTGTGTAGGTATTGATAGCCTGTCACGTTTACCATGGCAGATACAAGTTTTTCAAAAGTCTAAGTTTGCTTTTAAATTTTCAATTTTAAGTTAACAATTAATATGATTTATTTTCCTTGAAGTGACAAACTCATTTCATTCATTTTTGAGGCAAACTCATTTCATTCATTTTTGAGAAAATGTCTGTCACATACTCAAGTCTGAGTTACCAGTTTTTCTGTCAGTCATTCTGACAGTCATTCTGTCATTTTCTGTCAGTCATTCATTTATTAATACAATTAATACAATTAATATATAAACTATATTATATATATAATATATTGGAAGCATATTAATTTTATTAATTTTATAGAATAATTTATAAAATTAATTAATAAAATTAATTTTATATCATATATTGAAAGCCAAAAGATAAAGTAAGTTTGTTAATATATATATATATTTAAAGTTTATATATATACATATATATATTTAAAGTTTATATATGTATACATATATATATATTTTAAAGATTTTATTTGAGAGAGAGCAAAAGAGAGAGAGAGGTCACAGAGGGAGAGGGAGAAGCCGCTGAGTGGAGAGCCCAATGCAGGGCTTGATTCCAGGACCCTGAGATCATGACCTGAGCCAAAGACAGATGCTTTAACCAACTGAGCCACCCAGGCACCCCAGCTTCCAATATATGTTTGGATTACATACCCTTGCCCTAGTGTGTAGGAATTTAAGGAATGATTTCTTTAATTCAGTGTATTTAAACTAAAACAAACAAAAATGTCTGCCCATTTCTCCCAGTCCCACATACAAGTGAGATCAGAGGGTATTTGTCTTTCTCTGCCTGATCTATTTTACTTAGCATAATGCCCTTGAGGTCCATCCATATGTTGCAAATGGCAAGATTTCACTGTTTTATGGCTGAATAATATACATACACACACATACAATGGACATCAATGTATTTTAAATATATAATGAATTATATATATATGTATATGTATATATTTGTATAAATGTATTTGGTGATGGTTTTAAAATTTTGTTGATGGTTTTGTTTGCTGTGCAGTAACTTCTTTGATATAGTCCCACTTGTTAATTTTTGCTTTTGTTGCTTTTCCTTTTGGTATCAGATTCAAAAAAAAGCATTGCTGAGATCTATGTCAGGAAGCTTACTCCCTCTGTTTTCTTCAAGGTGTTTTATGATTTCGGTCTTACATTCACGTCTTTAATCCATTTTGAGTTAATTTTGTGAATGGTATAGGCTAGCGGTCTACTTTCATTCTTTTGCACGTGGCTGTCTAATTTTCCCAGCACCACTTATTGAAGAGACTTGTCCTATCCCCATTATATATTTTTGGTTCTGTAATCCTAAATTATTCCACCATGTATGTGTGGGTTTACTTCTGGGGCCTCTATTCTATTCCACTAATTTATGTGTCTGTTTTTATCCCAATACCATACTGTTTAATTACTATAGCTTTGTAATATAGTTTGAAATCAGGGACTACGATGCCTCCAGCTTTATTCTTCTTTCTCAAGAATGCTTTGATTACTTGCGGTCTTTTATGGTTCCATACAAATTGTATAATTGTTTGTTCTATTTCTGTGAAAAGCGCCATTGAAATTTTGATAGAGATTGCATTGAATCTGTATATTGCTTTGGGTAGTATAAACATTTTAGTAATATTAATTATTCTAATCTATGAACATGAATTATCTTTCCATTTGTTTTTGTCTTCTTTAATTTCATTCATTAATATCTTTAACTATGCAGGTCTTTCACTTCCTTGATTAGATTCATTCCTAGATATATTATTTTTTGATGCAATTGTGAGTAGGATTATTTTCTTAAATTCTCTTGCTAAGAGTTTATTATTAAAAACACAACAGATATTTGCATATTGATTTTATCTCTTGCAACTTTACTGAATTTGTTTATTAGTTTAAATAGTTTATTGATGTAGTCTTTAGGGTTTTCTCTATATAGAATCATGTTATTTGCAAAAAGTAATAGTTTTACATCTTCCTTTCTAATCTGGATGCTTTCTTTTCCCCCCTGCCTACTTCCTCTGGCCAGGAATTCTAATACTATGCTGAATTAAAGTGGCAAGAGTGGGCATCCCTGTCTTGTGACTGATCCTAGAGGAAAAACTTTCAGTTTTTCACCATTGAGTATGATGTTAGCAGTGGGCTTGTCATACACAACCTTTATTATGCTGAGGTACATTTCCACTATATCCACTCTGGTGAGAGTTTTTTCATGAATGGATGTTGAATTTTGTCAAATGATTTTTCTGCATCTTTAGAGGTTACTATATGATTTTCATCCTTCATTTTGTTGATGTGGTACATCATATTGACTGATTTGCATCCTTGGAATAAATCCCACTTGATCATGATGTATGATCCTTTTAATGTATTGTTGAATTTGGTTTGCTAACATTTTGTTTGAAGATTTTTGCAGCTGTGTTCATTAAGGATATTGGCCTGTTATTTTCTTTTCTTATGACATCCTTGTCTGGGGTTGGTTTCAGGGTAATGCTGGCCACATAAAGTGAGTTTGGATGAATTCCATCCTCTTCTATTTTTTGGTAGAGTGAGATTGATTGGTATTAATTCTTCTGACTCTATGGCAAAGCTTCATTAGTGAAGCTGTCTGGTCCTAGACTTTTGCTTGTTAGAAGGCTTTGGTTACTGATTCAACCTTTCACTAGTAACAATCTGTTCAGATTGTCTATCTCATCATGATTCAGTTTTGATAAGTTATATGTTTTTAGAAATTTATCCATATCTTCTAGGTTGTCCAAATTGTTTGCATATAATTATTTATAGTAGTCTGTATTATCCTCTGTATTTCTGTGGTTTCAATTGCAGCATCTCCTTGAAATAAAGATAGCAATTCTTATTTGTATTCGATCATCACAATAACCCAAAACATAGGCACTATTAGCAGTCCTTTTAACAAATGAGGAAACTGAGTCATAGCAAGTTTCTTATGTTCCCAATGATAAGTCCTCAATCCCGAGCAGATAATTTGTCCTCAGTGACAGCACTGCTTAGTACACAATACCACTTCTTAACAACCATCCTCAAGACTCTCCATGGTCTCTTTTTCAATATTTACAATATCAGGATGCCAGGGTGGCTCAATCGGTTAAGTGTCCAACTCTTGATGTCAGCTCAGGTCACGATGTCAGGGTTGTGAGATTGAGCCCCACATCAGGCTCTGCGCTGAGCATGGAGCCTGCTTAAGATTCTGTCTCTCCCTCCCCCTCTGCCTCTCCCCGGGCTCACTTGTGCATGCACTCTCCCTCTCAAAAATAAATAAATAAAATATCAAAACACCACCTTTCCATTGTTTTCATTATTATCCTACCTTTTTGTCATCTGTCAATCGATGGCCATTTTGGATACTGAAATATTTTGCTAAATATATATAAACTGTTACTACTTGACTCAGAGCTGAGTCTTTAGTTTTTGTCAGGGTCAAATAGACAAGTTTTCTTTTTTTAATGATGCTACTGCTGTTTCTTCCCTTGGAGCCTTGCCTAAATTTTTGCTGAAGCACCAGGTAGATACAACCAGGTCAAACTGCAAAATTTCAGCCTCTAGCTCTTCTGCTCCTGGCATTTTCCCATGGCTCAATCATTCACACATGCTCATGGAATGGCAGATATCAGCACAGTTTTATTCTCAGTCAACCCTCCATGTCACACTTCAATTGCTTCTGCATGAATTGGGTCACATCTTCCTATCTCTCTATTACTGTCCTTTTTTCCCCCCCTTTCCTTTCTAATCCTTTGACTAATAAAACTACATTACTTTAAAATATTAGAAGACCTGGTTCACCTGGGTAGCTCAGTCAGTTAAGTGCCAAACTCTTCATTTTGGCTCAGATCATGATCTCAAGGTCCTGGAATGGAGCCTGCATCAGGCTCCCTGCTCAGTGGGGATTCTCTCTCTCCCTCTCCCTCTGCCCCTCCCCCTGCTCATGTGTTGTCTCGCTCTAAAATAAATAAATAAATCTTTAGAAAGATTTTAAAAGGCCTGTTTTCAGTAACATAAAGATGTATCTTCTACTGTGATTTTAATATAACTATATTATTCTAAACATGGCTATACTGATAAGTTCGTTGATATGAACTTTATAATAGGATATATCCCATCTTATATTTAGCCATTGTCATAAAGTGTGATTTCCCAAGGATTGTTTATTTTATGGAATGGGATACAATAAAATTCTCTGTATCCTGTGAAAAAGGTCAGTCAAATGGTAAAAGAAAGAAGTGTGTTTCAATTATCTTTTTAAATTAAAATACACCTATACAGGCACACCTCATTTTATTGCACTTAATTTTATTGCACTTAGTAGATAGTGTATTTTTTCCAGATTGAGAGTCTGTGGCAACCATGCATGAAGCAAGTCTGTCAGTACCATTTTTTCAATAGCATTTGCTCACTTTACGTCTCTGTGCCACATTTGGTGATTTTTCAATATTTCAAAGTGTTTTATTATTATTATTATATTTGTTATGGTCATCTGTGATCAGTGATCTTTGATGTTACTATTGTAATTGTTTTGGGACACCATGAACCATATTCACATAAGATGGTGAACTTAGGGGCGCCTGGGTGGCTCAGTCGTTAAGCGTCTGCCTTCGGCTCAGGTCATGATCCCAGGGTCCTGGGATCGAGCCCCGCATCGGGCTCCCTGCTCGGCAGGAAGGCTGCTTCTCCCTCTCCCACTCCCCCTGCTTGTGTTCCCTCTCTCGCTGTCTCTCTCTCTGTCAAATAAATAAATAAAATCTTTAAAAAAAAAAAAAAAAGATGGTGAACTTAATGGATAAATGTTGTATGTGTTCTGGCTGCTCTACCAGCTGGCCGTTCCCCATTTTTCTCCCTCTCCTTGGGCCTCCCTATTCCCTGAGACACAACAATATTGAACTTAAGCCTATTAACAACCCTACAATGCCCTCTAAGTGTTCAAGTGAAAGGAAGAGTCACATGTCTCTTCATTTTAAATCAAAAGCTAGAAAGGATTAATCTTAGTGAAGGAGACATGTTGAAAATGAGGGTGCTGGAGTGGTGGGGGGTGGGAGGGATGGGGTGGCTGGGTGATAGACATTGGGGAGGGTATGTGCTATGGTGAGTGCTGTGAATTGTGTAAGACTGTTAAATCACAGACCTGTACCTCTGAAACAAATAATACATTATATGTTAAAAGAAAAAAAGAAGAAGATAATAGGAAGGGAAAAATGAAGGAGGGGAAATCGGAAGGGGAGATGAACCATGAGAGACTATGGACTCTGAGAAGCAAACTGAGGGTTCTAGAGGGGAAGGGGGTGGGGGGACGGGTTAGCCTGGTGATGGGTTAGCCTGGGGATGGGTATTAAAGAGGGCACGTACTGCATGGAGCACTGGGTGTTATATGCAAACAATGAATCATGGAACACTGCATCAAAAACTAATGATGTACTGTATAGTGATTAACATAACATAATAAATAAATAAATAAATAAATAAATAAATAAATAAAAGAAAGGAAAATGAGATAGGCTGAAAGCTATCACTTGCTTTTGCCAAACAGTTAGCCAAGTTCTAAATGCAAAGGGAAAGTTCTTGAAGGAAATTAAAAGTGCTACTCCAGTGAGCACATGAATAATAAGAAAGTTAAACAGCCTTTCTTTTTTTAAAATTTTATTTAAAATCAATTAATTAACACATAGTTATTATTAGTTTCAGAGGTAGAGATTAGTGATTCATCAGTTGCATATAACACCCCCAAAAACAAACAATCCAGTCAAGAAATGGGCAGAAGACAGGAAACAGCCTTATTTCTGATATGGAGAAAGTTTTAGTCATCTGGATAGAAGATCAAACTAGCCACAGCATTCTCTTAAGAAAAGGCCTAATCCAGAGCAAGACCCTAACTCTCTTCAATTTTATGAAGGATGAAAGAAGGGAAGAAGCTGCAGAAGAAAAATCTGAAGCTAGCAGAGTTTGGTTCATGAGGTTTAAAGAAAGAAGCCGTATCTATAACATGAAAGTTCAAGGTGAAGCAGCAAGTGCTGTTGGAGAAGCTTCATCAAGTTATTTAGTAGATCTAGCTAAGATAATTAATGAAAGTGGAATCATTTTCAAGATGAAACGCATTTTCAAGATTAAAAAGCCTTCTGTTGGAAGAAGATGCCATCTAGGACTTTAATAGCTAGACAGAAGTTATTGCCTTGCCTTAAAGCTTCAAAGGACAGACTGACTCTCTTGTTAGGGGCTAATGCAGCTGTTGACTTTAAGTTGAAGCCAGTGCTCATTTACCATTCAGAAAATCCTAAGACCCTTAAGAATTTTGCTAAGCCTACTTTGCCTGTACTATATAAATATACGACACAACCTGGATGACAGCACATCTGTTTACAACATAGTTTACTGAATATTTTAAATCCACTATTGAGAGACCTACTGTTCAGAAAAAAGAAAAAAAAAAAAATAAAGATTCCTTTCAAACTATGACTGATCATTGACAATGTGCCTGCTCACCCAAGAGCGCTGATGGGAGATGTACAACAAGGTGAATGTTGCTTTTATGCCTGCTACCAAAACATCTATTCTGCAGCCAATAGATCAGGGAAAAATTTTGACTTTCAAGTCTTATTATTTAACAAATACATTTCATAAGGCTATATCTGAAATAGATAGTGGTTCTTCTGATGGATCTAGGAAAAGTACATTGAAAACATTCTGGATAAAGGATTCAGCATTCTAGATGCCATTAAGAACATTCATGATTCATGGAAAGAGGTCAAAATATCAACAGTAACAGGAATTTGGAAGAAGTTGATTCCAGCTCTCATAGATGACTCGAGGAGTTCAATACTTGAGTGGGGGAAGTAACCACAGGTGTGGAAGAAATAGTAAGAGAACTAGAATCAGAATTGGAATCTGCAGGGCACCTGGGTGGCTCAGTTGGTTAAGCGACTGCCTTCAGCTCAGGTCATGATCCTGGAGTCCCAGGATCGAGTCCCGCATCGGGCTCCCTGCTCAGCGCACAGTCTGCTTCTCCCTCTGACCCTACCCCCCTCATGCTCTCTCTCTCATTCTCTCTCTCTCTCTCAAATAAATAAATAAAAATCTTTAAAAAAAAAAAAGAATTGGAATCTGCAGATGTGACTGAATTGTTCCAACTTATGGTAAGACTTAACCGATGAGGAGTTGCTTCTTATGGATGAGCAAAGAAAGTTGTCTCTTGAGATGGAACCTACTCCTGGTGAAGATACTGTGAAGATTGTTCAAATGACAACAAAGAATTTAGAATATTGCATAAACTTGGTTGATAAAGTAGTGGCAAGGTTTGAGAGGATTGATTCCAATTTTGAAAGAAGTTCTATAGTGGGTAAAATGATTTCCAATGGCATCACATCATACACAGAAATTGTTCATGATAGGAAGAGTCAATCAATGTGACAAACTTCATTGTTGTCTGTATTTTAAGAAATTGCTGCAGCCATGCCAACCTTCAACAATGGCCACCTTGATCAGTCATAAGCCATCAACATTAAGGCAACACCCTCTACCAGCAAAAAGATTACAATTCACTGAAAACTCAAATGATGATGAGCATTTTTTGTAATAATTTTTTGTATTTTTTAATCTAAGTATTTACATTTTTTAAAGATACTATTATTGCACACTTAACAGACTACCATATGGTGTAAACATAACTTCTACATGTACTAGGAAGCCAAAAAAACTTATTTGACTTGCTTTATTGTGATATTTCCTTTATTCTGGTGGTCTAGAACCGAACCAGCAGTATTTCCAAGGTATGTCACAATTACCTATAAAAATTATGTAGTGATTTCTACCTATTGGACATTGTTAGCTTCATGTGTATTGGTGCATTTAGTATATGTAAGGCAACTAGATGTTTTTACGGAGGATTTTATTGTCTTCATATCAGTTGTCAAAGGACAAGGTGATAAACCAAATCTCATCACTTCCTGCTTAATTGTACTAGATTTTACCATCATCTATCCTCTTGAAGTAATGTACACCTGTGTTGTTTGTGAATGATGGAAATGATGATATGCTATTCTACAGTTCTCAATTCTGCATTCCTTGATGTAATGTAAACAGCTTGACATTAAATTTGGTGGAAGTATTAACACCACACAAATGAACAGTCCTTCACATCAGAGTTTTTTTGTTTTGTTTTCTTTTTGGAAAGCTGGTTGTTAAATATTTTTCATCATGCAACTGGTTTTAGACCTGACTTAATGTAGAAACACAAATTAGGTGTTCAGTCCTCTCCTTTCTTTACTCTTTCATTGTCCTGTTGCCCTTTCCTTCCTTGTTTCTTCTACATACCTCTCTCTCTCTCCATTCCTTCTCTGTCTCACCTCATTTACTGCTTCTATAACATATGTGTATGGACTGATTTCCTCCTACTGAAGATAGGTTTTCTTCATGTGACAAGATAAATGGAAACAGTGGATGAGCATATTTAGAATTCCATGATCCTCAAAGTAAAATTCCTTCTCCAACTCCACTTTGGAAAATACATATCAGAGGACTTGGAATGGCCTGGGATGAGTCGTATGGCAACACCTGGAAAAATTCTTATGGCCCAGGTAGTAGGTAACTAGTATAGTGGGTCTACGTCATTGCCACTTAAGAATTTAATTTAATGAAGAGCACTACTGGGATTTGGAATCACACCAGAATCATTTTATTTGAAGTTGTAAGAGAGTTCCATAAGAGAACTTGGAATATTAAACAAACAGAAACAACAATAACAAAAATGTTTTGATTCTTATAGGCCCCCAAAATGTTGAATAGAATATTGCTTGGAATTAATAATTATGGATTCTTGATTAGAAGTTCTCATATTATTTATCTTTTTATGATATACTTTCTTATTAAAATAATAAACAGATAAACTAAATTAGCCATCATCATCATCATTATTTAATTTGTTTTACTCATGATTAACCCAAAATGGATGTGGGAAGAAAAATGGAATTTAATTTATGATAGTGTTTTAAACATTAAAAGATTTAATGCATATAAAGAGTTTAGTTCAGTGCCTAGTAGTAGTTATTAATAAATGTTGGCCATTTCCATTATTTTCACAGTTGTTATCATCAGTACTCAATACCCCTTTAAAAGAATGAGATACCTAGATGGTATACTAATAGTGTTGTGTTTTATATATATATATATATATATATATATATATATATAATATATATTTTTTATATATATATATGTATGTATATGTGTAATTATATATTTCTTCATGCATATGTCTTTATATTCATTGAAGAAATCTGGATGGCTTTACTTTAAATTTAACAATGATTAACTGTAGGAATTTTAGATTTTGCCAAACTTTTACTTTTTGCATTGCAATGTTTTCAACACTGTTTAAGTATTATAATGAGTTTACTTTTCTTTTGTGTGAGAAATATCTATACTTTTTAGAGATAACATTGTTTCATATGCTTAAATTAATTTGTTTCAAAGTACCTCCAATTTATAATGGTTCTTCATTTTAATATATTTAAAATATTAATTAGTTAAGCCATAAAAATACTAATTGTAGATACACTTATGCCTTTCTAGTTCAAATATTATTTAAAACTCAACAAATTTTTTAAATTTTGGCATGACTTTAAAGCAAATTTGTTTTATTCTATCATCACAACTCCTTATAAAAATACTCCATATCCATCTTGTAGGAAAGTCACTTTTATTTACAAGAGAATCCCCAGTGCTTTACTTTAGTGAAAGGACAGAGTCAGAGGAACAGTATAATGGTATGACCAGATCACTTGGGAACTGAAGAACCTGTAGGAAGGTATTTTCTATATTCTGTGAGGCTATATAATCTATTCACTGAGATTTGACTATTTAAATAGTTGTCTCCTGTAGCTTCCATTTCTACCAGTTTTCCATGGTGATAAAGTAATATTAGATTACAATTACAATGGTTGCCACCACTTAACCATACCATGTGTTTGATCAACAGATGGATTGACATGTTTAGATGTAGGACAGGACATGTGTTTATAATAGTAACTACTTGGGGCACCTGGGTGGCTCAGTCATTAAGTGTCTGCCTTCGGCTCAGGTCATGATCCCAGGGTCCTGGGATTGAGCCCCACATCGGGCTCCCTGCTCTGCCGGAAGCCTGCTTCTCCCTCTCCTACTCCCCCCTGCTTGTGTTCCCTCTCTCACTGTGTCTCTCTTTGTCAAATATATAAAATCTTTAAAAAAAAAATTTATAACAGTAACTACTAGTATATACCTTAAAAAGTGGGCATGAGCACAGAAGGTGAAAGGATGAAAATAAAATGTAAACATAGGTCTGGTGATACTTTATATAGAAACATATAAGAGTAATAGCTAGGCTCTACCAAAAATAGAACTAAAAGCACAAGGGAAAGGGGGAAAAAAAATCATCCTAATGCCATCTGATACCAGGGTATCTAGGTATTATGAGTTAAATTGTACTTCTCCCCCCACTGATATGTTAAAATCCTAATTCCCAGTACCTCAGAATGTGACTGCATTTGGAAATAGAGCCTTTAAAGAGATGATTAAGTTTAAATGATGCTGTTAGGGTGGGCCCTTACCTAATCTGACTAGTGGTCCTTATAAGAAGAGAAAATTTGGACACCTGGTGAGACACCAGGAGTGTGCATACTCAGAAGAAAGACCATGTGAGGACACATGGAGAAGGAGGCTTCAGAAGACCGCAAACATGTTGACATATTGAGCTTGGATTTCTGCCCTCCGGAACTGTGAGACAATAAATTTTTGTTGTTTAAGCCACCCAGTGTTGTATGGCAGCCAAAAAAACTAATGTGCTAGGTTTATCTTCTCAGGGTAGAGAGAGTTATAAGAATCTCCTCTATCACCACCATGCTGCCTACACTAGGCATTGGTTTGAAAATGGGTGATAGAAATCAATAAAGAGGGAAAAGAAGTGTTTCTGATTTTGTGTAGGATGTGATGTCAAGTTTGACAATATCTTGAGTACTAAAGTTTATCTGTCAAATGGCAGACATCAGCAGGTATACCTTTCTTTAATGCTTTCATCTTCATAGAGCAGTTCCTCTATTGGCAGTTGTGGAGTCCACTCTGACTGGGGAAGTTGTAAGAGTTGGAACAGCATTCTTCCTGGACCATACTGTTTCACAAAAAGGAAGTTTGAGACCTTGTGGTGAGGGAGTTGGGGGGAAGCGACTGTCAATAGCAACTAAAGGGTTGGGTTGGCTAAAATATAGAAAAACAGTTCCTGTTAAAGAAAGAGGAAGGAAGGAAGGAGGGAGGGAGGGAGGGAGGGAGAGAGAGAGAGAGAAAGAAAGAAAGAAAGAAAAAGAAAGAAAGAAAGAAAGAAAGAAAGAAAGAAAGAAAGAAAGAAAGAAAGAAAGAAAGAAAGAGTCATTTCAATAATTTAAATTCTTGTGGCTTTTCTTATATCTGTTGGCCTCCAGTGTACTCTTCACATTTCTAGCTTCTAGTTCCTCCCACCATTCTCCTTTGCTTCCGCCTCCAACTCCATTCGCCACCTTATAACATCTCCACCTCTTCCCATTGTTTAATAAGCAATGTTCATTTCAGTCTCAGGACTTCTGTTTTCTTTGATATTACCAAGCCATTATAGACTCTACCCTACTTTATACTCTATTATGCTATACATGATTGGCTATACATGAAGCCAGATGATCGTTTCTGTGTAATAAAAATCCGAGACTTTGAGATAGCAATTTACTTCAATATTTATATTTTACTGTAATTTATACTTTTCTTGATTCTTGGTTATTTTTTAATGATTGAAATTTTCCAGAAATCTATTTGAGAGTGGATTATTGCATGGACATTTAATTGCAAAAAGTAACAAAATAAAACAAAGCCAAAAGTTGTGTTACAGTATTTTCATGTTTCTACTTGAAAAAACAGAATTACATGATACACCAAAGATCTTATAGAAACAATTATATTTATGATTCTCAGAAAATTTTGTGCTTTTCAAAAACGCAGTTTATACTTCAAATATTCAAACTATAAACTCGCTGTAGACTATTAAACTGTTGAAAGAACCATAAAGTTTATGAATATGAGATCATTTATTTTTCTAGCAATCTATATATACTTAACATGTTTTTTATTTTTTTTTTAAGATTTTATTTATTTATTTGACAGAGAGAGACACAGCGAGAGAGGGAACACAAGCAGGGGGAGTTGGAGAGGGAGAAGCAGGCTTCCCGCCGAGCAGGGAGCCTGATGTGGGGCTCAATCCCAGGGCCCTGGGACCAGGACCTGAGCTGAAGGCAGATGGTTAACGACTGAGCCACCCAGATGCCCCAACATGTTTTTTAGATAGACACAATATGTAATCATTTGAGTAAATCTATATAATACACATTTTGCTATTTACATATACATTGAAAGAAAAAACTTTTAATAACATATATTGTATCCCAAAATGGTTATACATCCCGACAAATATTCTTTTAGTAATATACTTTATTTCAGATACTTTGTTACTTATTAAACTTTATATTTGTAACATATTTACATCTTGGTGATAGTTGCACATTTTTCATAAATGCTAACAGCTAATTTTGGTAGTGAACACAGACAAGATTCATTGATATAAATATGGTTTTATTTGAAATGTTTGTATAAACTTCCAAACTTCCAGACATTAATTATCAGTATTTTATGAACCCAGATTGTATCTATAATGTCTTGTTCATCTCCTGCCCACGCATTTCAGTATTTTTCCTGAGTAAACTAGCTACATTTAGGAAATTTCAAGAAAAGTGAATCATAATTCTCAAATGATACAAACAGTTCAGTTATTTTATTACGGTATAGCAAACTGCTGCAGGTGACAGTGACCAGTTGAAAAGATTGAAATGTGGAGTTGTTGAATTGAGACCCACAGTAACTGAAGAACAAATTACTTCCTTCAGATGACTGGGATGTGTTCAAAATGTCAATTGAGTGTTAAATTCTGGAGTTCCAGAGACTGGAGGGACTGAGTTGTCTTTTGAAAATTCATGCAGTGGCTTTGTCTTGGGCAGCAATAGGAAGGCATTACAAATATTTCGTCTAGTAACTATTTGCTACAGGTGTGTGCATTTATGCACAGGAAAGTCAAAAGGTGGGAGAGGAGAGGCAGATGACATGATAATTTAATAATAGTCAAGCTGATTTTTAATTTATGTTGACATATTTTAAATTTGCAGAAAGTTCACCTGTTGCTGAAATAACAAATACCCTTAATGATATCAGATCACACTTCATGATCTTTTAATGCAATGTGATAGTAAGTAACTTCAGTGGATGCTTGCGGACTGCTGGAACACCTAAAATATTAGTAAACCAGCCAGAATAGTTTACATGAAAATTCAGCAGTTCAAAACACTTACTTTTGAGAATGCATGACTTTTTTTCTCCTGATGGTTGTAGGAATAAATAAATATAACCTGGTAATTTATCAATAATTACTTCACCAGAAAAATATTTCCATTAAGCAAATTGAAGGAATGAGGTAAAGATAAATACAATTCTACCAAAATACGTAGTAAACTAGTGCAAGGGTTCAGTTTATAGCTCATCATAGTTATTTATTTATTTAGTGTTACAAAATTATTTAATATCATATGTGTAGTCTGCAGTTTAAAACACATACCATGGCTCTAATTAGTTTTCTTTCTATATAATAGATATTATTTAAGTATCCAAAATGTGATTAAGAGATAATTATTTAGGTATTCTTTAATATGGAATAGGTACATAGAAAACATTAATATATCTATATTTTAGTCAATGACAGAAAAGTTTTATTGAATAGCACTTAAAACATTTATCCAAACTTTCTAGTGAATCACTAGAATAGCTAGAACTAGGGCTAAGTTCATAATTTCATGCTTTCCATCATAGATCTTAGGAGTACATAAAATTGCCAGATGAGTAGCTACTAAGGTGAGGCCAAGGTGAGACCTGAAGTTCTCACCTATAGAGAAAAGTGCATGAAAAAATGCATATAGTTTGTAGTGGTCATTTACAAAAGAGAGGTGGGTCACAAAATGAGTTCTTTCTTTACAAAAGAATACAGAAAGCCTTCTGGGGGTCACCTAAAATTTTTTGCAAGGAATCAATTCTTAAAGATATGGATTCCTATTGTGTAAGGATTTGTAAAGGGTGGTAGTTATTTAGATCAATTAGAGCTGTGTGGATGGGGGGGAACCAGGCTTTTGTTATTAAAATATTTAGTGCAGACACAATAGTAGGCAAATTAAAGAATGAATCTTGGGTAAGAGAGGAAAAGTTGGGGTGTGTGTGTCTGTGTGTGTATGTGTATGTGTGTATACTTATGGCACTTAAGGCAAGATAAAGAAGTATAAGAAAGATTTATCTACAAAAAATATCACATTGAACAAATTACTTGTTTGTATCAGCAAGAGTATGAATTTGTTTTATAACATCACTTGGGAATAAGAAATAATTCTATTTTGTTTTTCATAAGCAGATAAATCTAGCTCGACTTCTACTTGTCACAGGTTGTTGGAAATTCCAACTCATAAATACTTCATCAGTATTTTCCCTCTGCCTAGGATATGCAAGATTCTCAATAGGGGTATATATGGTACCTGGAAAATGGAGGAGTTTTTAGTCCACCATGACCATTGCTGAGATATGTCTTGTCCAAACTCTGTTGACTATTAGGGGGTGGTAAACTCCTTTCATTCTGTTGAGTATGGTCTTAGGAATTTTCCCCAAAGTCTCACCATTTGTGTCTTGCTACCACTTTTTTGTAAACGCATTCACATGTGTGTGCACGCACACACACACACACACACATACACACACACCCCAATCATCCATAAACCAAGAGGTCCTATTCCTCCACTAGTTTTGCTTCCACTGGTGCAGGTTCTAGTCCCCAGCCGAAATGCCCACTACTGTTCATCTCCATGCATCTCTCCTCAGTATTGGATAAGCACCTTTCTGTTCTTGGGTGGGAGCAGCAGTTCTGCCTAGTCCACTTATAGCAACAGATTTCCATAATCAACCTATGTTACCCACAAAAACCCTCATGGTAGTACTTTGTAGTACTTTCTATACCATGGATCACATAGAATATTACTATCTTTGTCATGAAAAAGAAACAACATTTCTCTCTCCCTGCCCATGCCTGGGTTGAAAGGGTCCACATTTTTATACTTCTACACACCATTCAAAACATATATATAGCATCTCTCTTTCGTTCAGATTCCAGTTGCTGTCTCTGGTACAGCAACATTAGAGCTGTAATTGAGGAAGTCTAAACTTGATACAAAAGTTTCCTGGATTAATGCCAGGGGAAAAATAAAATCATTTAACTCATTACCTCAACAGTGAAAATTAAGTCCACATTTTTATTTCAATCAATTAACATACCATATTAGCAATATTTGCACAATAGAGTTTTGTATAATATATTTTTTATTTATGGTCTTAGTTGAACCCGCAATACTGTGTGGGACTTCTTTTTCATAATTTTCAAAATCTTTGCATTTCTCTGAGCAGTTGTAGCCTAACTTTTATTATTTTTTTTCAAGTTACTTGCCTTAATTCATATTAATATCAGCAGGTTCTTAACTATCCCTGAAATTTTCTATTTTACAAGAGCCTTTTCATCTTTACCTCTTCTTCTTCTCCACTAAATATGTGCTCTAATTCAAGTCTTTCCTCTCCGTCTGCGCTATCTTCTTTGTTCCCTTCTTGTCTCCTCCAGAAGCCTGAACCATTTCTTTTTAAGATTTTATTTATTTATTTGACAGAGAGAGAGCATGCACAAGCAGGGGGAGCTGCAAGCAGAGGCAGAGAGAGAAGCAGGCCCCCCGTGGAGCCGAGTCCTACATGGGACTCCATCCCAGGACCCTGGGATCATGACCCCAGCCGAGGCAGATGCTTAACCGGCTGAGCCACCCAGGTGCCCCCAGAAGCCTGAACCATTCATAAGCTTTCTATATCTCCCTCCACACTAGTTGCTTTCTCCCAGATACGCTGAACTATATTTCAACTTTAAAACAAAACAAACCCACTTGTAATGCGGGGAACTCATCCTTCAAATTAAAATCACATGTCTCAATCCTTTTTACTTCAGTTGTTTTAAAATACCAGTGTCTCCACTTCCACCCATTTCTACTTCAACCTCCCACTTCTGAAGCTCTCTGGTAAGATTTGTGTATTCATCAAATTCAATGACCTTTCTTCAGTCCTCATCCTAACTAAACTCTCTGTTTACATATGTCATTAGCTGCTCCCTCCTGCTTGAACGCCCCCCTTTCCTGGGTTTCTGTTCCATTTCTTCCATAGCTCCTCACAGCAAACTCTTTGCTGCAAACACACTGAAATATTCAGAAGTCATGCTCTTTTACACCTCTTCGCCTCTGTGCATGCTCTTCCTCATGTTTAGAACGTTCATTCTTTCATTTTATGCCTAGGGAATTTCTACTCTTCTTAAAAGTTTCAGCTTCATTGTTAATTCTTTTGTGAACCTCCCATATGGCTTCCCATCATGAACTCATCAAGAAGAATCAATCATTCTCTCTTTGCTGCTGTAAATACTTTGTAAATACTTTGCACTTTATTATTCCAGTGTTTACATTTTATTAAAATGTATGTGCTTGGTGTCCTCTATCAGCATGTGAACTCCCTAGAGGAGAGGCAAACCCTTGACATAGAACAGATTTTAGAATCACACAGACCGTGGCTCAAGCCTTGCTTATCTACTAGCTGAGTAACCTTGGACAAGTTGTTTAAGATCACTAACCTTCAGGTTCCTTACCTATACAATGACACTAACAAAGGATTATAAAGATTAAATGATTTAATGTATATAAGGAGTGGCAAAGTGAACTATGTAAAGAATATAAAATAAATGAAGGATTGAGGCACTGAAACTCTAACTTGGCTATAGACACACAATAAATGCTTGATAAATTCCTGTTGAATAAGTAGGTGAATGAATAAGAGTTATTTCCTTTGTTGAAAATAATTTACCTCTATCTTCTACACTTATCTTTCCCAATCCGTAAGAAGTTTAAATCTGTTCTTTCACTCTGTTAAAATAATATTTAGTTATCATGTACTCATTTTTATTATTTCTTTCTAGCATGTTTATTTGGCATCATTTTTTGCCAAATTTTTAATTCTGTGAAATAAATGAGATAGCATGCAAAAATATTATGGTCATACCTAGGTCGAAGGAAGGTCAAGGATGTAAACTTTATTTTGAGTGGCCATACACCAAAATATACAAGGAAACAGATTTAAGGATAGAAACCTGTTAGTACTTGCCACCATTTAAATAACAACAAAATGATTGTATTAATATGCTGCATTTCCCCAGTGCCCACAAGGACATTTAGCCCAATGGAAGACTTGTTAGAGCAAAAGCAGAGACATCTATTGAGAGAACCACCAACATTTTTGTTTATCTATGCATGAGAAACATGGAGTGATATTCTTGTACCCTAGTGAAAACAGCTAATTTAGTGATACATGTTGAGAACATGTCAGTTTCTGGATATAAGTTGTGTGTGTGTGTGTGTGTGTGTGAAAATTTTATAAAGTTAGAATATGAGTAAATAAAATGATATGAAATTCAGAAAAAATAAATTTGAAATAAATTTTTAAAACTAATCACACTAGCAGGTATTTATAAATAAGAACAGGAGATGAAAATATGCTTTTAATATATTTCCTAAATAAAGTACATGTTTTCAAAATTAATATCAATAATAATGTAAGTAGAAAAAAAACAACTAAGACCAAAATTGAAAGTTTATGGAATAATGCCACTTCCCCCAACTCTTTTGCCATTAAGAAACTGAGTTTTATGATCAGTGCTTGCTGGGACTGCCCATTTTCGAAAAGCAGAAATTTTTTGTGTATGTTACATCTGGCTTAAAAGATAAAAATTCAAATATAAATTATACTCATCAAACTAGTTTCATTCCATAAAAGTTCTGGCATGTCCATTATTTCCACTTTTAAGCAATTCTTTTTAAGAAGCCATTTTGAAACTATAACCATACAGAATTAACTACAAGCTTCTTGTATGTCCCAAATCCAGCACTGTGAAAGCACATCTTATAGCTACTTAGTGACAGAAAGACAAATGACTATTCTATCCATTGTAGTGAAAGATGACTGACTTAATGAGCCATGTTCCACTTGTCAATTAAGTTTCTTCCTCTGTATGTCTCTTTACATGTAAAGCTATTCCTTAAAAGCATAGTGTATGGTAGAGAAAGAAGTATATGATCCCTGTCTTTGCCTTTTAGGAGAATAACCCTCCATATCAGATAAAATATTGATTATTCAATATTATTATTTTTATTATTAGAATTATTATAAGTATTTATATACCCTATGAGTGTGTACTATATACTAATGGGTTTAGTCACTTCCCATGACCATGGTTTTCTGTGTTCCCTTTGTTATTTTATGAATCAACATGTGACTAGTTGTATTAATTCCAGTTGTTTAAAAATCTATCATTAATATTGTATTTCTCTTTTCCACAAATAAAACAAAACCCATGTTACAAATATCCAGACTTTAAATTAGCATAATGGCCTTGGGAATATAAATCAAAGTGGTCAGTTAATAGAAAATAAAAAATAACTGTTCTTATTGTTTACAGTTTTATTATAAAGCTTAAGACTTTTTTTTTTTTTTTTTTGGCTTAGTAATGATTGATATCTTCACAAGCATAATACAATTTTTTATACTGGGGGAATTTTTTATTGGAAATATTTATCATCATAGAGATGAATATAGTGTAAGAAGGTACATATGACTTTTTTGCTTTAAATACAGAAAAGGTAAAATGATTATTTTTACTCATTGTATATTGATAGTATACATTTTTTAAGATCAAACCTTGTCTCACATTGTTTTATATTTATTCCATTAAAAATAGATTTCAATATCACTAGGGAAAGGCTCAAGTAAAAATTATACTTTAAAACTATTACTGGAAAGATGTAGAGGAGTCTTTCACCAAGTTACATTCTCTTCCACTGATCCTTAGTTGGCAGTCTACACCTCCATTCCTCTATTGCTGATTTCTTTTGATCCTCAGAGGGATCCAGGTTCAAGAACTAAGCAACAGATTTGATTCTTCCTGCCTCCTTGCATTTTCATCATATATTAACATGTAATATTTTTCTGTGATCATATTTTCATTTCTGTCCTTTTGGTCCTCTGAATTCTTTTATCTTCTGTTTTAAACAAGGCCATTATTTTCCACAACCCCCCCACCTTCCTTCCCAGAGCCCCTTCTTACCATTATGTCTGATCTTTCAGTTTTTAATAAGCAATATGTCCAAAGTTAAATTCTTTGCTCAAAGTATGAAATGTAAGTATCTATCTGCTTGAAGCAGTACATACTAATAATTAATACACCTTATGAAAGAATTATAGAAATAAAAATATAAATAAAGCTGTGTTGCTCTTGCATTTTTTAATATTCTTCTTTTTCCTGGAAGGATCAGTTCTAAAATAATATGTGTAAAGTAAATCAGTAACAATCATACTACTAAATTACATAAATAATGCTATAGCATTGGATTGCAATGAAGGTTTTTCTACCTAAGTTTAAATTAAAGGATATCATTATTAGAAAACAAAATTTTTCATCTCATGAACATCTTACCAGATAAATTGGAGAAGTTATCCAAAAAGATCAGCTTTCTTCAACATTTTGTAGCGTACAGAGTTAGGTTTATATGCAGAAGTGATTAACTTCTCATCTGTATTCTGTTATTTTAAAGAATTAATCTGAAGTTCCAAAATTCAGCCCCCCTTCCAGTCATTCCCTGGAACTAAAAATTACAACCTGAGATTCATTTCTTAGGATTATATTTCCAGACTCACCTTGCAAAAACTCAAACAATTCTAGGAGATAACCACACACAAATAAGTTTGAATGACACATTAATTGGGTATTAGATACCTGTAGAAAGGGAACAAGGGATTTCATGAAGAAGAGTGAGAAACAAAATATCCAGAGATCCAAACAAACATTTCTACAGATAATGGCAACACACGTGCTGAGAGCAGGGCTTCTCCACCTTGACTGCATTGCCATTTTTTGGCCAGAAGGGTCTTTATTGTGGGGATCTTCTCTGTGCATTATGGTATCTTTAGGAGCATTCTTAGTTTCTACCATTAGATGCCTGTAGCTCCTTCCCCCCAATTAATGACTACCAAAATAATGTCTCCTACATTGGAATAAGTCCCCTGAGGGCAAAATTACACCCAGTTGAGAACCCCTGGCAAGGTGAAAGATGGAGCAATGATCATATATTTTTTTGGAGTGATGATCATATTAATTACATTATAAATAATATTTCACTCAAATTCTTAACACAAAACCAAAGAGGTGATATTATTTGCTAAACTAAGGACTAAAGAAGGTATTTTATCTAAGGTTAGAGACTTAACAAGTAGCAGAACTCAGGAGTCAACCTTAAAATTTACACTCAGCAACTCACAATTTACACTCAGAGTTGGATGGAAAGAGAGAGGACAACAAAAAAACGTGGTGCCTCCCTAACAGTTTTGCTGAGGGCCAGTTTCTCCTTGTTAATATCATTTTTTTTTTTTTTTTACAATAAAATGCTTAAGAAACTGGTCCATGTATAGAACTTTAAAAATGATTTAACTTTATTTCCTACTTTGTACTTAGAGCTTGGATTAAAGATGGTAGATTATGATCTGTGAAAGTGCTTGGAAGCCAGAAAAGAAAACAAAAACAAAACAAAACAAAAAACACAGAGTTTTACTGTTATAATGATAGATTCAATGGCATTTCATCAAACAAACAAAAAAGTAAATGTTGCCTCTAAGATAGTAAGAGTGTGCAAAACCTGGGAGATCAGCTATAAACTGTCAGCATTTTTTTTTTACCTCTTTCCCCAAATTTGTCTATGAAGTGCCAAGTTCTAAAATTTTCAATTAAAGACTTGAAAGTATGTGAAAAATAATCAGTTCATTTACCCATGTATTATTCATTCATCTGTCAACAAGCATGTAATCTCCAAGAGGGTAGGGATTTCATTTTGTCCTATTGCTTCCTATTTTGACTGCTATTTCCTCTTAACTCTATACAGTACCTAGAAGATGGTTGATAATATTAAATATCATCAAATGAAAAACAATAGCATGCAAACAATGAATCATGGAACACTACATCAAAAACTAATGATGTAATGTATGGTGACTAACATAACATAATAAAATAAAATTAAAAAAAAGAAAAACAGTAAAAATGAATACAGTTTTTTCTTATGTTAAAAATATATATCAGAAAATGGGCTAAGTATTGGGCGCCTGGGTGGCTCAGTTGGTTAAGCAACTGCCTTCGGCTGAGGTCATGATTGTGGAGTCTTGGGATTGAGTCCCACATCAGTCTCCCTGCTCAGCAGGGAGTCTGCTTCTCCCTCTGACCCTTCCCCCCCATGCTCTCTCTCTCTCCCATTCTCTCTCTCAGATAAATAAATAAAATCTTAAAAAAAAAAAAAAAGAAAATGTGCTAAGTACAATGACTTCTTTATTTTTTCTCTTTTCTTTGTATTTATTTTATTTTTTTAATTTTATTGTTTTTGATTTTAATTCCAGTATAGTCAATATACAGTGTTATATTAGTTTCAGGTGTACAACGGAGTGATTCAACAGTTCTATACATTGCTCAATGCTCATCATGATTAGTGTATACAATGACTTCTTTAAAAAACTAGTAGTCTAGGGGCGCCTGGGTGGCTCAGTTGGTTAAGCGGCTGCCTTCAGCTTGGGTCATGATCCTGGGGTCCCGGGATCGAGCCCCACGTCCGGCTCCCTGCTCAGTGGGGAGCCTGCTTCTCCCTCTCCCTCTGCCTGCCATTCTGCCTACTTGTGCTCTCTCTCTATCTCTCTGTCAAATAAATAAATAAAATCTTTAAAAAATTAAAAAAAAATCTTCAATAACCCTTTAAAAAAGAAAAACTATTAGTCTAGGAAGGTGTGTCGGGCAAGGAGTAGATGAAGAATGCAAACATTTAAAGAAATAATATAATGTGTTTACTGTAGAGTTATGAATTTATGAGAGTAGTAAACATTTTAAGTCTAAGTAAAAATATCTTTTCTTATCACTCTTATCTATTTCAAGACAAAAAGCCTAAATTATTAAAATATGACCCTTCCCAATTTTAAGTGAGCCATGTTTATCATTACTGTCCACCACTGTATTAGTTTTCTATTGATGGTAACAAATTATAAGAAATTTAACAGCTTAAAACAACACCATGTATTAGTTCATAGTTCTGTATGTCAGAACTCACACAGAGTAACGGGGTTCTCTGCTCAGGGTATCACAAGGCCAAAATCAATGTGTCAGTCAGGCTGAGTTCTTGTCTATTGGCTCTGGGGGCAGAAATTCACTTCGATGTTCATCCTTGCTATTGACAGAAGTCAGTTCCTTATGGTTATAGAATTGAGGTCACTGCTTGCTGCCAGTTTGTCTGCTGGAAGCCACACAGCTCCTAGAGGCCATCCACATTCCTTGATTCACAGTTCCCTCCATTTTGAAGCAAACAGTAGTGTGTCACAGAATTTCAGACTTCTTTTGTGACCAGCTGGGGAAAAAAAACAACAAAGAAACAAAATACCAACTCTCAGCTTTTTAAAGGATTATATTATTGCATCAAGCTCATCCTGATAATCTCTCTCATTAAGTCAGCTCTGTCATGTAACTCAAGCACGGCAGTAAAATCCATCAAGTACACAGTCCTGTGGATTATACAGGACTATACGCCGGGAGGAGGGAAATTGGGGAGTCATTTTGGAATTCTGTCTACCAAACTGGCCTTCCTTTTTTTTTTTTACATTTTTTTTCTCATCTGGTGCTCATTAACCTCTAGACTAGTTTAGTCATAATTGTCATAGCACCTACTAAGGCCTTAATCTTAATAATTACCATCTTTATTGTCATTGCTTTATTTAAGTCTTTGTCTTCCTTTTTAAACTGTAGGTGTCTTCTGGCTTCATCACAACTGCATGCTGACAATATTCTTGGCACTTAATCCTTTCCTAACCCCACAAAATAGATGCTCAACAAATAGGTATTATAGGAGGAAATGAAAGCAAACACTAGAGAAATCATATTATATGAGGCTTCTAATTGGCCTACTCTGATCCTTGTTCTGATTCTTCCAAGTGTCAGGCCAAATGTCACCTTTCCAGCTCACTGCAACATTGCAGATGGCCTCCCCAATTATTTCCGGTGTCATCAAGCTCTTTATTTACTTCCCATCTTACTATTTTCTATAATGATCTTCTTCACCTATTTGTTTACTTGTGTGCTGCCTGGCTCCTACTAGAATATAAGATCCTTGTAGATGGATACTTTTTTCTATTTTCTGCATCATTGTACCTCTAGAGTCTGGACTAATACCTGGTCAGTGATGGCTATTCAGTGAAAACTGAAAGAATGAATTATGGACTGGCAGAACTTTCCAGGGCTCACATTTAATTTTTTAGGGCCCAGTTGGTAACCTGAACATTAAAATTTCAAAATGCATTGCAGAAGTTTTCTGACATTTTTTACAATAATTTCAATCTTAGCAAAACTGTAATCTATAATCACTCTAATTCACAGTACATTTACCTCATACTTTTTAACCCTCCAAATCAGGAATGTATTATGCAAATTAATTAACAACCATAGGTGACTATGGGGAAAATTAAAAAATTTTAAAAATTTGTTCCAGTAGTAGCTGTGCTCAAAAAGGTAGGGGTGGGGGATGGGGTAATTTTTACACCAAAAATTCATAGACTCGAAATGCTGATTGATGATACAAATTTACTTCTTTCGTATTCTTTTGGACGTAATCATTTTTACTACATATACTGGTCCTTGTGTTTGACCTTTAATAGTTGTGTTTTGACTTTAAACATAGATTAGTCAGCATCTTCCTATGCTCCTCCTCATGTTGTGCTAGAAGTCCAAAGTAAAAGCAGGATGACATGAATTGCTATTTGTAAAGCATTTTGAGCTTCCCAGAGCCTCCTGTGCCATCACCAATTATAACTCCAAGCATGTTCTCCTATTTCTATTGTCAGATGGAAAGTGACAGTTTCTGGTACTCTGCAGCTTGATAAATTGTCTCCTAGAAAACACCTTAATCAGCATAAATTCAGGTTGTTGTGGGTTCATTTTTTATAAGCTAAATGTCCTGATGTAATTTTAGGTATCCTAAAATGTAATTATTTAGATAGAAACTGCAAGTAAATAAATCCTTGATTCATTTTCTTTTAAATCCTGGAAGCTTAGTGCCCTAAATGCTGTTTTGGTAGAAAAATCATTGACAGCTGCAGACTCCTGCCACTTGAGACAGATTGATAAGTGCACAACTTCTAAAAGTCTCCATTCGTTATTTGCCAGTAATTACCTTCTACTGGCTCTTCTGTCAGTACTTAACCATTTTGTCTATCAAATTAACTGATTAATGCTAAATATCTTTCTAAGGCTTTTGCTTAAAATAATAAATCTTAGATACTATCTTGGAAATATATGTTATGCAGGATCTTCGAGTTTTCCTATCTCACAAAAAATAGCTGAATTTTCATTTATGTTTTTGATGTGGGCCTTTATTTTCTGCCTACATGTACATTTCCCACATTTTTCCTCCACCCTCGTCGTTTACCCATGGTGAGATAATTGTCTTTTAAACCTCACTGTCTCAAGAATGATCTTGTACTGTGTGTTCTTTGTGCCTCTTCTTTATACTCAACTATCTTCTATTTTTTTTAAAGATTTTATTTATTTATTTGACAGAGAGATAGCGAGAGCAGGAACACAAGCAGAGGGAGTGGGAGAGGGAGAAGCAGGGAGCCTGAGGCGGGGCTCGATCCCAGGACTCTGGGATCCTGACCTGAGCCTGAGGCAGACGCTTAACGACTGAGCCACCCAGGCACCCTCAACTATCTTCTATTACAGTCCCTATGAAGTTTTAGAATAATCACTTCTCACACATCTGCTTAATCCAGCAGCCTGTGAAAATCCCTATCCTTTTCTTCTAGTTTATCAATTCAGGCATCTAGAATGAACAAACTAGACCTCAAAAAGTGATAAAGGAAATTTTGCCAACCAAGATTAAATCACAGCAGCCTTCTCTCCTATTCCTCAAATACAATTTAGTCCTAATTCTGAATCCCACATTAGCTTTTAACCAATAGAGTAGGCACTTGTTTGAGAGGCTTTCTTTATATGGAGTGTATAGTGGATGTTTTCCTCTCTCACCGTTGTAACTGTGCTAAGAAAAGTATGTCTTCATTTTGTGGCTGATGATGTGTTGGGAAGTGTAGGTAGAAATTCTATGTTAAAGGACTTTAGAGTGAATGTTTCTAAATGATTTTGCTATCGTTGGGTCAGCATTTCGGAAGGAAAACTCTTGAGGTCAGTCAACATAGCTATGGTACTCTGAGATCATTGCACTCTGGATGTAATATAACAAATACCTGTGACCTCAATTGTAATCAAAAGGATTCCTCTTTTCTCACCTCCATACACTTAGTAAAGCCTGTCTTTCAGTTCAGATGATCAGAGAACATACATAAGATGGTTAGTATTAAGACTTGTAAATACTTGCTTCTAAATGGATACATTTGAGACTAGCCTCAAGGTGTTTCCCATTAACAAGACAAATATTGCTGACCAGTTGCATAACAGTTCTATTCACAAATTATTTAACAAAAATAAAGTATCAGACTACCAGTAGTTTACAATAACAGGCATTTGACATAAACCTAGTTTGGCTCTGAGCCAAGCAAAAGATTAACACATTGAAGATCTTTTTAAAAAGTCTGGTAAAAGAAATTTGGGTTGTTGACCAAAACTTCTTGGTAACTTCCCATGGGAAAATAAGTTCTTTTGGAGGACAGTGCTGAATAGCTTGGCATATGCTGACACTTTGTTACAGTCTTTTCAATAGCAGAATCATTTCCAGGCCACCAGACACAGTGAATAATTCCTGAATGTGCTACATGTGGTGTGGCCAAGATGACAGTACTGCCATCTGGAACAATAACAAAATTTCCTCAAAACAGACATCCTTTATGGACAGATAACTCATGCAGATCATGTGTCAAGGGCTTGGTTTCTTCAGGCATTTCCCCACCGGACTTTGCAGTCACAAGCAGAAGCACACTTAGAGCAACGAAATATTATTACAAATAAGAAATGCATAAACCATACTCTATTGTGCTTTTTCAATATTAACAGATATTAGGCAGCATACAGCATCTGCTGTTATTTAGAAGCAGGTACTCAGCTTTTCCATCAAATGTAAAGAGGTCACATTGTTATTTGGCATGGAAAAAGAGGAAGTTCACTGGTGACTAGGGCACCACAGACTACTGAAAAGATAATGGTAATAACCTGAAAAAACTAAGAAATCTTATCTTGGGCACCTGGGTGGCTCAGATGGTTAAGTGTCTGCCTTCGGCTCAGGTCATGATCCCGGGGTCCTGGGATCGAGTCCCGCATCAGGCTCCCTGCTCCTTGAGAGCCTGCTTCTCCCTCTGCCTCTCTCTCACTCTTTCTGTGTCTCATGAATAAATAAATAAAATCTTTAAAAAAAAAAAAGAAAGAAAGAAATCTTATCTCAGACTGTATCACAAAACATGAATGCAGAAGCTCATCACAATATCCCGATTTAATTCCACTTTCAATAGCATTGTTTTTTTGTCTCTTATAACTGGTTTAGCTTCCCTCCGGAAACTCCCAAGTTTATTATATATCCCCCAGTAGATTTTTCTCTCATGTTCTCTTTATTAATGAATTCATTATTCAGTGATTTTTAAGCATTTTACTCAATAAACAGTCTTTTCTTTATAGTAAATCAATGTAGAAGCTGAAGGATTAAATCATATAAAGTACTTGATTGATTAAATCAAGAGTGAGATGCATGCTTCTCTGACAGGTTGAATGGCTCTTATCATCCCTGGAATTATATCCACAGCATCCTAGGGCTCCAACTAGACCTTTTTAAGAACTTCTGCCTTTGCTGTGATACTTACGTAGTCACTTCTTTTTCTCCAGTGTGAAAGAAACCCTGTCAGAAACTAATTCTTCAGATGATGTTCTGATGATCTGACGTATGGATGTCTTGAACTAGACTTTTGAAGTAACAGAACACAAAGTTTGTTTACTATTTATAATCAATTAAAGTAAACAAAAAGTCAGATAAAAGAAAATAGAAAGTTACAGGAAGGAAAAATGTGAAATTTAATTATATTCTTCAGTTGTCAACAAGTATCTTTGGTTGTAACTTGCCCAATCCATAAATACATGCATTAAATATTGCCTTTAGACATACACGTCTAATTCTTGCTATCATACTCCCTTTTACAGAAGTGATCTGTAAAATTGTGTCTAGATGGAATATGTTGTGACTCTGTTAAGTCTACAGTTTTATTCTTTTGCCTACTTGATACACAAAACAAAAACATGATGCTGTATGTTTTTCTGGCTGTTGAAAACTTACCTTGAGAGCATTTATATGGTTCACTGATTATGCTACATACTCAGCCCACAGTTCCCTGTTCCCAGTGGCAAAGATCTCACTGATAATGAGGAGCTGGATATAAACAAAATTATGAAAAGTTCTAAACAGAAAACATTGTACCTTAGCATAAAAATAATATATAATGAAAGTAATGATATTGAATGTTCACTTGCTAACAATTTACATTATAGTAGTTGTTCTTTATTTCAATAGCAAGTTATATCATACAAGAACTTATGCATATGATTGTGTATTATAGTCTTATAAAATAATACCGATTTTGTTATATATATTTTATTACATTTACTTTGATAATGTACAATAAATATTTACATAATAGTTTTGGCTACCTAGTTTTTAAGTAATACAGTTGATAGAAAAAGCACATGACAAATAAATTGCCACTGTATTAATAAACAAATTTTTAGGGAGTTAAGTATATATATGCTTTAGTATTAGAGAAATGGCACATCACTCATTGAATTTAGTATAAAATCCAAACTCATTACCATGGACCATAAACCCAGTGTGATCTGGCTTCTTCCCAAACTCTGATTTCACCCCATCATTTTCTCACTTATTTGTCAGGCTGTAGCCATCCTGGCTATCTTTATATTTCTCTAAAAACTAAAGCTGACTGTTTCCCTCTTTTTAGGGTATAACTTCTCACTGCAGGTCTCCATATGGTAGGTGTCAAGTTAAATTTTACCCCTGCCATTTCAATTTCACTGAAAACCCAGCAATATAGTCTTCCAGAACTCATTTTTATTTCACTTGTATCTTTTATTATTTTTGAAATTATTTTAGTTATTTATAACTTTTCTTACTTATTGTCGTTTTCCTTCCTACTAGTACTATTGTATAATTTGCACAAAGGCAAGGGCCTTATATGTCTCATTCAGCACTCTATTCCTTATGCCAAGAATAATATTTGGCAAAGAACTGACATTCAGTATATATCGGTTGAATAAACTGAGTGAATAACTGAATGAATAAACACGTATTTGAACCATAAACCATATGCCTTTTAAAGTCTAATTGTCAAAAAAAGTAACAGTCCCAAAATATTATTGCTTGAAAACATGCAGTAGGCACTGTGAGTCTAACAAGACAATCTGTAAAAATAAAAGAAAACAAACATCATGATCATATGCTAATGCCAGTTTATTACTTAAAAAGAAAATTAAAAATTGCAAGTTTCAAACAACATGAATAGTAAATTGATAAAATTCAATAATAAATGTCAGTTTTTATCCATCCACAGAATCAAAGACAAACCAAACTTCAAGTAACACTGCACTTGTGTGGAGGGTGTTGGGAGTGGGGGAGTGAAATACTGTGAGGCAGTGCTTCCAGAGCTTCAGTAGGGTTTTACAGTTCATCGTCACTTGAGTTGCTTGGTGCAGACTTGGATGATACATCACTTGATACATGTACTTACTTGATGTATCATTGGATACAGACATGGATGGCCTTCCTTGTTGCCTGTCTGATACCCTCTTACCCACCAAGCAGTTGCTTCTTTCCTTATTATCCTTACATCACTTCATACAACCTTTAGCTATTTGCGTATTATATTTAGTATATCTAATTACATATCAGCCTCTCCCTCTCCATTGAGATCTATCTAATTCATTTTTATGTTTTCATTGCCTTGCCCCATGCCTAGGAAATAAGTGCCCAATGGGTGTCAGTGGACTAAGTGCTTAATTTTTTTGTGAAAGCCATTTTAAGAACCAAATGGTGTTGGGAGTCCTTGATGTTTTCCTTTCTTTGACAACTAATTCACATACTGTCTTGCATATTTTATGTTACCATACCATGTCAACATGTAGAGATTCTGTTTTTAAAAATCTGTAATTAATGGCTCATTCAAGTAACCTTTGATGTACATCATGTAATCATGTATTCCCTCAGTCTTCATGTAGATCTTTCTTGATGTCAGAGAAGCAGTGCAAATGACTTTGGATTACAATTTAAGAAATTTACAAATATTATATTTCTTTCCTTGAATAGAAAATGCATCATGAGTAGTTAAATTTTTGATTAATAAGTGATTGAACATTGAACTCAAATGGTTTGGCCCATTGTGTCTTATAACTCTTCAGAGTAATAGCTATCCTAAATGGTAGTAGAACAGTTTACCAGTGCAAAGACATTAATGAAAAATGCTATTGATTCTCCTTATCTGCAATTAATGAAATGCTTACTTCACTAGAGTCAGTGAAGAAAGCTGAAGTGAAATGCATCAAATGTCAGCAAGAACAGTGTGCTCTGCTGCCACATCCAAAGACAGTATAGTAATTCTGAGCTGTGAAGGCAGTGGAGTCCCACACATTTAAAAAATAATAATAATAAGAGTGCTGATGCTAATTCCTGCTGGTCAAAAATGAGAATCATGGACATACATTTGAGCAAGTGATTCTGGAACTCCTGAGTGTGAAAAGGATAAGCTGAATTGAGTTCGTTTTTGCATTTCAAACCTTTACAGAAGAACAATAGTCAATATATTGGTAAAAGGCTAAATGAAGTTCTTAACACTCTGTCATTCAATAGAATTTCCAAAATTTCCATCATCTTGAATCCCGGGTTTCTATCCTACTCATTTTTTATTGTCCTGCTTATTGAAGCTCCATTGGTATAAAACTAACTACATTTCTTGCTAGATATGTGCAGGAAGTCCTCAAAAGTATTTAGAATGGAGTATCATATAAAATATATAAGCCATAAAATGTTAATCATGAGAATGATTTAGCAGATAAAGAAATTGCAACCCAGAGAGTAGTGATTCTCAACATTCACTGTACATCAGGTTCCTGAACCCCATTTTTGCAGTTGGTTGAGAAGGCTGAGGTTTTGATGCAGATGATAGGTAGATGAAACTGAGGGATATTTTTTATGCACAGAATACAAGTCAACTATCTCCTAGACCAGTGTATTTCTATTACTGCATAAATTTTGAATGTATTAAGACAATTTACAACCTGAGAGCTCCACCACTTCTTTCAATAGAGCTATTGGAAAACAGTGTTAATTTTGAATCATGGGTTTTGGGTACATAGAATTTTTATAAGGAAAGGTTATTTGAAAAAAATAAAATACTCCTGTCCACCCTTACATACTAATGCCACAACAAACCATTAAGCCACGTAGGAATAGCAGGAACCAATTCCATGCTAGCTGCAGCTATTAAAGAATTTGGTTATTTTGCTCCTACAACTATAGATTTTTTATTACAAAACACTTATTCTCTAGAGATTTCATTCTTCTACCAATTTAAAATTCCAGTAAAGTAGATGAGTAGAAGATGAAAATAGAAACAACTAGACTATTCTTTCTGCTTTAAAACATCAAAGGCAGTCACTTTGTTGATATAATTTGTGAGTAGTTTCTAAAATGTGTCATCTTTACAGTAGTTTGTATTTTATTTTTTTGATAGATTATGTTTGACATGTAGATGAAAAAGCAGAGAAAAGCTACATTTTATGTAGTGTGTGTGTATGTGTGTGCAATATATTTTAGAATAGTATTTCACAATGAAGACTGGTGAGGCACTCTATTAATTTTATGAACTAACTTCTAAAGAATATGTCAAAAATAGATCGTCAGGTACATCTTAGCATTTGTCAAGAGTAATGTTGCTAGAATATCTTTCCTTTTATATTGCTTAAAAGATGTGTCAAAAAATATCTTTTTCAAATATGGAAATGTAAATCATGGATTCCAAATTATTTTACTTTTTTCTAGGGCACTGTATGACATCTAAATTAAATGTTAGGATGAAAGGTATGCACAGGTATGGCCTCTGAAGAAAATGAAATTATTTTTAAATTCTGTAGAAATGCAAAAGCAATATGTGGGGGTTTTCTTCTCTCTCTGTCTCTCTCTCTGCCTCTCTTCCTGTGTGTATATGTGTGTGTGTGCATGTTTGTGTGTGTGCAGGGAGAAATTTTTTTGTCTGACAGACTAAAAACATGAGATTACATCCTAGTTACAGTAATTACAGCTTACTGGTGATACTGTCATTAACAGAGCAGTGCTAATGTCTAATTTATAGCAAGGTCATGAATAATTAATTCAAGACAAATTTGATCATTGAGTGTAACCATAGTGAAATGGATTGGTATTCAAGACAGAACCTTGTGGCCGCCTTTGTACACAAGGCTCCATCTAAGATATATATATTTATACAATTTTGGCTAAAAAAAATTAAGAGATTGTGGTTTAAACAGATGCTAAATAAACTGAAGTTCTCTGTCAGAAATGACCAAAGAAACTGGTAGTTTGAGGGGCTCAGTGCCTTCAGTCTGAAAAGGGCAGAGATCTACTCCATCTTTGTGTGCTTAACATCCAAAACATGACAGGCCTGAAATATTTACTTCTAAATGAATACATGTAAGATGAATGCATGAAAACTGAGTTACTCTGACTTAAGTTCTTGGAGCATCTCACTCCGACAGTCTGTGACTTTCCCTTGTGTCACTGCCCATCTTGACCGCACTCCAGTAGTACTGGTTAGCTTTCCTTTCCTTGGATATCGCAAGCTCCTTTCCACCTTTAACACGTCCATTTTTCTCTCTCTCTCCAATCCTGTTCCCTTAGGTATTCAGAGAATGGTTGTTTCTCATTAAATCTCTCCTGTCAAAAAGGCCTTCCAGGCCACCGTAATTTCAACTATCATCTGAAATTTGTGTGCATTATATATTTGTGTGTGTATAATACCATTTATTATCCAACATATATACCTATAATACATAGTTTGTTATTTTCGCTTTCACTTCTGCCCAAGCTCCTTGAGGGCAGAAACCTTGCATCATAACTCACCCTGTGTGTAGAACAGTGCTTGGCTTATGGTACGCTGGTGCCTTATAAGAGTGTAGTGGATAAATGAATGCTATGAATGTATTTCATAAATTCTTTCTTTAGTGCTTCCAATAGATTTCTCTTACAGAGGAAAATTAAACATTATAATATGAATTAGATATATATTTTAGTTTGTTATTTTTAATAAAGAAACATAGTTAACAGAATAGTTTTAAAAAGCATTAAAAGAGCATTCACTTTTAAAATTGTATTTCATTTTTGATAGTAGGGAAATAAATGAAGTCTTTTAATGCTTGGAAATTGTTGTATATATTATACGTGATGAAAAGGAAACAAAACAGCACCACCACGAAGCAAGGGAAAATAATCTGTAGCTTAAAATAGGGTGCCTTAATATATGTGGCAAAAGATGTATGTGTGTAACTGTGCTTAGTTTATCACTTTAAATTGTGACAGGAAACAATATAAAATCATAGGACAAACTTGTAATAACATCACCACTACCTAATAATCCCTAGCACCTTTTGTACTATTTAAAAGTACTAAATAAAAAATCATTTATTTTGTTTTCCCAGTAAGACGAACAGATATGCATTTTCTCCCTCTCACTACTGCCCTCTCTCTCTCTGTCTCTTTGTCTCTCTCTTTAAATTTTCTTGCAGTATTAGGTGAACAGACAATGGTTAAATAGAAATAAAAAGCATTATGCCCCGGAGTTTTGACCTCCGGCTTCTCATCATGCCTTGGTCCTTAACTTGTTACTTAATCTTCTGACCTCAGGGTTTTTTTTTTTTAATGTGTAAAATAAGAAGCTTGGCCTAGTTGATTTCTAATAGGATAAGATCATATGATTCCATTAAACATATTGGGTTTACTGATTAAAATTCATTTTAAGTTGGTTTTTAGAAGTTTCAAAACCATGTTCCGGTATTTAATTTCTGCCAACTGTACCCTTGGGCTTTTTGGTTGTTATGTGAATGTGAAGTACTGACCCCCAGTGATCAAAGGAGCAAGCTCTATAGCCTGGGGAACTGATACAAGAAGCCAACATTTGATGATTTATGCTGTACTTTGAATACTGGAAAATATGAAATTTTTTAAATTTAATTTTATAAAGAAAGTAATTTTAAGGTGTCATAGTCTGACGGCTTAGGGAAACACTGCAATAAAATGTACAAAAGTGATCCTGGTTTCATACTGTAAAAGATTTGGCAATAATATTGCCTAATGTTTTCTATGGATAAAATTTGTGTGCTTAACATCCAAAACATGTTACTTAGTCTACATGCAGAATGCATTTTCCTACTATGAAGGACTCTTTCTCTTCTGAGTTTCTTTGCTGTTTTAGAGAGAGGATAAGTCCTATTAAATTAAATTTGTAGTGGAACTTGTATACAAAAAGAAACTCTATGAGAAATCCAAGGTCAGTTGAGTGTGTGTGTGTTAAATTTTGCACTTGATAAGAAAGCAAGATTCTGAAAACTGAATTCAAAGGAATTTTTACTTGCATTAACTTATTTTTTTAAAGATTTTACTTATTTATTTGAGAGAGAGAGTGAGAGAGAACATGGACAGGATGAAGGGCAGAGGGAGAAGCGGGCTCCCTGCTCAGATGTGGGACTCAATCCCAGGACTCCAGGATTATGACCTGAGCTGAAGGCAGACGCTTAACTGACTGAGCCACCCAGACGCCCCTTAACTTATTTTTTAATAGAGAAATTACATACAGGCCCTTACTATAATTATGTTGAATAATTTACTAGTATGAAATAAAAATGTATGTCAAACTCCAATATTACTTACTCTTTATTAACATTAATTTATGAATATATTTAGGAAGAAAAATATGTATAGAAGGCTGTGTGTTTAAATTTAGTAATAACCAAGAAAATGTATAAATGAAATTTTAGTAAATCAATGAAAATTTAGATCTCATCCTAAAAAAAAAACCTAGCAATATGAAAGAAACAAGAAGTAGATTTATTTATGGGATTCTCCACAAATGAGGAAAAGAAACCATAATTTCATGGTTTGTTTTTCTGTGGTAAAGAGATATATTAAAAAAAAATTCTGTCTTATGATTATCCAGAATTGTGGAATTGCATGATAGAAACTGAGAATTTGAAAAACTATTAATATACCATCAAAAACAGTGAATATAGTGTTATAAAAATATTGGATATACACAAAAATATAGAAAAGAAGTTGGGATATGATAGAGCTCAAATTTCATAAAATGAAATTTTACTTGGCTTGGTCTGCTTTTGCTTCTTTGGGTCATATATTCTGGATTATTTTCATTATTTTGTTTATTAATAATAATAACACAAAACCACTTAGATTTTTAGTTAAATTCTTCAATACTAATTCAGTTTTCATGGACTCAATGAGGAAGGTAAAACAGACTTTTATTAACTCTATTTTAAGGATAAATAATGTGAAATCTAGCAAAATCAGCTATCTTAGGGAACATAGTAAATTGAAATGCCAGGATTCAGCCCACCTGTTCCATTCTCAGTCCTTTTTTTTTTTTTTTTACATAACCACAATTCTGTACATTTTTGAAAAAGATGTAAATCTTGTATTAATTATTAAAATTGGATTTGAATTCTAATCTTATTCTGGTTTATACTCTACATTCAGTTCTTAATTTTTATCTCTAGGGTTATATTAGATAAATAAAAGGTAAGAATTTAAATATGTTTCCATTATCAAATGCCTTATTTATCTATAGATACAATTACTTCTGATTTCCTACCAATAAAAGAGAGGTATAGAGACAATTATTGCTGAATTAGATACTAATTTAATAATTCTCTCTTTAAAGTGCCCTGTCCTGAAACTGCTACTGCCCCCTATTTCTCTTACATTCAGGACTTGGAAAGAATAGGAATTGTTGAAATGGAGAGACCATTCTCAACTGTGAATCCTCAATCTTTGAGTGTTCAGATTTCCTACTTCCTGTATCAATGATACTATTACAAAATTTGGCACTTTGGTAGCAGTCTATGACTGATTTAGCGGCCTTATTTATTGTAGCTTCAGATGCTGCAGTGTCTCCCAGTTAGATGGTAACCTCTTCATGAGCATGTGGTTGAAGGAGTTTCCTTAGTAATAAGTAGAAAGTATATGTCCAAAAGAATAAAGATTAAAGAATGTAGATTAAATTAACCAGGCTAAATTAAAATGATTAAGTTACCATCCTGTTCATTAGTCTTTAGTTCATTTGAAATTGAATATAATATTTTCTACGTTTTTAAATATATGAATCATACCGACATTTCATTAATAGTAAAAAAATAGTAAAGAAAAATAGTATAAATCAGGTTCAGTGTAACCTTTATGACACCATTTTGAACATCTAAAATTTATTCAGTTCCTTTTATACTTTGCATTATGAAAGCAGATCTGGAATACCAGAAAACATTTAAAAATCATTGCAGCATCTGTATGTATGAATAAAGGCTAGAATTTTAACATAGAAGTTACAGACAATGTGTCTCTTTTTTCCTATATGAAAAAATACCAGACCCCTTTCATGCACACTATGAGGATTTTGGGGACTTGCTTGAGAAGCCTACTTGTATATGTAGGAAAAATCTAATTAGAGTTGCTTTCAATTGAGTTACAGTGGTACTCAGAGAATTCTATAACCCTTCAAATATTTTCCTTCTGAACATTAATTTATATACTTTAAACCTTTTTACTTCTTTTTTTCAAAAACTCTCTGATGTGGGCTTGAGGTTTTTTTCTTTTAATTGATGTTTATGAACATTCAAATTATTTTTAGAACATTTGATTTTCAGCAGAATTCAAATGTGTATCCATAAAATAAATAACATTTTAATTAGGTAATAATTGGATTTTATTAGATGTAAAATTTTGTTAAAAATTATGGTAAAATCTTATTTGTGTCAAGAAACTAAGTATTTCAAGGAAAGGCTAATTCATGAAACTATTCATTTAAAAGTATTTTTTGGGGGCACCTAAGTGGCTCAGTTGGTTAAGCAAATGACTCTTGATTTAGGCTCAGGTTATGATCTCAGGGTTGTGAGATCGAGCCACATGTCCGGCTCCATGCTGGGCCTGGGGCTGCTTAAGATTCTCTCTCTCCTTCTCCTTCTGTCCCCTGCCCCCGACTCCAGGCTCATGTGTGTTCTTTCTTTCTTAAAAAAAAAAAAAAAGTATTTTTTCATCAGCAAGGTCATAAAGCTAAGATTGAATAAAATATGATATTTGATAGTGAAAGAATGAGGATTTGAAAAAGTTTAATAAATATGTTAATTTTACTGCATTTTAACTTTGAAATGTTATTTTGAAAAAAATGTTAATAATAACATAGGTTGCATACAGATAAGGCACAATATATGGAAGTGGGCTGAATTGTGGAAAACACTAATTTAGTACAACATATTTATTGTATAGATGAGGAAATTAAGATCCAGAGAAGTTACATGAATTACCTCAAATCAAATAATTTCAGGATAGAAATCTAACTCATGTTAAACACAACGACCATATTTATCTAGAATAAATGAAGATGACATTTTCTAATAGTAATCGTTAAGCATTTACTGAGGACTTAACATGAGCCACAGGGTGTTATGATAGATACAAATATATTTTTAAAAATTGCCTTCCAACTCTTCTGGTCCTGTTAGGGAAAGTTCCTGCCTTTAAGACATTTGAAATAGCAAAGAGTACCTTTATGGGGGCAAGGGACCATGTGGTACACTGAAATTGCATCCACGGAAACATAGTGTTGTCTTACCAGTATGCCCTCTGATACTGTAACTTTCATTCTTCTGTGCATGTAATACTATAAAACTAAAATTCTAATATTTTTGTCTCATTGCTTTTTAAATTTAATTAAATTAATTAATTAATTTATTTATTTAATTTTATTTTATTATGTTATATTAGTCACCATACAGTGCATCATTAGTTTTTTTTGTTCGTTTGTTTTTTGTTTTTTTTTAGGAGCAGGAACTCTTTATCTTATTTTTTTTTTTTAATTTTACCTAACTTTTTTATTTTAATTGCACCTATTTAATTTACTTGTTCTTTTTTTTAATGTTATGTTAATCACCATACATTACATCATTAGTTTTTGATGTAGTGTTCCATGATTCATTGTTTTCGTGTAACACCCAGTGCTCCATGCAATACGTGCCCTCCTTAATACCCATCACCAGGCTAACCCAAGCCCCCACACCTTTCCCTCTAAAACCCTAGGTTTGTTTCTCAGAGTCCATAGTCTCTCATGGTTCGTCTCCCCCTCTGATTTCCCGCCCTTAATTTTTCCCTTCCTTCTCCTAATGTCCTCCATGCTATTCCTTTGCTTTCAAGTAATTTAATCCTCAACTTCCAGAGGGATCCCTTTGGGATATTTAGTGCTTATCACCTCACATTAAAATTAGTTTGGCAGGATATGGATTATCTTTTTTGGATACTTTACAAACTACCAAAACTAATTATTTATTATTTATTATTATTTATTTTATTATTATTGTTACAGACCAGTGATATCAATGAGTATCATATCCACCCTAGGAAAATCTGGTAAAACACATATTCCAGGTTCTTCATCACCAGAGATTCTGATCCAATCTATAATCTAAACAATGTCAGTGGACTGCCCTAAGAAATATTGATCATAAGTTATTAAATATGGAAGTAAAAGTGGACATTGTTGGATTGAATTAATCCCTTGAAAACATGTTTGTGAACTTTACTCAGTGCTATTTTTATTGCATTTTTCCAGGTAAAAGAGAACATGCTATGTCAATATCCATCAAGAGTGAATTTGTTTTGTATTTGGAATATCTTGGGTGTGCACATTTATAAGAAACAAAGCAAAACAAATTTAAAAAAAAATATTTCTCCACAGAAAGACCTCTATGCTAAACTCCAGCAGCTCAATCCATGTGTAGCATATTAACAGGAAGCTTAAATGACAAAGAAATGAGAAACAATTTTGTCTTCTTATTCCTTGTTGAATGGAATTACGCAGTGTCAGGTTACTACACTGTCTCTAAGGTAGGGATTTTAATACGCAGTTTTCAAAAGTTCATTCTGCTCCAAGGTGATGCTTTTCTATTTGAAAGGAATGTTTAGCCAAGAGCAAAAATACATCTTCTGTTTTCTTCTAAAAAACAGAAAATTGTCAGTATTTTCTATTTCCTTTATTATATGTGGGGAACAATATGTAGCATTGAAGTAACTTTGCAATGTCCTGAGTTGATCAAGGATGTACACCAGTTGAATGAGGGCAGGCAAAGCATTATTTATTAAAAAAAAAATCAAAATCCTATCTTACTTCTCACATATTCTTATGCAGAACAAAGTAAAGAGGATGAAGTTATTCAGCTCAGCATCAGCACAAATGTACACAGTTAATTCTTTGTCAGCACAACCAGTTTCCCTTCCATTCTTAACAGAATTTCACCAAGAAGTCCACTAGTATGTCCTTTCACTCCAAAAAACATTTAGTCCTGCAAAGTGGGTCTAAGTCCATGTTGATAGATTTATGCCACACTATCAGGGACAAGTATCAGACATCCTTAACTACCTAATAATTTGAGGAATGACTTAAGATTTCAAGATTGGAAAGGCTTTTTATATTTTGGTCTCCTTATGTTTTTAATCCTTTGCTCAATGTATTTGCTTTTTTTTCAGATGAATTTCATAGATTTGGAAACCAGAAAGAAAACCATCTGGTGCTTTGTGTTCCCCAGATATTTCTAAACAGTTCAATAGTTTGGGTCCAAATACTTTATTTGTATTAATTCAAAATAAAAACTTAAAATTCAGAAATTGGAGGAGAAAGAGTCAATATGGCAGTCCTGATTGGTGTAAACTGGGTTAGATTCTTCCGCGGAGAAGAGTTTTTCAAGAAGCAGCTATATACCTACTTGCACAAGTTGATTTTAATTAGTATGTCCCTGAAACAAAGAAAAATTCCTTCCTACCTCATCTGCAAGACATTAATTTACCATTAAAAATGTTTATTAATTCAGAATTGGGAGGTTGTTTTACTCAGTCATCTTTCAAATATCTGCATCATATATCCCTCCCAATGGATGGTGATTGTAGATTAGAACAATAAGCAAAACAAAACAGGTATTTTGAAATAATTTAAATATATCCTAGAAGTACATTTATTTATTTCAGTAAATTTAGTTTTATTGTTAGTTTAGAGTAATATTGGTGCCCATTATTTGTTGACACTATGGCTTAGGGATAGTGGAAAAGAGGGAATACCTGGACACTGGTTTGAACTTTAATATTTTTTATTAATAAGAATTTCAAGGATGTTTTTACTTCTGTAGGATGTATTGCTTGTTTAATATTTCCTGTTTTTTTTTAAGCAAAGCAAACACATTTATTTTTTCTGTACATCAACAAAATCCCTTGTACTGAATTGCACCTGTTTCCTACTTCTAATATTCATGTACTCATTCTTTTAGCAAATATTTATTGAATTCTTAATTTGTATAAGACATAGTGATATAAGGAACACTCCATAAGCTCAGATTTATAATCTAGTTAGAGAGATGACATGCATACGAAGAATAACAGAAAAAGATAGCATGTATTAAATGTCATAGAGGAATAGAAAGAAATTCTAGTAAGAGTTCAAATGAGGATGAACTCACTTCAGGCAAAATCCCATTATTATAAGCCTATGGGGCCATCCAAATTTTGTTGGTATACTAAATGTTATTTGATGCTTTGCTGTTCACCAAGTTCTGGGGGAAATTGCATTATATTAAATTAATTACCCTTAATTAGTATAATGATTCTCTGGCTTTCTAGGGCTTTATCTTATTTTGACATCAAATTATTAAAAGGATACAGAATTGTCTGTGAGTATGTTCCATTTGCAATTGTGTTTAATGTAAATGAAAATAGATAAGGACTGGAAGGAGGGATATAAAATATGTGTTGTGATTATATTTTCACAATTCTTAATGATATCTTTATGTATATATTATTACATAAATTTATTAATTTTATATGTGTTATATATTTATAAATATACATCTTTAAGTAGAAAATGTAGAGTTATTGGTATTTTGACTCTCATTTAAGGAAAACAGTGATTACTTTTGTGATCCATGTTGTGGTTACTTGATGTAAGCAAAATGATATCCATAACAATACTTTTTCATAGTATTAAGAACTAAAGGAAACAATGCAATAAAGTAAATAACACCACACCTGGCACACCATAAGCCCACAGTAAATGTTAGTCCTAATATTACTGATTTTATTTGGTCTCTAACATCCTATTGTCTTATTTGGTCGATAACATCCTACAGACTAAATGAAAGGGCAGAGTTCTCCCTTTTGTTTTCTGCCATTAAACATAATGGGGGAAATTGCAAATAGTCATGTTTGTATATCAAAATTCACTACATCATTGTAATGAAGGGAAATGTAACTATACTCAGTAGTGATCCTTTGAGTCTTGATTGTAATGAAAACCTAGCCTTTCTTCCCACTCTTTGTAGTACATACATGGATAAATCCAAAGAGTTCCCTAGCCTACACTATGACTCTCTGGAGAACCTAGAATATTTACCCTATTAATATGGCTCTGGAAACTAAGTTGGATCATTTTATTAAAACTGTGTCCTTACACCTACCTTACCTACCTTATAGCTTGATCAGATTTCTCTACCTGTATGCTCACAGCTCAATACCCACTTGGTCTTCCAGGTGCCAAGGCCCCCTTTTCAGTGTACTGACAGACTAATAGTGGTATACAGCCATACAGTTGACCTTGGGGACTTTCAAAGCTCTTTTGTGCTAAGAGTGTTAGCTCCTGCTAGAAATCCCTCATACGCTAGCTTTTAAGGGTAAGGGACGATGTTAGTCTTATTCGTAACTCTATTCACAGGGTCTAACTCAGTATTTAGTACAGAGACCTTCAATATTTGTCAAATCAATCAATTAATTAATTATTAATTTTAAAACCTTAGTCATAAAGGGAAAAAGAAGCCTTTTGAATGTATGAATTGAATATGAAGGAAAAATTAACTAAATATTATGCAGTGTTTCTTGATGTTTCATCTGTTCTACCTGGGTCAATACTGAAATTTCCCCTTGTAGAGAGTCAAGCCTGCACCTGTCTTTCAGCCATAGCTTCTGAATCTCAAAATACAATATAGGAATCCAATAGAATCCCAATAGGTAACTTAGCTTAAATATAATAGGGGCGCCTGGGTGGCTGTCAGTTGAGCGTCAGATTCTTGGTTTCTGCTCAGGTCTTGATCTCAGGGTTGTGAGATCAAGCCCCATGTTGTGTAGGGCTCTGTGCTCAGTGGGAAGTCTTCCTCTTTGCCCTTTCCCCAGCGTGCTCTCTCTCTCACTGTCAAATGAATAAATCTTTAATTATATATAAGAATAAAATAAAATTATATATTCTTTATATCTTAAAATATTTTTTAAAGATTGAAACACTTTGCCTGTGGGAAAATCCAAAGGTTGATTTAAAAAAAATTATATATATATAGGTTTACTGGTCCAGAATTTCCTTAGAGAACTCATGATTGCATGCCATAGTGAGGAAATCAAGATCTCATTGTCTGGCCAACTCCCCAAGCTGCGATTACCCCATTGTGTGATACTGCTATCTTCCCAAAGCAACTCAAGATTAAGTGGGCAGACAAGATGAAAACAAAATGCTCTGGTGGAACACTTGCAATAATATTAAGAACCTCTTGCACTTGGTTACCGATTATCTGCTCTTGGAAGGGCTCAAGTTTGCCTTCTAATAAAGTTGATGCAAATGTTTCATCTGTTTCATTTTAAGTATTTTCAAGAGACAATTTAAGCCATAAACGTTCCAGATTATAATATTTTTTCCTCAAAGAATAGCTTCCTCTAACCTCCTGACTAGTTTAGATTTCAAATACTACACCTTAATTTCCACATTTATTATCACAAAGGACAAGTAGTGAGTGATTATAATTATCTGATTTTATCTACTGCTGCAGCTTAAGGTAGCTGAATTTTTAAATTACGTCATTTAACTGTATCTCATGGAAAGTGCTTTTTCCATTTCAATATGTTTTAAATGCATTTTTAAGGATAACAATTACTACAAATATATTCTAGGCTGTTGATTTGTTTGTTTGGACCATTTTAGCTATGGAAATCTTTACCTCCTTCCTTCTTCCTTCCTTTCTTCTTTTTTTTTTTTCAACAGTAAAAACTCACTCACCCACCATCATAATGTTATAATCCTCAGAGCTCTCCACAGGTATACTGCTCAACCGTAAACAAGTGATCATTTTCCTGGTTCCTTTTCTTTCATGATGTTATGGTCTCCTCTTGATTATGCCTATATTCATTTTACCATTCACTTTCAAATCTAGAAGCTATGCATTTGGGCAATCACATCATAGAGTGAACTACTGGAGGGCTCAAAAAGTACCCATGTGATAGGGAGAATTAGTGCAATATATCAAACTGAGCAGAAATTTAGTCTGCTTGTTTTTTTGGACCCCATAATTGATTTGCTTTACAACATATGTCAAAGTAGAAATTTTATGTTTCTGATTTCTTTTCCCCATTATTGAGATATAGTTGACATAAAACATTGTATTAGTTTTAGGTGTACAACATAATGAATTGATATATGTATATATTGCAAAATGATCAGCACAATGAGTTTATTCAACATCCATCACCTCACATAGTTACAAATTTATTTTTCTTGTGATGAGAACTTTTAAGATCTAGCAACTTCCTCTTAACAACTTTCTCTTAGCAACTTCCAAATATACAACACAGTGTTGCTAACTATAGTGACCAGAATTTATTTATCTTATAATTGGAAGTTTGTACCTTTTGACCCCATTCACTCATTTTACTCACCTGTATCACCTGCCTCTGGCAACAACCAATCTGTTTTCTATATCTATGAGTTTGAAGTTTTAGATTCCACGGAAAAGTGAAGTCATACAGTATTTGTCTTTTGCTTTCTGACTGATGTCACTTAAGCATAATACCCTCGAGGGTATTATGCCATGTTGTCACAAATGGCAAGTTTTCCTTATTTTTTATGGCTGAATAGTATTCCTCTGTGTGTGTGTGTGTGTGTGTGTGTGTGTGTGTGTGTGAGTGTGTGTGAGATATTTCATTTATTCATTCGTCAATGGCTCTTAGGTGTTTCCATGACTTGACTATTGTAAGTAATGCTGCAACTAACATGGGGATGCATATATCTTGTTGAGATACTGGTTTCATTTATATATACACCCACAGAGAAACATGAAGATTGCACCAGCTTCCTTCCCAGTCTCTGGAAAGGATTGCAGTTAGCCCCCCTAGATGTGTGTTAAATTAGAAGCCTGACCTCAGCCCAATTCTTTAAGTATGCAGATAGGCTTATTTCAGTTAAAGAGCGGGTAGTTTAATCTGCTGCATCTTTGCTGAGCCAGAGGGGGTTAGCTGCAGTGAGTCCTATGAGCCCATTAAGAACTGTTTTTTGTTTACCATAGTATTGTGGGTCTCATGGAAGCAAGACCGGTTGGCTTTAAGACCTAGGTGTTTTGAAGGCCATGCCTCAGGTGGAAAACTGAAAAGTTTGGATACTAGATGCTGGGTCCAAACTCTTCACTCCTGAAAGAGAAGTTGGAAATTGTGAGTTCCCTCTTGATTGCATGTCACTACGCAGGGGGTTGAGATTTATGGTAAATTGTGTCTCAGCCTCTCCTACGCTTTTGATGTGCTTTTTTTTTTTTTTCTCATTCATTTGATGTGTAGGGGTCACTCAGCTAATTTCCAGGTTTCTTTCAGAGGGAATTGTTCGGTAGAGAGATGGGGATTTGGTGTATCTGTGAGAAGAGGTAAGCTCAGGAGACTCTTAGGTTGCCATCTTGAACCAGAGCCCTTCCTGTATTTCTTATTCTGTCCTTGTAAATAGATAATGGGATAAGATTATAGAAATTCTAGTTTGTAGTGCTTAGGTGGTCTGAAGTGTCTGCTAAAATTTTTGTTATAGTTATTATGCATTATAAGTTTTAGATGATTTTACTTTTAGATGTTTTTGTTAATAGGAAAAGAGTGCTCAGAACACCCCTGCTTCTCAAATCAATGAGATGGGGTGACAGAATTGACATGTTGTTGAAATGTTTTGTGAAATAAAAGTTGGTTTTTTTTTTTTTAAGATTATTTATTTATTTATTTAACACAGAGAGAGAGAGAGCACAAGCAGGGGGAGCAGCAGGCAGAGGGAGAAGCAGGCTCCCCACTGAGCAGGGAGCCCGATGCAGGACTTGATCCCAGGTCCTTGGGATCATGACCTGAGCCAAATGCAGACGTCCAACCAACTGAGCCACCCAGATGCCCCAAAATAAAAGTTTTGATGTGATGTGTTAACATGTATAGGATCATAAGCAATAATCTTTTAATAAGTACTTTTAAAAATATTATGTCAAAGATAAAACTGGAGAGAGGATTTAAATAATGTTGCTAGATAGGTGTGCAAAGACTTAGTTTCATATACATTTCTTGAAAATAAGCATTAGTCTTATTTACATACTGGTCTTTTTAGAAGTCCATATGCCTATTGTATTTTGAGATTCCGTTATGTCCTGGTAATATTCTTAGGACCCATATCATTTACTAAGGATTGCTGCCAGCTGGGGCGGGTGGTGGCTCAGGGATAATCCTTAAGAAGTGCCCAGATTCAATTATTCTCACTTAAATGATTTAGTTTGGACATATTTGGTGGGGTACAGTTTTATTTTAGAAGCAAGGTGAAATTTTTCATCTTTAGTTCTACTCTTGAAATAGTCTGCCAGATTGATGGAGCCTCATTTAGGGCTCATCAGAAACCATGAACACTGCAATGTGGTTTGATTATAGTGCTAAATATCAAGCAACACAGACAAGAATACCATTTAGCCAGGTGTGATTTATGCATACTTTAAATAAAAAAAAATTTTTTTCAAAATTTAAGGTCACTTGTTCTGCATTGTAAAATTATTATATGGGTAGTAGAAAGCAAAAAAAAATAAGCAATGTTCAATCACAAATGATTTTAGTAAACTATCTTTTTTTTAAAGAGACATTAGTAACAATGTTCTTAAAGATGAGGCAATATTGGATAGTCAGTGGCTCTTTTATTTTTCCTATTTGAAATGCCCAGAATAGTAATAGGAGTTTTTTTTTTTTAATTTATTTATTTATTTTTATTTATTTATTTGACAGAGAGAGACACAGCGAGAGAGGGAACACAAGCAGGGGGAGTGGGAGAGGGAGAAGCAGGCTTCCCGCGGAGCAGGGATCCCGATGCGGGGCTCGATCCCAGGACCCTGGGACCATGACCTGAGCCGAAGGCAGACACTTAACAACTGAGCCACCCAGGCGCCCCAGTAATAGGAGTTTTAAGTTAGAAAAATGCTTCGTTAAATAAAAATAAACCATTTTATTTGTGGTGATGTTTCTGAGAGCCTTCAACATGCTAATACGCCTCATGTGCAAGAAGGATTACCAAGGAGGAAATAACACTTGACCAGAAAACCTTTAAATTTGAAATATCTCATCCTATTATTACTTCTGGGAAAAAATACTTAGGAATCACTAATACACAGATTACTGCTTCCATTTTATAATCATCTCATGTCTTCACTCCTTTGCTATATTTAAAATAGATAATTGCATATATGATCATTGTCAAGAACAATACAAATCTATGATACTATTATGATGGTAGTTTTGGGCCTGTTATCATCATTGCTGCTGGTTCCTTGTGCGATTTCCCATCCTGGAGTTCTAAACTCTCCTGAGTATTGGTAGAGAGAAAGCCCAGCAGCCCAATGTCTGGATGGCTCTGAATCCTTCCTTAGACCCACAGAGCAAGTTTCCTCCTTTTCCCAATTCAAGGTAGCTGATATCTGGGGTTTCCTTTCACAGAGCCATGTGACTGGTGGGTGTGAATAAACAACAGATTTGCATGTCTATGTATGTTGTTTTGTTTTTACTTGTGGATTGTTAAAAGATGGTAGAAGCAGGAGCAGGTCGAGAAGTTCTCTGGAGAGTTCAGACTTTAACACATGTATACAGAAGTCATATTTTTCCTCTTTATGTTTTATATCCATTGTCTGTGGAACAAACCCCTCTCAAACACTCAAGACATCTTCTCCCTAGTTGAAATCAACTAGATTCTCATGGACTCTGTCTCAAAATGCTTACTGGTTTTCCTATGACAGTGCCATCATCAGGTGAGCGTCCTGGGACTAAGGCCCCTGTGAGAGGGATATGGTCAGGGCAGTTTTGACAAAGATTTTTAACTCTACTTATTTACATTTCTCCTGCGGTTTTGACTACTGCTACTATTGAAGTAAAGAAAATATTGAATAAATCTTTCCACTGTGCTCCTTGTTTCCTTTATTTTGTCTCCCCTTTCCTCCTAAAATCTGACTCTGTCCTCAAGGTCTGGATGACCTATATATTTTCAAATTTTCTAACTTATGGTCTTTATTTCTTTCAGTCCTCCATAGACCATATTCTCTCTTAGATTATTACTTCCCATTTGATGCACACAGTATATCTCTGTACTTATTTCTCAGTGCTACTGCAAAGAACAGTGCATGGTAGACCCTTTTATACATGCTCAGCAGGGAGTCTGCTTCTCTTTCTCCCTCTGCTCCTGCCTCTGCTCCTCCCCACTGCTCATGCTCACTCTCTCTCTCTTAATAAATAAATAAAATATTTTTCTCTAAAAAAGAAGGAATTATATGAAAAGAATTAGTTATTTTCTCTTCAGTTTTGATTATAATCAGAATTTGATCAAAAACAGTTATTTTTAATTGATATCGTGATATCTTTGAATGCATTTTACTCTATATTTTACTGATAATAGCAACTTTTTAATTTATTTTTTATTATTTTTATTTTTCAAAGCTTATGGTTTCATAAGCTTTCTATACTAATTTTGAGGATAATAAGATAATCATCTGTAAGTTGTGTAATATACAACATACATTGTATACCTGTATTGTGAAGATTGTTTATAAGTAGATTCTGGAGTTAGAATACTGTAGCAAATTCACATTAACTTGTTGGTCCATATAAAAGTTCCTGAGAAAACTTTTCTATGTGAGTCAGTCCTTCCCCCATTATATAAAATGCAACTGAATTAGTATAGTATAAGTATTGATTAATGAGTTTTAAGCATAATTCAGCTAATCCATGTAAGATGAGCTTATAGTTGAGCTTATTTCTGATGCTCAATTTTTAAAGATCTGAAGTGTAATTTAAAAATAGAACAAAGTAAAAACCATACTGGACTTTAAGAAGTTAACATTGTAGAAAGAAATCATGCCTAGTTCTCATTTTCTATGTTATCTATAAAATTCTGTGTGTTCATAAATGTTAAATAGGAGAGTCTTTCAAATTTAATTTTATTTTGTTTTACTTCACTTGTATCTAAAGGCAGGAGTGTTCACCTTATAAAATTCTGTAGAGATGCTGTGTGCATTTACAACCTTTACATTTCAAATATATATTCTATACTCGAGGTAGGTTGTAGCACTTCTACTCTCTCTGCTTTTTCTAAAACATTCTTATTTGCAACAGAGAGATGAGAAATACAGGAGCTTTATGAAATAATTTGTTAACTTGACAACTTATGTATCACTCCAATGCTAATGAAGTGAGTTGGGTATGAGAATGCTTTCTACAAAACAGTTTTTCTCATTTCAAAAAACAATTTGTATAATAGGTTTGTATTTGTGGATTTATGACATTTTAGGATCCGAACTTAAATTTAAAAACATCTCTACTTTTTAGTAGTCACAAAAAAGATTTACTTTTCTTAACATTTATTTTTTATCTAAGTTTTTTATATCAATTTTAATCACTGCTTTATATGTAAAATATAAGAAATAGTAAAATCTTACTGGAAATAAGAACTTTTAAATACACAGGATATATTGACTTATACCTTAATTGAAGATAGTTTGAAATGAAAATGTTCTTCTGTAAAAAAATATGGTTCTAGAAAAATATTGGAAAGGCATTTTAATGTTATATGTAACTCAGCTTTCTGGTACTCAAACAATCTGTGTGATATCTAGAGTTTAAAACTGCCATTTCTTTTCAAATTATGGACTCAAGAACACATATTGAATATACTTATTAGAGATGCAACATCTTAGCATAGAATGAAGAGTTCAGATTTTTGGGGGAAGATTACTGAATTAGGGATTTTGTAAGAAAACATTTTTTTTTCGCTGGATTATTTGGCTTTTCTTGAAGCTTGTGGTCTTTTGGGTCTGGCTTGCCAACTAAACCTGGGGTTCAAATAAACATATTTCTGCTGACAATCACACATGATAAACATTGACTTGCTTAGAAGGTGTAACTAAAGGTGAGTGTATGATACTGCCACAGATACGTGGTGATATTCCTAGGGGAAAAACAACCAAACCTCTCCTTAATAAATAAATGTTTAATTTTACTTACCATTTAATCATTTGTATTATTCCACATGCATGGAATTTATGCAGAAGAATAGAAAGCATATATTTAGTGTATTAGAACTAATTTTAAAATATAGTATTCTTATTTGATGATGGCTTGATGAACATTTTTCATTTGAATTTCTATGCTTCAAACATTTTTATAAAATATTTGTCTTGTATCTTTTATCAAGCTTCTGCCAGCCATATACTAGTCCATATATCTGTTCTTTTTAATGCAAATAAATCAACACTTTTTTACATATCAGGTAGCCTGGAAAGAAAAGAATGAAAATTAATATTCTGTGGTATATATTATTTGTATGTACGCCAAGATATACGTTTTGTTGTATTTTGAAAATGCTGATTTTTCTTCTTTCTTTTTCTACCCCAGCCTTTTGTTTGTTACCAATTTAGAATCAAACCTGGATTGCTTTACTACGTATTAATGCAATGCATGCAAACCAGTATATTCATAGATGGCTTGAACAGATTCTTCATCACTCCCTTGAGTAAAATATATTGTTTATCTCATTGAAATAAACTTTTAGATATAGAAAAGGGTGGAAGAGAAAGTCATTTTGACTATTTAAGTAATAAACTTACTGCCTCTGTTTATGTGAATCTCAACAAGTACCTTCACCATCATAAAGAAGCAGAATTAATAGTATTGCACATTCATTTCCTTTTTTTTTTTTTAAAGATTTTATTTATTTATTTGACAGAGAGAGAGATAGCGAGAGCAGGAACACAAGCAGGGGGAATGGGAGAGGGAGAAGCAGGCTTCTTGCCGAGCAGGGAGCCCGATGTGGGACTCGATCCCAGGACCCTGGGATCATGACCTGAGCCGAAGGCAGACGTTTAACGACTGAGCCACCCAGGCGCCCTCATTTCCTTTTTTTAAAAAAAATATTTATTTATTTATTTGGGGGGAAGGGGGGCAGAGAGAGAGGGAGAGGGAGAATCTCCAGCAGACTCCCTGCTGAACGGGGAGCCCAAAGCAGGGCTTGATCTCAAGACCCTGATATCATGACCTGAGCCAAAATCAAGAGTCGGTCGCTTAACCGACTCAGCCACCCATAATAAATAAAATAAAATAAATAAATATGCCCCTGCATATTTATTTTCAGTTCAAAAAATAAGTATCTGTTATATGCCAGACACTGTATTAGACACTAAAGGTACAGAATGAATAAGAAATGAAATAAGAAATAAGAAAGAATATGCTCTCCAGACTCAAATAGCAGACTAAGCAAAAGTACAGAGAGAAGTCCTGGGTGAATCACAATACTTATTAATCTGTTCTCTTAATAAGAAAGGGAGAATTTGCCATCTTTTTTACTAAGCATCTGGTTGTCATTTGGAGCTGAACAGAAAAAAAAATAGTAAATGAATTAGGTGAAAACAGCCTATTTTCTCTTTCAAAAAGCTAGGTACATAAAACAGAAGAATGTAAATTTTTCCTAAAGTAGACTCAGTATAAGCTGCAATGTTTTACATCTCAAACATGGGATAGACACACCTATCTGAGAAGAGGTTACTACATCAGAGCTGTAAGAATCATACTTATCAAGGGTGCAGAGTACAGAGCCCACTTCTTGTGTCATAGTTGTGGATATCAGAATTTTTTTCTGTTATATGCAATACAAAAATGGCTGCTAAACTCAGATGTTCAAGGGCAGTTCTGTCCTGTTTTTTCAATATTTCATTAAAATATCTGAGGATTGCCATTATTTTTCATTCCAAAGGATACCTCTTACATTGTGCTTTTTACCCAAAGTAGCACTACACATATATTCAGGCACACACACATTTCGATTATATTTGAATAATAAAACAATCATGAGTGTTGATGTTAGGTCTAAATTCTTCTGTTAAAAGACATGTGTAATTTGTTCAAAAAGGTAAATGGTGTTGTTTGAGATAGATTCTTCTGTTTAAAAACTTGTTCTTAGGGCGCCTGGGTGGCTCAGTCAGTTAAGCATCTGCATTCCCCTCTGGTCACGATCCTAGGGTCCTAGGATTGAGTCTCGCATCATGCTTCTCCCTCTACCTCTACCCCCTGCTCATGATCTCTCTCAAATATTTATTTATTTGAGAGAGAGAGAGAGAGAGCACACAATCAGGAGGAGCGGGAGAGGGAGAAGCCGACTCCCCGCTGAGCAGGGAGCCCGATGTGGGGCTCGATCCCAGGACCCTGGGATCATGACCTGAGCCAAAGGCAGACACTTTAACCGACTGAGCTACCCAGGCACTCCTCAAGTAAATAAATAAAATCTTTAAAAAATTGTTCTTAAAAATATGTTTTCCTTATTGTATTAGAAATTCATTATGCAAGCCATATGATTACGTTGTGATAATAAGGAATGTATTTTCTCTAAAATTGTGGCTGCTTATTCTTCATTCCCAGTACTGGTTAGAGATGTTAGGCCACAAATATTAGCTGTCACATCTGTTAATATACCCAAATTGCCAATTCATAACCCTGAAACTAAAGAAATTAATAAGAAAGACATAAAATAATTTTAAAAATCATTAATAAGAAAACCAATTTTTGAACAGTGGCCCTGTTTAAAATCTAACATCCCTAAACTGTGAAATTCAGTCTAAGGACTTGCTAAATGATCTTTTTTTTTTTTTTTTAAGATTTTATCTATTTATTTGACAGAGTGAGAGAGGGTGAGAGAACAAGCATAAGCAGGGGGAGCGGCAAAGGGAGAAGCAGGCTCCCCATTTAGCAAGGAGCCTGATGTGGGGCTCCATCCCAGGACCCTGGGATCATGACCTGAGCCGAAGGCAGACGCTTAACTGACTGAGCCACCCAGGCTCCTCAATGATCTGCTTTTTTACAGTAAAAACAATGGATTATTACAGATTTGTAAAGTTGTTGAATTGACACTTTGAAAGTAATTTCATTTGTTAACAAGAACAGCAATTTACTAACCGATATAAACTGTTTCGCATAAGGTAAAACAGTAGCTACAGTGTGTCATTTACAACAGACAAGAAATATGAATTCCAGAGGAAGAAAACATTCCATTAATTGAGTGAAAAGACATATTACTTAAAAGTATCAGTATGAAATATTAAAGGAGTCCTGATACTTGGATACAGATGTGTTTTTTTTTCTTGGACTTTGAACTACTTTTATTAAAATAAAGTAAAATTACCATATGAATCCTACGTCACAGTAGAAGTTTAATGTAGATTCCTTTCTGAGTATGGTCCCTATCTCACTCATCTTTGTATTCCATAGAATTTAAGGCAGTGACTAGCAGAAGTGAATACTCAGTGATTGGAAATAAAACAAATCATGGTTGGATGAATAAATATAGTTAACTATCTCCTCCTTCTTGTTCACTTCCTCAGAATTCTTTATTATATGTTTATTGGAGTATAACATTTCAATCAAGGAGCACTGTGGAAAGCTAGAAAGGGATCTGAATTGACAGAAATCCTGAGACCTCTGATCCTCTGTAGCTATCACACATCAGACAAGTCACTGAATGTCCCTGAGCCTATTTTCTTCCGCTGCACAATGAAGGATTTGGAATAGAATGGTTCCTCAAATTATGCTTCATTGTTGTTATAACACAGCATGGCCCATGTGAAACTTATTTTTCTCTTAATCTTTGAAGTTTGACAAATTTCTGCTTTATGTTTTCCTTGGATTTAGAGAGATAATTCATTATTACTGTTTAAAAGATTCCCCGCTGTGCCACAGCTGGCCCAGGTGAAAGAAATTAAGTAAGAGAGCAGTAGCACCATAAGACTTCATCACCTACTCTGCTTAATTATAGAAGTCAGAACTTGAAAATGAGATTTATGAAGATAAGTTGAAATGCAGATAATATGTTTCAGGATAATGTAGGGTTGATGATGTGTTATTTTGGAATCTCAAGTTTTCAACTTCTGCATAAGTAAAGAAGGGTGGTATTATAAATCTAAAAGGGGAAATGGATTCTCCATTCTCTAAGCCAATGAGTTTGATGTTGGTCCTATTAAAATTCTGATTTGATGACTAATTGCCTAAAGTTTGAGCCTTGAGGAAATAGATAACTAGAAGGTAACATGAACTTTTTGGTTACAACTAATATCAGCTCAAGAGACTATGTAAAAATAATGAACTTTAATTCATACAACATATTTAACAAAAATATCCATTATATTCTTTCCCACATAGTGGAGAAATATGGACTAAAGCACATTCATAGCTGGTTGATCAGACTTACCCAGTGTTAATTACTACATCAATAGCAATCTAAAAGGAGTGTCTCCTTTACTATGTATTGTCTCTTTTTTTTTAAAATTAGTTTTCAATGATTGGATGGTTGCTTATTAATTTTCAATGGTTAGATATAATATTTTCAAGCTTCTAGATGATGACTCAGTGCTTGAATTTATATAAAGTGTTCAGTATTATCTTGAATGACCTGAAGGATAGACTAAACCAAGTGGGATGAAATTTTATAAGGCAGAGTTTTACATTTGGCATTTAACTTTAGAAAATAAACTATACAAGTACAGAATGCTAAGGAATTCAGTTTGACAATATTTCAAGTGTAGAATATCTAACTGGTTAGAGAAATCTTGGGTTTCACTAATAGAAGTATAGATTTTAGACAAAAATAGGTAATATTTCTGTTCTATACTGTATTGGTCAGACTTCATGTCAAATTTTTATTGTGGAAAGCATGTACAATAGAACAGTTATTTAACTGAAATTAATTCAGTAAAATAATTAGGTTGTTGGAAGTTCTCAAAACCATGTGTAGTAGACCATGGTTGGATTTAATACCCACTATTATTCAACCTTTCATCTTTCTTCTGGTAACAGTAATTCTGTTTTCCTCCTCAGAATCGAGACTCCTTCAACTCTGAGTCCTTACTTTTAGAGTGAAGTAAGATTTACAGTCTGCATTGGGGACAGGTCAGGGGAAATATTTGAAATAGAATTAAGGTCAGCACAGATGGACTCTGTAGCCATAATTGTTGTGTAAGGACAGTGTCTATTCTGACTGATTGTTGGCAATGTCCATTCTGATCGGCTGATACCCAATTAATGTCTACATATCCCCATAACTTAAGTTAAATGAGCCTATTCTATTTGCCCTGCACTCAGTGACTAATTTCATGATTATTGAGAATTAGGCTGAGGACATTTTCTCTTGTTTGCTAGACTCAGAATTATGAAGACATAAATTTGTAACTATTAACATTAAAATGGGAAAATCTGTGAAGCCAGTGTAGGGTAGATAAGTCAAGTTTTGGAGATGGCAAAACAAGGTTCCAAGACGTAATTTAAGCCCCTACATCATATTAAACCTAAAGCTAATAGATCTACTTCCGTACTTAGGTCAAAATGTAATTAAGTTTTGCTCAAACTAGACCCAAAAGAATCCTAACTGATTTATTATGTAGGAAACAGACAAATATGTAAAACACACCTAGAGGATGTTTACTTTATAAGGCAGAAAGGGAAACAAATTCTTTATGTATAATCGATCTGTTGTCAGACCTCTATTATTTAGAGGCTATCAAATGCTACACGTGGCTAGAAGTACTAAGTAGACAGATTTGGGATCAATGAAAGGGAGAATATCTTCACAATTTGAATTATCCAATAATGAATTAAGTCATTTTCTGTGGTAGTAAATACTATGACAGAGTCTGGATTATAAAGAATATTGTTTTGGGTTGAAGTATCCACTAGCTGTTACTAATATTCTTAAAATTTGTTGAATAATTACTGTAGCAGACAGTGTATATATATTGCCTGCAAAGTCCGTGCTGTAACTAAATGAAGAAACTAGGGAGCAATGCAGTTGAATCATGTGCCCAAGGAAAGGAAAAAGAAAGTAGCAATGATGGGAGTGAAACCCAATGTACCTGACTGACTTTAAAACTTTGTCATCTCCCCATTAACATTCTAACAGTGCCTGGTTTTTTATGGACTTGATGCAATTATAAAACCCTGTATTTTGCCAATATTTTAGCAATGATTTACATAAAAAGAAAAATGAACTAATGTAGTCCAAAAATGAATTATCTTTGATTTATGGACAGTAAGGTTTTATGGAAGTTCTAAAAATACACTAAAAGCACTTTAGTATGTAAATCCCATGATGATTAAAGGTGTTGTACCTATGTAAGTGTAATTGGACTGGGAGGCTTATATAACTCCATAAATGCTGAGAGAAAAAAAAAAATCAAAACACAATTAGTCAGAAAATGCCAAACAAATATGTTATAATTTCTGAGAAAGCTTAACTGAACTCCCAGGCAATATGTATTTGAGGGCTAAATAGCCACATAGTGTCCCAAGAGTTGTATTCAAAATGAATTTTTTGAGAATTACAGTCGTGAGGATATATAGAAGAGAAACTTTCCACTTTAATGAGGTCCTGATAGGAAATATATAAAGGAAGTTTGGTTGATAATTACATTGCTGATTTATTGCCTCTCAACCACATCTTTAAAAAGAAGGAAAATATCATTGCAGGCTCATTCAAAAAAAGTCCTAGTGCAGGTGGTCTGGTAGAACATTTATGTAAGCATCATCCTTATTATTTAAAATCCTTGTACTTTGTAGTATGAGAAATATTATATACTATAGATTGTAGGACTGGTATAGTCAAGAAAACACGTTGCCTGGTATAACTGCTAACTGGAATTCGTTTTCATCATAATAATTTCTCAGTTCTTTAAAGGGAGTGGTTTAATAGCAGGTCATTATGTGGTTTATTTGGTCAAATTTTGTGGTCAAACAGACTGAAGTTTTAATTATGACCCTGCTATGAGCTGGGTGGTGAATTCCTTAACCTTTGCAAGTCTCTGTTCTCTCATCTGGTAGTAGAGATGCTAATGTTCACCTACTTCAGAGATTACTGCTGCAATTACATAATACAATCTTAAACTTCTCTGCCTGTCTCGAATGGTGCTGAATGGACAGTAGCCGCCTTCCCTGTACTTTCCCTCTAAACTCTCCCCCTGCTTCTCTAGCTTCCCTGTAATAATCTCAAAATTAATGAAAAACAACTATCTTCTTAACACAAGTCAGATGTTAGGCCTACATTTTGTGTATAAGCTATTCTAAATCCTATGGAGAGTGTATTTCTGGGAAAGGGGCAAAGGTGGCATAATAAAGAAATTTAGAATGAACAGGAGTCCATATTTAAATCAAATTACTTCCTCTTTTTACCATCCCACTTTATTTCAGAATCTTTCTTTTTTCTTTTTTTTTTTTTAAGATTTTATTTATTTGTCAGAGAGAGAGAGAGAGTGAGAGAGGCAGGCAGAGGGAGAAGCAGGCTCCCTGCTGAGCAAGAGCCTGATGCTGGACTCCATCCAAGGACCCTGGGATCATGACCTGAGCCAAAGACAGACACTTAACTGACTGAGCCACCCAGGTGTCCCTATTTCAGAATCTTTCTATATCCTTCCAGAAAGAGTCATATTACCTGGGTGCTATAGCTTTTCTTAGTCGTGCTGCAGAATAGTTATTTTCACACAAAGTCTTTCATTGCCAAATTTGAACTTGGAGCATTGGTCTTCCCTAATTTAGGGAAAGTCTCTCAAGTGTATAACCGCAGAGGAAACATATTACCTCTTAGGCATAGAGAACTCTGAGGTATAGAGCTGTTGCTGGAACACAATGAAAAAAGGAAGTTAAATCATACCTCATTAGCTAGGGCCCTAAATGTTTTATAAGCAGAGAGCAGTTCTCTTGAAATGGGAAACTGGGGAAAAAGCCACAAAGAAACTAAATGATTATTCTCCTAAGATCACATAGTGATAGAGTGCAACAGTCATGAGCAGAGCCTAAGAAGATTTAGGAGGCCAACATTTTGGCTAAGCAAGCTTTATATACTTTTCCAGCTCAGGAAGAGTTTACAAGTACAGAGCTACATTTTCTCTTGGTTTTGGTATTCAGTGCATCTAAAATCTTGGTAGATTAGAAGAATAAAAATTTTGGTTGTATATATCAAAGCACAAAAATAATTCAAACCCACACATGTATCACATATATTTTTATATATTTTAGTTATTACCCTGATTATATATGTTGAGTACACATAGGATGAATCAGAGCCCTGGCAACATAAAAAAAATTCAAATTAACAGTAAATAAAAAGATGAATATCCATCCTTTTTTCCTTATACCCTAGAAAATGAGAACATAAACATTTAATCTCTGAAAATTCTAAATTACCAAAAAAAAAAAAAAAAAACAGTGGAATAAAGTTACACATCCTTTTTTCTTAACCATATATGAGATCTAGTTCTATGACAGACTTGCAACAGAAAGCTCTATTTTTTCCAACATTTTTTAAAAGCAGCAAACCATGAAATACAATTTTATTTTGTCTTAATGATAATAAAAGATATTACATGTCACCACTGAACATATACTGTACGTGCTTGTGTCTTCAAAGGTACTTTTTATTAGCTTAAAACCCCGAGCTGTTAAATGTAGCATAAAACTGTGAAATTCCACTGTTCTGCAGCAGGGGAAAAATTCTTTTAATTGGATGATTGCAGAGGGGGAGAGAAAAAGAAAAGGGCTTTTAAAAGTTTGGGTGGTTCAGATAAGAAGAATTCTGGATGCTTCAGCAAAATTACCAACCCTCTGAGATTCAATTTTGACTATTATTACTAATGTAATGCTTTCAGTGTACAGTAAATTAGATCTTAAACACATTATGGGCCAAATACTATCCTTTTATACTCATGTGTAACCCTTAACAGGTTTCAATGGGAGATGTGCATGGTTACTTGAAAGCAGTTTTCCCAGTGTTTTTCTACCCTAAATCTGATACAGTGAAGGCGACGGTAAGAAATATGTGTTAAAAATTCAATAGTAATAATCTCTTTATACAACATTTTTCCAATTACAGAGTTTTATACCATATATCATTTTGTTATATCTTTATAATGAAATAAATTTAATTGTGTAAATAAAAATATATTAAAGAGCTTCTAAATCAAAATTTAATATTGGAGTTTCAGAGAAAGATGACTGCTTCTATTTGTGTTTAACACAGCAATGTGTTGAAAAGAATAAAATTGTAAATTCAATTATGTCAAATGGTCAGACATGCTAATATTGATAACAGGAATAATTTATTCTCTATAAAATCTATAGACACTTTTATAATTGTAAATTACTTTTTAAAAGATTTTATTTATTTATTTGAGAGAGAGCGAGCACAAGTGGAGGGGAGGCAGAGGGGAGCAGCAGAGGAAGAAGGAGAAGCAGGGAGCCGGATGTGGGGCTCGATCCCAGGATCCTGAGATCATGACCTGAGCCGAAGGCAGACGCTTAACCATCTGAGTCACCCAGGCACCCCTGTAAATTACTTTTAATTCACATTTTTCTCATGTTTATAAAACTCCTATCACTTATCTCTCTCTCTTCCTTCCTTCCTTCCTTCCTTCCTTCCTTCCTTCCTTCCTTCCTTCCTTCCCCTCTCTCTCCCTCTCTTCATCCCTCCTTTCCTTTCCTTTCCTTTCCTTTCCTTTCCTTTCCTTTCCTTTCCATTTTTTTGGTGTTTTTTTTGTTTGTTTTTGCTTATCTGCAGGTTTCTTTTTAGTTTTATTTAGTTCAGTTTATTTATTTTTTTTAATTTCCTGGTTCATTATCTTGGAAAATATTCTCCAAGATACAGGTTATCCAACAAGGGTTATTCTGAGGCAGCATCCTGAGTCATTGTCATGGGTGGTTAATTTCTGAGAACTAAAATCAGTCTTGAGCTGCTTCTGTCATGCAAGCTAGGCTAAATCCCATGCTTTCTAGACACTAAGTAGGAATCCATGTTTCCTAAAAGCCACTGTAAGGATGCATTTACTGATTTAATCATCAGAGTTCATTACATGTTATTTTGATTTACTTATTTATTTTTAGAAAAGGGCAGATTACTGTGATCTTCAGACCAAAAGACAAACACAAGGGAAAAAAAAGAGTTGGACACTATTGTGCAAAATGTAAGCCATCAATAGAGTATTTGTAAAAGACATTTCATTCATTCATTCATCTTCAGGAAAACATTTATTGCACTCATATTATTGTGTCTGAGATAGTGCTAGGTGCTGGGGGTATGTAAATAAACAACAATAACAATAAAGCAAGAGTTATCACTACCTTTGTGGAGGAGGGTGGGAAGGAGAGTGATAAAATAATGAATAAGTAAATTTTATAGACTTGGAAGGTGCTAAATGGTTATGAAAAAACAACAGGATCAGACAGATCAGGAACATTTGGGAGAGGGATTGCAGATAGTTGCAGGGAGGTTGGTGCATTTGAACAAAGACTTGAAGGAGGTGAGGGGATTAGTCAAGAAGTTATGGTAGGAGGGGCGCCTGGGTGGCTCAGTTGTTAAGCGTCTGCCTTCGGCTCAGGTCATGATCCCAGGGTCCTGGGATTGAGCCCCGCATCGGGCTCCCTGCTCGGTGGGAAGCCTGCTTCTCCCTCTCCCCCTGCTTGTGTTCCCTCTCTCGCTGTCTCTCTCTCTCTCTCTCTGTCAAAATAAATAAATAAAATCTTTAAAAAAAAAAAAAAGTTATGGTAGGAAAGAAGTGTTTTAGGGTTGGGGTGCAAGGGACCTAAATTTGGGCATGTGCCTAATGACTTTTAGGACCAGCTGAAGCTAATGTGGTTGGAGAAGATTAAACCAGGAAGAAAGTAGGAGGAAGTGAGGACAGAAAGAGAAGGGTGGGAGTAGGGCATTACAGGTCATGGCTAACTTTAATTCTGCTTTAGATGGGAACCTCTACCAGGTTTTTGAGCAGAGGAGTGACACAAAATGACTTTTAACAGGATCGCTCTAGTTGCTTTGCTGAAGATACACTGCAGGAAGCCAAGGGCAGGAACGATTACTTAGTATTTAAAAAAAAAATTAAAGGAAGATTGAAATAAGAGCATGGACTCAGGAAGATGTTTTGGGGATTCTTAGAGTTATATAAAATTGTGAAGTAGGTAAATTAACCTCCAATATTCCTAGATTTGTATTTTTATTGCTTTTTTTTCTTACCTCCCCTCTGCACTTTCTCTTTGTCAAGCTTGATTTCAGCAAAGAATCCTATAACCCCACATAAAGGTAAGGATGTCTGTCTGCCCCTTCAGTGATTTACTTACATTTTTAACTAGAAGTAAGCCATGGGAACAAATTTCAAATGGTTAAATTTCAAGTCTTACAAAGCAAGAAGAGATATTTTTGACTGGGGATGAAATTTAGATCTGTGTTCAACCTCAGTCAATTCTGGTTCTTGATTTACTTACTATAAAAGTTTCTCTCCATCAACCAGAAAGCTAAATATAAAAATTTTAAAAATGACCCACTATTTTTATTTGAGGCAGAGTGTTGAGTCTATAATAACATTTCTGGAAATGTTCATCAAATTGTTATAGGGAAACAATTAAGTGCCAGGCAAGAATCAAAACACTAGAAATAAAATTTGAATGAGATGCTGCATTTCTGTCCCTCAAAGTGCTCAGAAGATGGAGCAAGGACATCGGACACGTAACACAATTACAGGGTGGTGGTAAAGAATCTGTTGAAGAGGAAAGTGCCTGTGTCTATGACAGCTTATCCAAAAATTATTCTCCTCTTCTATTTCTGCCCTATCGTCCTCACCATTCACCTCACTCCAGTTTCTTCTCTTATTTCTATGAACAGGACCCACTTCTCTTAGTCACAGAGCCTCTTAAAACTGGAATTGTCCCCGTCTTCTCCCTTTTCTTCACCTTCAACATTCTTTCGCATAGGACCTGTGTACTAGATTTGAATCTATTTTTATTTAAGTCATCTCTACACCCAATGTGGGGCTCAAACCCAGAACCCCCAGATCAAAAGTCACATGCTTTTCCAACTGAGCTAGCCAGGCACCCCCCATAGACACAGACTCTTAAAATTATTGATTCTGTCTCTTCAGCTTTTACCTGCCCTGGTGTGTTCACATAAAGCTTACAGTATATCTGGCATATACCGTCATACCAACAGCACATTAAACTAATAACTAGCATTAAATATAACAATTGAAGTTTTCTATGTACTATAGCATTAGATACACACTGCTTTGTCTGACGTTCATGATCTTCTGAGACCTGACCTTAACCTACACTTTTAGCTAGGCCATTTATCATTTTCTCACATATCCTATGAGCTATCTAAATCTGCCTATTTGCTGTTCCCCCAATGTGCTCTGTCTTTTGCACTCTCTGTGCCTTTTCTTATATTTTCCGCTCTTAAAAGGAATTCTTTCTCCCCTTCATCTGTGGGAATCCTGCCATCATTCAAGGCTCTAAAATCATCTTCCTCATAAAATCATTCTTCAAACACATATCTTTTTTTCTTTTAAACTACATGATGGCAGCGACTGTGGCTTCATTATTTTTAGTTTTTAGAATTGTTCTTGGACTTGAATAAATATGTATTCAATTAAATTAACATTAATGTACTGCCTTAGCTTTTTTTAAAAAAAATCACATATTATTTTGATTACTTATCTATACTCATTTTAAGTTTTAATATATTACTTTGTAATTATGTGTGTGTGTGTGTGTGTGTATCACACACACACACATATATATATATATATATATATATATATATACGCACCAAAGATGGAAATAACTCTAATGCCCTTTTTTCACTGAATTTAAATATTGCCTTGACATTTGTTTCACACTCACAGTTATTATTGATTTAATAACTTAATGTGGAGCATCCTTGTTTTCAGTAGAACACTATGAGATTGGATATTAGTACTTATTTTTGCCACAAAATTACCCACGTGCATTTACCAACCAGAGCATAAAGTGCATGGGTATAGTAGTATAGTTTCAAATATAAAGTAGTCATTAAAATACATAGGAAAGAAGGAGAAAGCCATACAAGGAAAATTATAATTAGGCAAAATCTCAAAAATCATGCACTCTATAATTAGTCATGACAAAGAAGCAGGTAATAAAACTTCCAGGGACAAACAGATTAGGAAATGAAAATCAGAGCCCAGAGTAGCAGTGTCAATGAACAGAGTAAAAGGAGGATATGTATGAATTACAGAAAAGGAATTTTAGATTAATGAAGGTAGAGAGGCTTCATCTTGTAAACATACCAGTTGAGATGAGTGGTCCATAAAGCTTTATGACTTTAGCATAAATTCTGGTGAAAAGAAATACTACAGTAGACCATGTTAATTTAATTTTACTGTGTAAAAATATGATGGCTTTTTAAATTTTTGACTAAAAACTTAAAGGTGGTCCTTTGCTTCCTCAACAAAGGACTCAATTGTTATCTTTTTTGAATACTGAGCTAAGTGCCCATAACATTTTTTTGAAACATATGTTATATGGAGCTTTTCCTAATTTTCCAACTTAATTAAGAAATTGTATTTATTTTATGTAAGGACAGGAATTTTTCATGGTATAGTAAATCATATTAGATGATGAAGTGGACTATTGAAAGCTAATGCCATTCAAATTCAAAACTTAGTCCATCGTGTAAGACTATTGAATCACAGACCTGTACCTCTGAAACAAATAATACATTATATGTTAAAAAAAAAAAAAAAGAAGATAGTAGGAAGGGAAAAATGAAGGAGGGGGGAATCGGAGGGGGAGACAAACCATGAGAGACTATGGACTCTGAGAAACAAACTGAGGGTTCTAGAGGGGAGGGGGGTGGGGGGATGGGTTAGCCTGGTGATGGGTATTAAGGAGGGCATGTATTGAATGGAGCACTGGGTGTTATATGCAAACAATGAATCATGGAACACTACATCAAAAACTAATGATGTAATGTATGGTGATTAACATAACATAATAAAAAAACCCCAAAACTTAGTCCATCTCTACCCAACACAAAGATGGAAGTGAATTTTGAATCCCATTGAAAAAATTAATTACACAAGTTACACAAATTTCTAAGAACTTTAACTGCAGCTTGGCTTAAAAAAAAAAAAAGCATGGCCCTCCTTTGTAAAATATCATAATAGTAACTTCTGTATTTTTAATATGATGGTTGTGAGAATAAAATTAAGTAATATACTAAATGGATTAAAAATTAACAAACACATAAGAGATCTGTCAATATGAAAATAAGATTGAATTTTCCAACAGGACTTTCTGTAATGTTGGAAATGTTCACGTGGAAGAGTATGCTGTTTGATATAGTAGCCACAACCCACATTGTGGCTACTAAACACTTGAAATATGGCTCTCTTGATTAAGAAAACGAATTTTTTTCTTGTATTTAATTTTAATTAATATAAATTTAAGTAGGCAAATGAGGTTAGTGGCTACAATGTTGAACAATACAGATCTAAAAATAACCTCTTGAATTTCATTTGATCATTTAATAGCTCAAGTAATTCATGTAGCTGCTACAAGTTTTTATTGCTTAGACAATTAGAATTTTCCCCCAGGGTTTGCAATGGGGATTTCAGATAAACTGTGAACAAGTCTCTTTTAATGTTAAATTATTAACATATTACTTTGGCTATCAACATGGCTCTATAAGTTTTCGTATTTGTGTTAATTAAGTCATAAATACTTAATTCTTAGTTTTCTCGATTGTAAATGAGTAGAAAACGTGGATGAAGGTTTTAAAAAGTTAATTCATGTACAAGACTTACAGGAACAAATTAATAGTATGTTTTCAAAAACATATTAGCTATCTTTAATCAAAGCAAACATGACAGAAAAATATAGTTCCTCCTCTAAATATAGGAGCATTTATTATTAATGGCAACTTGATTATTCTTTGGGTTTGGTCAATATATATATCTGGGGCTTCCCTTACACCAGGATTAATTAAAGATAAATACTTTGCTGGTGTTCTTGCTATGCTTGGATGTTTGTGCCCTTGGAGGAGCTTTTGCTACTTGACTCATCCCTAGGATAATTTTTAAACCTTTCTCGAAATTCTGCCATTTCTGAGTTGAGCTCAGAGCAAGATGAGAAGCTGGGTCTTACGAAACTTGCTTGAAACAACCTTTCTTCCTCCCCACACCCACACTTTAATCTTCTTTAACCATGGGTGGCATGATAAAGCTTTCTGGGTCCTGGTGTCCTTTTAGTTTCTAAACTACATGGAAACCTACCTCTCCCGCCCCCCAAAAAGAAATGTCTGGGGCATTAAATCTTCTCCCAAAACAAAATTCCCTGTCATTTTTATTTGTGTTCTTTATGACATAGATTAACCTTAATTTTACAGCTTGTAAACACTCAGACTGTTGGCCTTGAACTGGTAGCATGGCTTCCCCATGGAGTTTGTTAGAAATGCAGAATATCAGGCCCCACACCAGATCTACTCAATGAGAATTTGCATGTTATGATTTCTAGGTGTTTCATCAGTAAGTACATAAAAGTTTTAGAAGTACTAACTTATAGCACACTTGTTTGCTCTGAAAGAATGGGAAGGTGTTTTTTTTTTTTTTTTAATTGATCTTGTCTTTATGCCACTTCCTTAAATGAGCCAAACTTAATTATCCTCAACCAACCTGTGCACCATTTTTTTGTTCCAAATCATTTTATCCATTTCGTTTCCCTCATAACATTTTTAAAGATCAGACAAGTACAAGAAACAGCCAGACTTTCATCCTTCCTTTATCTCATATAAAAAGTAAATGTGCATATTTATTGTCCCAACCTTCCTGCGCACCTCTCACTTAGGAATAACGTGACAAAGTAAAACGACCACGAGTTTCTATAAATGGGTGCTTGGATCACTTGGAATACTATCAACCTGTCCTAGTGATCTTTTATCCCATTTTAGTTTAAATGTTTCTTTATAAGATCTTCTTGATTTTTCGCTCTCAAAATATTTTAAGTGTTCTATGACACATTTATTCATTGATCTTTAAGTTGATAGTTTCTCCTTTTGTTTGCTTCTTTGTTATTTGGCCTCTCGCTGCAGGATAAGACAAGACACATGGGTTGCCTCAACCATTCTTATTTGTTGGTTTTGCTTACTCTTCATAATCTAAGAGGAAAGAATTATCATCTTACCCATTTTTACCTCATAATCTGTGACATGTGCTTGATATGTAAAATGACACTGAGAAGTAAATGAATTTTGTTGATATTTATCATTTTTACTTGATATGGATTATTCCTGCAGGTAGTCTTTAATTATTACTGTGCAAATAACAAGAGAAAAACAAAGCTCTGTTAAATATGTCATACAGTCAATGCCCTATATTTACCTTAAATATCCTGAAGCTAAAAGTGTAGGAGAAATTTTGTTGGGTTATTTTTTTTTCCTTTATTGGAATCCTAACCCTCTTATATTTAAAATAATAAAAATTTTTTAAAGTTAAAAAGACATACAAAGAAAACATTAACATTATTACGTCGATGTTCTATTCTGTTCAGCCATCTTCACTGATATAAATCTTGTATTACACAACTTAAATATCTCCTGTTATAGTTCAGGACTATATTGTTTAATATAACTCTTTTGTAGACCAATGTGAATAAGTGAAGAACAAAAACTTTTAGTCAAAATTTGGCTTAAAAAAGGAAACTGTTTTTTTCTGGTATTTATCATTTTGACTTACCTATTTCAGAAACAATTGCTCTCATACTTATTTTCCCACTTGGATAAGTGTTCTTATGCTTACATAATATCATTTCTGCCTTGATTTATAATTGCTTTTTTAGAATTGTTTGTTGATTTTGTGTGTTTTCAAAAGTTCTTCTAATTAGTATGAAATACATCTCTCAAAATGCAGCAGGTAGCAAGATATATTTTGTATTTACATTTATTAATAATTATAGCAGTTTTATTTATTGTTTCTTTGGCATTTCTGATAAATGTGTTTTGGTTTAGTTTCATTCAGAAAATCATTTGCTGAATAAATCTTATAGTTTAAGTCTGATGTTGAGTTAATTTTTATTATTTTATCTAGAACTATATATTGAATGCCAAAAAAAAAAGAAAGTAAGGGGAATGAGAAAATAAAGAATAGAGGCAAAACTATTATTATATTTACCTTTCTTATTGTGATAGCCATCAAAGAAACACCCTAGGCACTATTTAATTTTATGTTTAAATAAGTTTCTAATAAGCTTAAAGTGTATTATATTCTAATAAACTAAATATATTTGGCAATTGACCATTGGTTAATGCTGATTGCTTTACTATAACTCATAAAATAACAGAAACATTTCCTACATGATGAACTTAGAGAAAATAGAATATCAAAATTATGAACTTAATTATGGGAAAAAATACAGATAACACTGGTTATATGAAGGAGACTGCATTGATCACAGTGGATTATCCTAATTAAAACCCACAGAGAAGCTGTTTCTTTGCCCATTCCCTATGACTTTGTGGAATTGGTCTTGAGTTCCGGCACCCAATAGGTGGTCACTGGATACGGTCCAACATGCCCAATAACAGGAAATATCATGGGATTCATGGAACATTACCAGGATGATGATGATGTGGGAACTAAAGTCTCTTAGAGGCATTCATTCCCAATCTGATATTCTGTTAATAAGTCCCTTTTTATCAATAGTCATTCATTATGGACAAGAACTAGTATCTTTTCTCATGTAAAATTATTCAGTATGATTATGTTGAGTGAATTATATCACCAAATATTTTAATAAGAATTGGTGTATTCATAATGTAAACATCCACTGAATACATGCTATGAGAAACACTGTGTTAACTGCTGAAAAACAGGTAAAAAGTAAGTCAAATAAAAGGTTAAAATTAAAGTAAAAAATTAAAATTAAAGCTCATGTTATTTCATGAGTTACTAAAGCAATGAACATTAACCAATGACCAGTTGCTAAATATGTATTTTAGTATTGCAAAAGATACTCAAAGCCAAGATGGAGTTTTATTAGAAAAATGTTAGTATTAAAACTGTGAAAGCGTAATTGGTTGTAATATCTTATTCAAAACCATATGATACAGGTAAATTCTTCAAGACAGTAATGAAATACAGTGTATACAATTTCTAGTTTTACTTAGCAATTTAAATCAATAAATCTCTGCCCAAAACAGTAGTTTATAAATAGGTGTTTCTTTTAGTATATTGACAGACTTCCGGTGTTGTCTTAATCCTGCAGTGGCTACATGAGCTTCATCATTTGTCAGGCATTTTTGAAACCATACTTATCTTCATGAAGTTTTTTCAACATAATTAATGAGACTATGGGCAGAAACTAATAGTCCTTAAATTGATAACTGTAGTACACAGATGCATTTTAAGTAATTAAGAGATTGTAAATTCACAGGAATTGACTATTTAATTTTCTTTTTTAATATTTTTATTTTAAACAATGCTACACTAGTTTCAGGTGTATAACATAGTGACTCAGCAAGTTTATATGTTATGCTACGTTCATCACAAGTGTAGCTACTCTTGGTCTCCATTCAATGTTATAATACTATTGACTATATTCCGTATACTGTATCTTTTATTCCCATGACCTATTCATTCCATAACGGGAAGTTTGTATCTCCTATGTGTGTGTATCACATCTTAATTCATTCTTAATTCTTCTTAAGTCATCCATCTATTGATGGATACAGGGTGCTTACATAACTAGCCTATTGTAAATAACACTGCAAAAAACATAAGGGTGTATATATCTCCTCGAATTAGTGTTTTCGTTTTCTTTGGGTCAATAACCAGTAGTGGAGTTACTGGATCATGATTTAATTTTCTTGAAAATTGGTGATTATTCTGGTTTTAGTGTATTTGGGACACTTTTAATTATATATATTCATTCTCAAAATTAGCTTGAAAAGAGTGATCTGACCTAAATTATCCTTAAAATAATTATTTATTTTTAATTTAAGTAAGGATTATTCTAATCTAGTAATTTATAGAAGGCCTTACATTTAAAAAATTACTGAATAAATTCAATCTAAATTATCATAAAACTAAAGAACAATCATAATGAAAACTAGTTACTTTTTGTATTCTTTAGAGAAATGCTTTAGCAAACCCAATTTTATCTTAGTATTTTAGTATAGAAGGAGCTTACTCCAATATATAACTGAAATAGAAGATCACTTTTTCACATGTTTAGATTATAGCTAATCCACTATAAGCACTTTCCATCAAATGTGAAATCAATTAATTTTTTAATAATTGGAGAAAAAGTGACTCTAATATATATTTTCTAAAATAGCTCTAACAGGGAGGCCTGTGTGGCTCAGTCAGTTAAGTGTCTGCCTTCGGCTCAGGTCATGATCTCAGGGTCCTGGGATTGAGTCCCGCATCGGGCTCCCTGCTCAGCGGAGAGACTGCTTCTCCCTCTCCCTCTGCCGCTCCTTCCGCTGGTGCTCTCTCTTGCTCTCTCTCTCATGTTCACTCTCCCTCTCTCTCTCAAATAAATAAATAAAATCTTTAAAAAAGATCTAAAATAATTCTTACAGGTAACAAAACTTCTGATTAAAATGGCTTTAATTTTAAATTTTTAAATTAAATTTTTAAAGTGTGATTAATTTTCCCAGTTTGCCTAATGCTGTCCCAGTTTTAGGACTGAAACTCTTGCATCCTGGGAAACTCTTTAGTCCCAGAGAAACCAGGATGGTTGGTCCTGATAATGTAACATTACCTTTATCATTTTAATATTTTAATAGTGAAAGTACGTCCCATATGGGAATCCAGAGCACGCTGAGGTCTATAGAGTGACACCTTTAATATTAATCACAAATATCTTTTTTTAACATTCATTAATTGAGCATCTATATTTTAAAGCATTATTTCCTATACTTAAAACATCAATAGATCATATTCTCTGTCTTTAAGGAACCCATAGCCTAATCAAAGAGCCAAGCATATGAGAGATAATAAGGTATAATTAACAGCTAAGACCTTTTTTAACACCTAGAAGCCCACAGTACTTTGCTTTTTCCCCCTTTTGTTACACTTTGTAAGTATAAAATGAATACTGTATATGATTCAGGAAACCAATGAATCAGAATAGTTCTGTAGAAGCATTTGACATGTTTTAAGATTTAAAATAAATTTGCATTCACTTAGATTGGTTATCAGTACCTTTAAACAGGCATGTTGATGGAACTATTTCTAAACTATTTGATGTAATTGTTGTCATTTGGCATTCGTGCTTGCTTCCCTATCCTATCCCCAAACTGAATGGTCTGCACTCAAAAATAGCCAGGCCTGTACTGCTTTCAGATATTTTACACATTCATTTTCTAATTTATACTCAACATAAAATCTTAGGAATAGTGGTGCCTGGGTGGCTCAGTCAGTTAAGCGTCTGCCTTCTGCTCAGGTCGTGATCCCAGAGTCTCGGGATCGAGCCCCACATCAGGCTCCCTGCTTGGTGAGGAGTCTGCTTCCCCCTCTGCCCCTCACCCCACTCGTCCTTGCTCACTCTCTATCTCTCTCAAATAAATAACTAAAATCTTTAAATAAATAAATAAATAATAAACTCTTAGGAATATATACACACACATATATCATAGAAAGTGTTCAGGCTATTGTCAACATCAACTATAATATTAAAACCCTAGCTGGAAAAAAAGTCTTTATATACGGTGTCAGATTATCTAAATTTTTCACTGAACAGTGTAATTTTGAAAATTAGGATTTTAATTCTATGCTACTTGGAAGGAAAAGTAATGTGAAAAAATGTAACTTTTTCAATTTATTTTCCAGTAAAATGTCATTTTTCAAAAAAAGTATAATTATACAAGTTGATAATTGTCAAAATAAAAGAAAGAACAAAGGCTTTGAATACATGAGCCTTAGACACTCCCTCCACCTGGGAGGAATTAAAGAAGACCTTACAGAGAATATGTGGTAGTTTAGGAAAAATAGAATTGACTAAGGAAGAAGAAAGGAGGAAGGCATTTCTGGGCTTAGGAGTGTGTAAGGAAAAGCCATGCTGAGGCTGTGGTGAGAAATTTAGGGCTATTATAATATAAGATGGATAATATGGAGATATTCGTTTTGCCTTTTTCAGAAAGACCGTTGATGGCGCGGCTTGCGCAGATAGGGTTCATTCTTTGACAGTGATTTAGGAAGAAGAGTATCTGCTCAGGGTTTTACCAGAATCACCTGAGAAGATTTTTAAATTACAGAACCCTGCACCACTTCAGCTCCACCCACCCCGCAAATCAGCTAAGCAGGTCTGAGGTGCCAACAATTTGTATTCATGTATTTGTAATGATTTCCATATGATTATGATGCCCGTATAGATTGAGAGCCACTAAATTTGAGCCAACCAAAGTAATTAAGTATTTGAATTACATAATCTCATTTAAATATTTAAAATTAACTCTGAAAGTTTTGTGCAGAATCAACAGGCAACAAAGATTTATTTGAAGGGTGCAGCTGAGAGATAAAAACTATTAAGACTTTGTCAAGGTAGAAGGGTGTGGTGTTCTGGAAGAAATTTTAAAAAAGGAGGACTGTCTACTCTGCCTGATGCTCACAGTACACGTTTTGTGAATATTTTTAAGATCTTATGTATATTTGAAAGAGATAGAGAGTGAACGTAAGCAGGGGGAGAGGCAAAGGAAGAGAGACAAGCAGACGCCCCACTGATTGAGAAGCCCTATGCAGGGCTTGATCCCAGGCTGAGATCATGACCTGAGCCGAAGTCAGGCATTTAACCAACTGAACCACCCAGGAGCCCCTTGTGAATACTTGTTTAACTAATTCATTTTATACCACTTTCTGATAGAGCCAATACAGTACAAATAGAATACAAACATTGCCTCATGAATATTAATCTATAATATGCCAAATTTGAATATATTCTTTCTCTTGTGTTTTCCTTTATATGTAAGTTTATTTTTTCACTATTGTATTTATTCAACCGCCTAACATATAATTTTTGAATGTCTATAATATGCCAAACAGTGCTAGCTGGATGCAGTGTCCATTTATAACAAAAATGGTATATTTTTGAAAGAACCATGTATTTCATACAGGTGTTTTCTCTAAATTGCTCTCCCTAATCCACTTTGCTAAGGATTTAGAAAGGTTTTTAGAAAATTGCACCACCTTTCTGGAGGACAACTTAACTGTAGGTATCAAAAACATTTGAAATATGCAACACATAATGGTGATTTATTTCTGCAAGTAGTTATGTATTGCTATGGTTGCTGAATTAGTATCCTTACCATGTATATTTTGTATTGTTGGATGATTGTAAAGCAAATGCTATGGCAACGTGGAATGTATATCTTTTCCAGTACAACAAGTGTATACAGATATTCTGAAAAATAACTCCTGGTATATCATGAGGGAAATATATTGTGTAAATAACATGTTCCATCTAAGGTTCCTTTTTCAAACTTACTACCTTAATACGCAACTGTATCTCTAAATCAAATAACCTTGGGCAGTAAATGGAGGCCTGCCTTTACCAGTATTGGCAAAGAAATACCTTTTTTTATAATAACTATTCTTTCTGGTTTATGTGCATTTAGTATAAAAAAGCAGAGCAACAGTAAATCGCCTGTGGTATTAATTCTTAGGCATTATAACAAATAGTATTAGAAATAACCAAATATAGCCCACATAGGATTTTAATTATTCCTATTTATGGAGACATGATAATTAAGGAATAAAGATGCCTAGTTTTATCAACATGTTATTGGTTCACATTTTATATTAGTGAAATGGTAATAACAAACTTTTATCATAAATGATGGCGGACGATATTTTTGTTTTCATGTTTGCTATGTACTTTACCATATTACTGCTTTCTTTACCATACGTTTTATTACCATAACACTTTCTTGAAGAAGTTTATTTAGTATACACAGGATGTTCTATTTTAATCTCCCTAATTTTTTCACAGTAAAATCTGAAATTAACTCACATTTTTACAAGGATATATAAGTTTTAAGTTCATAGAAGAGACAGGTATACTACACCTGATGTGCATCTGTTCAGCAGCAAAAAGTCAAGAAGCTAAATGAATATGCCCTCAGGTCTACAAGTAAAATATAAATCTTGTAAGTAAGAGAGACACTAAGATATTAAATTTGAGACAGGTAACATTTTAGAACTTTAGGTGCAACACACCATTTATAAAATGCATTTCCTATGTGGTCTGTTGATAATTGTTATGCATTTTAGTTACATAGGGAATGGATTGATATCTACAGAAAGAAATTTAAAATGGACATTATTCTAGAAAATAAACAATGTAAGATGTTATAGTCATCACTGAGTACAAAGAAACAAAAAAAGTTTATATCAATAGAAGAAATCAAACAATCCTTGAATATAAAACGTCCCATTTTAGAAATTGATAATTTTGTTGAGTGGCGTTTAAATTTGACTATTCTTTTTTTAATTGCAAAGGCATTGAATTGTAGAGACATTGAATACAAACTTTAGAATTACAAATATAAAACTATGATTCCTTAAACTTTGAAACTCTGATAAAAGCAACAGATCCTTCCTCCAGAAAACTGCACATATACACAATTTAAAAACAATTTGGTGAGACTTACAGACTAGTTTAACCTACCCACAAAACCCATAGGTATTTTTGGAACCTAGAATAGAAACTCCTATGGAAGTATGGGAGATTTGTTTTACTTCCTGATGTACAAATAAAATACTGATCCTAACTTTTATTCATTGGAAAGGATGACTTTGTGGCATAGGATTATACACTGATAGTGAATAATCATCAATATTAATAAAATAAATGAGAAGCACACCCAGGCTTTAAATTTCCATTGATCTCTTCATTTATATACAGGTAAAATAATTTTCCACCCAGTTGTATATGAAAATATTTTGTTTCTTCAGAATAAAAACGTTATAAAAATCAAGTTTGAAACAAATCATAGTTATTTATTGTTTGTCCCTTCACTTTGGTTCTATGAACAGAATCATCTGGAAAATAACTTGGAAAATTGACCTTCCTGGTATAGAGAAGGAAATGAAAAAAAAAAAATGACAATTAGGAGACTTGTATTTTAATGTTACTCTGGGCTATTATTATTATTATTATCATTATTATTACTACCTCTTGTTTTTTGCCTTGTAACAACTCATATTTTCTAGATCTCAATATATTTACCCACATGGCTCACGTATGTAAGAGATAATAATAGCAAATGTAGCTTTTATCTAAACTCCGTTCTTTTTAATATTTCACTTTAGTTCTTCTAGGGACTATTTCCTGATGAATTCATTTGGATTACACCTATTCATCCACATTCTTTTTCTCCGGGTTCAGGTGGTGTGGTATGTGGCCTCATGGTTTGCTTTTATTTCATGTGTGTCCCTAGCAAAACTGCAACAGTTCAAAACAAGGATTATGTTTGCACCACAGCATTTAACACAGTTTGGGGCCCATAGTAGATATTTAATCAATAATGAATAACTCACTGATTGGAAGAGATAATTCCTTGAATTAAAAAAAAATCAAAAACAAATAGAAGAATCATTTCATTGAAATGTCACTCAGTATCCCAAAGACCAATAAATAAAGTTGATTAACTTAAATTCTATAAAAGGAAAAAATTTTTCTACCTAAAAATATAATCACTGTTTCCCAAACATGATTAGAAATTGATATGGTGCATTCTGCTTATAAGTGAAGAGATATCCTTTAAAAATTATCGTTAGCAAGTCTGCTAGACATCCATAGCATACTGCACTAGAAGAGTATTTTAGATGTAGAAAATATGTGTTCCACAGTATGTTGTAGTTAATATTATGCATATGTAGATTAAATTCATTTTTCTTAAAATGTAATGCTTAAATATTTACAAATTTATTTCTGGATTATGTTAAGATCTAAATATATGTTGAGTTTTCTCTCCACTTTGCATTATATACTATAATTCTGGGTATTTAATATGTACTTACAGAGTTAAAAAATGTTAACAATATTTTTTCCCAATGTGAAGCAGTCATGAGTTAGAGTAGTTTATCTATGGAAACTTTTACTAGTCTATTGAGTAAAATACTTAATAATTACCTACCCTGCTGTGTGCAGGATTTGTAAAAGTGTAAGTTTCCTTTCTTATACGATGTCTTTATCATAACACTTTGAAAGAAAACATATTTCTATGTTCTTCAAATGTTACTTCTCTAATCTTTGGAAATACATCATTTTATTCTTAATTAATGATTTTGAAGCTTAAATATGTATCTTTTTCTCTGCATTTTGAGAGAATGTAACATTTAATTTTTAGGCTCCATTAATGGAAAATTGACTGCTTTATCCTGATAAGCTATTTAAGAATTGAATATACTTTTCATAGAAATATTACAAGAATATTCTTAGAAACCCTCTATACAACAGCTAAAAATCCAGTAACAATGCAAGTGCATATCTACAGGAAAAAAAAATTTGTTGTAGCTTATTAGTATAGTGGAATATTACAAGTCAATGAAAATGAATCACAATTACATAAAACATAGGTGAATCTCACAAACATATGCTAAGTAAAAGAAGCCAACACCCAAGGATGCATATTTTATTATGCCATTTCAAAAAATTTAAAATGGCAAACTGATCTATGATATTAGACACCAGAATAGTGGTTGCTCTGGGAGGAGCATAGTAACTGGAAGTGGGTACACACTAGCCTCTGCAATCGTGATAAGGTTCTATTTTTTGACCCAGGTGCTGCTTATGCAGGTGTACTTATTTTGTGAAATTATCATTGGGCTTTATAATATGAATTATGTACTTTTTTGCAGGTATACTGTATTTAAAAGTTGTAAAAAATAATATAGCACCATTTTGTCTTGTGTATCATCTAAGCCTAATATTTATGCAATACAATAGTGTTATATAATCACTATGTATTAATCTTAATGTATACTGAATTAAATTGACGTATTTTTATCTTCTTCAATGGTACATTCTTTTTGTATTATGACTGTCCTCGCCCTTTTAAAAGAATGAGCAAAAGTATTAATTGGGAATTAGCTGTATTCAACATATCAGGAATTACAAAATAGCTTATCAGTGATGTTAATAAGTTCTTGGTCTATTTTTGTTAGTGAAGCACTAACAAGTTTGGGATGCCTGGGTGGCTCAGTTGGTTAAGCATCTGCCTTCAGCTCAGGTCATGATCCCAAGGTCCTGGGATCGAGTCCCACATCGGGCTCCTTGCTCAGCCAGGAGCTTGCTTCTCCCTCTGCCTGCCACTCCCCCTGTTTGTGCGCTCTCTTTCTCTCTCTCTCTGACAAATAAATAAAATCTTAAAAAAAAAAAAAAAGAACAGGTTTATTTTGATAGTTGAATATATTTTTTCAGTGTCAAATCTATTTTTATAAAATTCTATAAGTAGATGTTTCATCCAGAATTTTTAAAATATTACTTGTTGCTTTCTTTCAAATTGTAAAACAATCAACATGGGATTTTTTAATAAAGGTGAAAATCTGAATAAATTCTACTACTACATTTCATTAGAAATCAGTAAAAAGATTATTACTTTATTCCTTATAAATTAGAAACCTGATTTTTCTTTAGCCATATTTCTGTTTTAAAAAACAACAAATGGGGCACCTGGGTGGCTCAGTCGGTTAAGCGTCTGCCTTCAGCTCAGGTCATGATCTCGGGGTCCTGGCATCGAGTCCCATGTCCCTGCTAAAATATATTAGGAAAATACTCCAAGACATGCCTGGAGAGTTGAATACATTATACATACTACTTTGGCAATATAAAAATAGTCGATGACTTGTAATTAAGGATACTACTTGGTATTTACCAATGAAGCAGTTAATGAGCACTTCTGCAGTAGCATTATAGAGACTTCAACACTAAAATAAGTTATCCAATCTACTAGAATGCAGTGAGTGTACTGATTTTACCATGGATATGGAAGAAATTGTCATAATTTCTGAGATTTAAGATGTGTGTGTTAAAGGGAAAGTACATCACTTTTTAAATCGTTTTTTTAAAAAAGTATCTTCTAAAACAAAGCCACATGGCAAGTCTGGAGCACTAGATTTTGAAGATAGATATGTCCATGCCATGCTGTTGCAGGAGATTATACTTTTCTAGCTACACTCATTGCATTATAGATAAGAGTGGGGGAAAAACATGACAAGAGTGTACTATCTCTCTAAACCATACCTTTCTGAGATTCCGAAGAATTTAAGGCATTTTTCACCTATTCTCCTTCCTAGCTTCTCTTTTAACACTAATTAAAATACTTTGCATGGCTTTTTTGCAGTAGTTTTGCCTGTATTATCAAGGCTCTGAAATAAGACCCTTTGTTGTGGCTTTATCATATTAGTGTGGAAGTTTCTAATTAAAGATGGCATTCCACATTCTGTGTTGTTCCTGAGCTGCTTTACTGATTTACTTTTCCTCTATCTAAGATCAATCATTTAGAACAGCCTTTCTCCAAAATGCAAGGAAGCCTTTCCTCTAAATAGAAGTCTTTCCACATTTTTAACATATGCCTTTAACTTATTGAGGGTGCTGAATTAATTACTAAAAGTGGAGAATGAACACAATAAAAGTGTCTTTATTCAAATTAGGTTAAAGTTTCCTACTTTACAGAAACGCTGAAGCGTTTTCAGTAGAATCCATCCACACATAAAGAAATGACCTCAAAAAAAAAAGAAGAAAGAAATGATCTCAAAATTGAAAAGTTACTTTGAGTATAATTTAAGTTATTGTTTAATCCAGGCATATTCCATATTCTCTCCCTCCCTCTCCTTCTCTCTCTCACTTTCTGTCTCTCTCTCCATGTCTCTGAATCTCTCTCTCTCTCATCTTTCCTCTTTCCTCCCACCCCTACCAGGGGACTTGAAAAAAGTAAACTGTAACGCTGAGATTTCTGTGTCAAGGTTAAAAAGAATCACTTCAGAAATTAAAGGTGTCACTCATATTGAGAAACTTTATAAGAGATCTCTGGAGACATGCACCAACATAATAGCTTAGTACATGGAAAAATAAATTGAAGAAGAAAAGTCCTAAAGTAATGAAGCCTGATGATATCTTCAAAGTAACTGCCATTTTTAAAAGAAAGTAATTTCCTTTAACCACAAACAAATAGAAGGTGAAAACTGGGTATATAGTAATCTACTACCTTCTTTATGATATTTACATGTAGGTTGTACAGTGCAAACTACAGCAAATAACTTTAGAATGACATATATATGGGTAAAATCTTTGCAAATATATGTAGTTGTTTTGTTATTGTTTGTGGTTTTGTTTTTGTTTTTCTTGTAACTAGCTTCTAGGAATGGCATTATCCAAGCATAGATTAAGAAGCCAGCATATAATATAGCACACACACATTTTTCAAGAGGCCAACACATATTAACTTGATGATACTCAAACTTATATTTCATAGTTGTATATTATGAACTGTTCTTTTAGTTTGGGAAGCTTCTGCTTTGTTTTGACTTATTTCTTTCCACATCACTTCATGGACACCTTCTAACTTTCTTCATTCAAATTATAACATTGTTTTTATTTCATTAATTTCACTAGCAAAGGTTCAAAGGGGCAAGAGTTTTAGATATATAAGCTATCAAAAAGCCCCATCATTTGTGTATCTTTATAATGTCACTGTAAATAGTCTAGACATTTTCCTTACTACGGAATTAGAATTGCAACAGCAAATATTATCTGAGAGGGTGTTTAATTATGAACAAGGAAAATAACAAAATAAGGTTTTAATATTTCGGATTGTTATGGTGATATTAAAAGGCTGTATTTTATTAAGTGACATTTCTAAAACACTTTTCAATGATGTAGATTAATTGTACCCCTGGAATATTTTGGTGCAAATAAATTAGAAGTGATTGATGATCCCACTAAACAAAATAACTATAAGGAAAATGCAGTGATTTCTTTGCTCTTGTTAATGAATATTTTGAACATTAATTTATGGCTAGAAATGTAGACATTTTGTAATTAGCTGGATGTTCACTAACATGTTTTATAGTGATGACCTATTTGCCATGTGAATCAGGATGTAGAATGAAAAGTGACCCATTCCTGACAAGGGATAGTGGTAGTAGTTCATCATGGCAGTTATCTGTTGCTCTAAGAGATTTCACATATTCTTTGATTTCTAAACAAGGCCTATAAATTTGCTATGTGTAACATTTACCAAGGACCTCTGTTATAAGTGCTAGAAAAGGTCTATTGATTGAAGTAGTAAATAGATAATTATCAACTTACAAGGCTTTTTCTGCAATGAAGTTATTTACACAATGAATTTCAATGACTATATCCCACCCGCTCCCTCCCCCCAAAAAACCAAAAATCTACTCCCTACTTTATAGATCATTTGAAATAATAAAATCAGACAAGGTCTTTAAAGCATCTTGCTCATTTCACTTGGAAATCAACACAGTTCAAGTTGATTGTAACTCATGTTTAGGAACCATCCTATGCCTTGCATTAAAACAACCATTTTCTGGGGCGCCTGGGTGGCTCAGTCATTAAGCGTCTGCCTTCGGCTCAGGTCATGATCCCAGGGTCCTGGGATCGAGCCCCACATCGAGCCCCACATCGGGCTCCCTGCTCCACGAGAAGCCTGCTTCTCCCTCTCCCACTCCCCCTGCTTGTGTTCCCTCTCTTGCTGTGTCTGTCTCTGTCAAATAAATAAATAAAATCTTTAAAAAAAACCCCACCATTTTCTATAGTTCAAGAGATGTTTCCTATCAAAAGAGAAATACCAAGAGTACTACCCTTACCCTAGTTTGGAAAACCTGTTAAAACCTGTGAAGTGTCAGAGGTTTTATCTTACTTGTTAGCTTACAACTTACCCTGCCAGTTTCATGGATGATGAGAACATATGAGACCCCTGGGACAGAGACAAAGAACTTTATTATTCACTGGAATTGTGGCCAGAGCATAAGTATTTTTTGGTTTAGTTCCCAAGCTTCAGTTCCCATAGGGTTGCATAAAAGAGCCAGGTGATACCTCTACAGAACTGAGATGCATTTCAGGTGAGGAACCTTGACCCTAGGGACATAAGTCTTTATTATACTGGATAGTAAGCATGCCTACTCTTTGCTCCAGAAGGGAACACTGTTTCTAAATTCTATGTTGTTTATTATACAACACTGAAAAAACAGCCCAGAAGAAAAGGGCAATTGGTGCTTTGCTTGCCAGACATACAGCAATGTAACACACCCACAGTATTGTTTCTCAAAAGAACCCATGCAGGTACAGTCTAAAGACCACCTATTTTACCATCCTCATCATTTCATACCAACTATAGCTATGAAAACCAATCACTTCAACAACAGGGAACTAAAACTGGAAACTTACCTAGAGAATAGAAGAGAAAAATTGAATTATGTGCATCCATTAATACAATGATCATATAAAGTTTTTAAGTCAAATTTTGATGTTTGGAGGTTAATATTTAAGAGAATTTGGTCAACTCAGAAATATTCTGATACTAATTGGGTTTTCCAGGCGTATTTAGGTTTTCCTATATGAAGAATTAAGCACAGAGAAAAAAAATGACTGCAAAGTTTGTAGAAAATATGCTGCACCAGTATTCTGCAGTTTAATACATCCCTAAATTTTCTTGCCTTTATTGAATTTATGTAAATTCTCCTATCTAACATTTACTTGAAATAGATTTTTGTGATTTAATTAAAGGAATGGTATTTGCAGCAGAGAATTGGAAAGCAATATTTAGCTTTAGTAGGTAATTAGCCACTGAACTAAAGGTCTGATCATTTCTCTGATTTCACACTAAAATGAAAACACTGAACAAAACTACATAACAGGTAAGAGATGTTTTCCATTTCAAGCTTGTAACGTTTCTAAAGATTTTGATTTAGAAAATCTCTTCTAATTTTGCATGGTCATTCAAAATGCAAAATATTTGAGGCAGTTAATTCTTGAGAATTATCTTTGGCAACAGATAGTAATGCTTTGATTTTACCATCTTGCAATAGAATAAACCAAAAAAAAAAAAAAAAATCCACCCTTTCCCAATAAAGCCCAAATTGTTTCTTCTATGTGAGCATTGTACTGAACCTATTAGTTTTGCTTAGGCTTAATTTTGAATATTACATTGTTGCGATCAATATTTCTTCCCTTTTTTACCATTAGAAAACAGAAAAAGTTTATGCTGTGTAAAGTTTTAATCTTTAAAGTAGCTACAGAAGTAACAGCTTTTAAAAGACACCTTTGTAGTGCTTATTAATATTATTCTTCAATAAATATAACTATTTCTTCATACTTCATCTAAAAAGCCTTTGATTTGAATGAAGTTTAATAACCATTCTTTGAATACCTATTTCCTTCCTTCATATATTCGTAATATTCTTCTACTTTGTCCCTTTTACATAACACTGAGCATTCAGTTTGTTTTTTGGAAAGGAATTCTTCCTTAATAAGCAATGTATTCTACTTTAAAAATAAAGCCACTAATTCCTAATAAGAGCAACAAGTCATTTTTCTGGTTGTTTGGTAATAATATTTTATTTGTGGTATTTGTATAATAAGTATAGCTACGTTTCTTGTATACAGAGCTGACAAAATAAGAAAGTGATGTGAGAATAGGCTTTGTGGTATAATGTAATTTATGGACTAAATTAATATGTAAAAGCCATGCTAATGTTCATCTGTTTGATAAAGTGTTCTTGAAAAATTTTGAAGACATTGATAGTACAAATAAAATGCAGAGTTTAAAATTGAGAGGACTTATTATTTAATGAAGACCTGCACTTAGATTCCAACAACCTGCGTTAAAATCTTGCCTTTGCCACTTACTGTGTGAAATTACTGAATTCTCTTAATCTTCCTTCTTTTATTCTGTAAAATGGTATTAATAATATGCAATTTACAGGTCTCATTTGTTAAATAAGTTTAATGTGTAAAAGAATTTGACACATATGGTTGCTTCATAAATATTGTTTAATATAAATTACTTTTTACTTAACTCTGGGTTTTATAGAATCATAGTATCTTTTTAAAAGTATTTATTAAATTCCAGTTAGTTAAAATACAGTGTAATATTAGTTTCAGGTGTACAATATAGGGATTCAGCACTTTCATGCAACACCCAATGCTCATCACAAGTGCACTCCTTAATCCCCATCACCTGTTTAACCCATCCCCCCGCCCACCTACTTTCTGGTAACCACCAGTTTCTTCTCTTTGATTAAAGATCTGTTTCTTGGTTTGCCTCTTACCCTCGCCCTTTTTTGTCCCCTTTGTTCCTTCATTTTGTTTCTTAAATTCCACACATGAGTGAAATCATATGGTATTTGTCTTTCTGAGACTGTCTTATTTCACTTAGTATAACACTCTCTAGCTCTATCCATGTCCTTACAAATGACAAGATTTCATTATTTTTTATGGCTGAGTAATATTCCATTGTATATATATACTACATCTTCTCTTTCTTGTTGCTCTTCAGTTTTCCCACCACCATTTGTTGCATTTGTTGAAGAGACTGTGTTTTTCACATTGCCTATGCTTACTTCCTATGTCAAAGATTAATTGAGAGTATAATCATGGGTTTATTTCAGGGCATTCTATTCTGTTCTCTTGATCTATGTATATATTTTTGTGCCAGTACCATACTGTTTTGATTACTACAGCTTTGTAATATAACTTGATGTCATGAATTGTGATGCTTCCAGCTTTGCTTTTTTTTTTTTTTTTTTAATAAGTTTGCTTTGGCTCTTTGGGGTCTTTTGTGATTCCATACAATTTAGGATTGTTTGTTCTAGCTCTGTGAAAAATACTGGTGGTATTTTGATATGGATTGCATTAAATGTGTAGATTGCTTTGAGTAGTATTGACATTTTAACAATATTTTTTTCTTCCAACCCATGAGCATGGAATGTCTTTCGATTTCTTTGTGTCATCTTCAGTTTTTTTCATCAGTGTTTTATAATTCTCAGAGTACAGGTATTTCACCTCTTTATTTAGGTTTATTCCTAGGTATTTTATTGTTTTCAGTGCAATTATAAATGGGATTGATTCCTTAATTTTTTTTTTTCTGATGCTTCCTTATTGGTGTATAGAAATGCAGCAGATTTCTATACATTGATTTGGTATCCTGAGACTTTACTGAAATTGTTTATCAGTTCTAGCAATTTTTTGGCTGGAGTCTTCCAGGTTTTCTATATAGAGTATGATGTCATCTGCAGATAGTGAAAGTTTTACTTCTTCCTTTCTTTGCCAATTTGGATGCCTTTTATTTCTTTCTGTTGTCTGATTGCTATGGCTAGGATTTCCAGTATTATGTTGAATAAAACTCATGAGAGTGAACATCCCTGTCTTGTTCTTGACCATAGGGGAAAAGCTTTCAATTTTTTTTTCCATTTAGGATGGTATTAACTGTGGGCTTTTCATATATGGCTTTTAATATGTTGAGGTATGTTCCTTCTAAACCTACTCTGCTGAGGATTTTTATCAAGAATGGTTATTATATTTTGTCAGATACTTTTTTCTGCAGCTTTTGAAATGATCATATGGTTCTTATCCTTTCTTTTATTTTTTTAAAGATTTATTTATTTTTGGGGGGGCGGGGAAGAAGGAAAGAAGGAGAGAGAGAATCTCAAGCACACTCCCTGCTTAGCACCGAGTCCAACATGGGGTTTGATCCCAGGACCCTGACATCATGACTTGAACTGAAATTTAGAGTTGGATGCGTAGCCGACTGAATCACCCAGACACCCCTATCCTTTCTTTTATTAATGTGATTTTTCATGTTGATTGATTGCAACCCAGGAATAAGTCTCACTTGATTGTGGTGAATGATTTTTTTACTGTATTGTTAGACTCAGTTTGCTAGTATTTTGTTGAGGGTTTTTGTGTCTATGCTCATCAGAGATACTGGCCTGTAGTTCTTTTTTTTGTGGTGTCTTTACCTAGTTTTGGTATCAGAATAATGCCAGTATCTGATTGGCATTGAATGAATTTGGAAGTTTTCTAGTTTGTCCAATATGAGTATTGCTACTCCAACTTTCTTTTGGCATACATTTGCATGATCAATATTTATCCATTCCCTAACTTTCAATCTGCAGGTCTCTTTAGGTCTAAAATGAGTCTCCTGTGGGCAGCATATAGATGTTTTGTTTGTTTATTTATTTGTTTTGTCCATTCTGACACTCCATGTCTTTTGATTGGAGCATTTAGTCCATTTACATTATTCATAGCTATGTATTGATCAATTTATAGTAATTGCCATTTTATTACTTTGTGATTGTTTCTGAATATTTTCTCTTTCTTGTCTTTCTTTCATATTTTGCCCATTTTCTTTAGTAATATATTTGGATTCTTTCTATTTATTCTTTGCATATTTATTAGTGGTTTTTGATATATGGCTAGCATTAAGTTTGTATATAACCTCTTCTGCATATAGCAGTCTATATTAAGTTGATGGTCATTTAAGTTTGAACCCATTCTTTTTTCCTCTCCTCCTGACGTTTTAGGTATATGTTATATATTTTATATCCTCTTTTTGAATTCCTTGACTGACTTTTTTTACAGAAATATTCATTTTTACTGCTTTTATGTTTCCTGCCTTTATACTGTCACTTTTATTTTCTCCTTTCCACTCAAAGAGTTCCCTTTAATAATTCTTACAGGGTTGGTTTAGTGATCATGAACTTCTTTAGGTTTTGTTTATCTGGGAAACTCTTTATCTGTCCTTCTATTCTGAATGATTACCTTGCTGGATAGAGTATTCTTGGCTGCAGATTTTTCCCATTCAGCATGTTGAATATATCATCCCACTTCCTTTTGGCTTGCCAAGTTTCTATTGAAAAATCTCCAGTTAATCTTATGGGTTTTCCATTGTAAGTTACTGACTTCTTTTGTCTTGTTGCTTTTAAGATTTTTTTCTTTAGCATTGTATTTTGCAAATTTAATTACCATGTGTCTTGGTGTTGGTCTGCTTTTGTTGATTTTGATGGGAGTTCTCTGTGCCTCCAGGATCTGGGTGTCTGTTTCCTTCCCCAAATTAAGGAAGTTTTCAGCTATTATTTCTTCAAATAAATTTTCTGCCTTCTTTTCTCTCTGTTCTTCTTCTGGGACTCCCATGATACAAATGTTATGTTTGATGAAGTCACTGAGTTCCCTAAGTCTACTCTCATTTTGCATTGTTCTTCTTTCTCTCTTTGTTCAACTTCATTGCTTTCCATTACTTTGTCTTCCAGGAAATTAATTTATTCTTCTGTTTATTCCAGCCTGCTGTTTATACAAACATGTTTCTAATCTCATTTATTATATTCTTCATCTCTGATTCTTTTTCAATTTTTTAAGTCTGTGGTAAGAGTTTCACTGATGTCTTCCATTCTTTTCTCAAGTCCAGTGAGTATGCTTATGATCATTCCTTTAAATCCTCCATCAGGCATGTTATTTATATCTGTTTCACTTATATCTCTGGCCATGGCCTTATCTTATTTTCTGTTTGGGATAAATTCCTCTGTCTTCTCATTTTGTCTAAGTCTCTGCCTTCTTCTGTGTGTTAGACAAGCCAGTTATGTCTCCTTCTCCTGAAAGGAATGGCCTTATGAAGAAGAGGTCCTGCAGTGGCCAGAGCCTGCTGCTTTGGGGAGTGTTACCAGTGTGTGCTGCATACACTCTGTTGTGTTCTGGCTATTCCATCCTTCAGGCCAGTTACCTGCAGAGGCTCTCCTTGTGGGCAGTGTTTGGTCCTTGCCCTGAATATGGTGAGATTTGACTAACTGTGCTCTGGTTTGCTTGTGAAATGAGACTTGTCACCACTTCCACTGGGACTGAGGTCCTGCATAACTCTGGTCAAGAGACATGGTGTGGAGAGGGGTTTGTGCTGCTCTTCTGGGGGAGGGCCCTGCTGCACTGGAACTGAGGTAAGCCTGACTGAGAAGGGTAGAGTGCACAGGGGGTGGGGCTTAGTGTAAGCAAGTTAGACAGCCAGTGTTTGTGCTGTGCTGCTTCTAGCAAGTGGGTCTGTGTTTATGCTAAGGGGCAGGGGAAGGAAACAGCACTGGCCAGCTCCCTTGTTCCTGGAGAGGTATCTCCATGAACACTGTCTCTCAAAGATGTACTCCAAGAAGAGCAAATAATCTCCCTACTGTGTGCCCCAGGTACTCCTCAGATCACTGTTTCCATGCTGTCTGTCCCCAGGTTGTTTGCCTGCCTTCTGTCTAAGAGCAACACAGTGTCCTCCCAGCTCTATCCCAGCCAAGCCCACTGACTTTTTTTTTTTTTAAAGATTTTATTTATTTATTTGAGAGAGAGAATGAGACAGAGAGAGAGAGCATGAGATGGGGGAGGATCAGAGGGAGAAGCAGACTCCCTGCTGAGCAGGGAGCCTGATGCGGGACTCGATCCCAGGACTTCAGGATCATGACCCGAGCCGAAGGCAGTCGCTTAACCAACTGAGCCACCCAGGTGCCCCAAGCCCACTGACTTTTAAAACTCCAGGCTTGAAGCTTTGCTGGTTGCAAGAACTCATGAAATTCAACCCCTTTCATTTTCCAAGCCAATGTATTTTGGGAAGCATTCTCCTTGTGTGTTCCCCTGTGTGCTCCTCTCTCTCTCTCTCACCCTTCTCTACAACCACACCTTCCTCCCCTCCACAGCAGCCAAGATCCATTTCTCCCCTAATCCATGTCTCCACATGTCTTACCATCTTCATTGTGGCCTCTTCTGTCCCTCTGGTTGTAGAGTTTGTTCTGTTAGTCTTCTGGTCAATTTCTGGGGTATTTAGGATGATTTCATTATCTAATTGTATTCATGGGACCAAGTGAATCTAGAATCCTACTCTGCCAACATTTTCCTGTCTCTCTAGAATCATAGTATCTTAATTATGAAATGAACTATTGTGTTCTGATCTAACTCAGTTAATTCTCCTAAGAATCAAAAAGTGCAAAGATAGCAAAGGATGTTGAAGAAAGAGAACCCTTGAACACTGTTGGGGTAATGTAATTTGATACAGTCATTATAGAAAAATTCTGGAGGTTCTTCCAAAAATTAAAAGTACAACTACTATATGATCCAGCACTCCACTTTTAGATATATATCCAGTGGAAATGAAATCAAGATCTTGAAGAGATATCTGTACCCCCATGTTCATTGCAACATTATGCACAATAGCTAAGATATGCAAACAACTTATGTGTCCATCAGTGGATCAATGGAGAAAGAAAATGTGAGATACATATAATGGAATATTATCCAGCTTAAAAAAAAAAAGGAAATCAAATCCTATCATTTGTGACAGCATGAATAAATCTGGGGAACATTATGCTAAGTGAAATAAGCCAAACTTAGAAAGACATATACTGAATGATCTCACTTACATGTGGAATCAAAAACAGTCAAACTCACAAAAGCGCAGAGTAGCATGGTGATTGCTAGGGAATGGGGAGTGTAGGAAATGGGGAAGATGTTGGTCAAAAGCTCCTAAGTTCGTTATGCAGAATTAATAAGTTCTGGAGTTTAATGTATGGCATAGTAATTGTAGTTAATAATACTTAATTGTACACTTGAAATTTGCTAAGAGAGTAGATCTTTAGTGTTCTCACCACACATACACACACACACACACACACAAACACACACAAAATTGTAACTATTGAGGTAATGGATAATTAGCTGGATAGTGGTAATCATTTTATAATTTATACATGTATCAAAATATCATGTTGTACACCTTAAATATATATAATTTTATGTGCCAATGATACTTCAATAAAGCTGGCAATTTTTTTTTAAAAAAGAGTATTGTTTGTGCATTTCAGTTCAAATCTGACTTATATAATCTTTTAGGTGGTATAAGATATTATGAGAAGTTTCATTTTATATATATGAAGCACACTGACCACTATAATTCTTTACACACTGTAAAAAAGAGAGAGAAATACATTTGAATATCAGGGTCTATATCAGAACTGTTTCCAAGAAGTTGATAGGATATAAGACTTCAAAGATTCAGTTTTGTGGTCAAGAATAAGTGATTTGGATGCTTAAGAAATAAACCTTCCATGAGACTGGAACATAGAGTTGAGGCTGAATAACTGCAATTTTCCAAGTTTATTTCTATTTATTAGAAAGATTCATAGTAGTTCCATAACATTTCCCTCTACTAGTCTCTTTTTAAAATGCTACTGAACTTCTGGCTAAAATTTAGAATAATCTGGTCCATTGGACACTACAACAAACAAATATAAAATAAAATCATTTCCTTTCTCTTCCTTGCCATTTTCTAAGAATTTTATCTTCAGTTATGCTTTAAAAGGCCACTGTTTTCTCAGAAATAGAGTGTTGTGTATCATTTTAGACTGACTTTGTATGTAAAAGGTAGATAGGCCTGAAATTAGGAGGGCAATGATTTACAATATTTTAGAGGCAGTGTCTGTCTACTCTCCACAGAATGTCATACAAACGTATACTTAGCACACTTTAAAAAAATGATGGCTGTATGTTTCCACAGCAAGTTGGTGAATTTTTATTTTAAGAATGAGTCTATAGTGATTTTATTTTTTTAATAAGTGTTGAAGCCTGAAATGCTTTTTCCTACTTAAGGAACTTAAATGAACCTACTGGGAGAAAATGTTTTTATTGAAAACATGTTACACAAAAGAAATGTACTTTTTAAATTATAAAATGCATTTTGCTCTCTCATTCAATTTCTTCCAATTGTGACTTCTATTTTGTGATCTTCACAAAATGAATCATTATGAAACACTTTTGACAAAATATGTTTGCATAATAGTTTGAGTAATTAATAACTAAGTGAGGCCTCATTGCCTTACAAATTGATTAAACATTTGTATAGTTTAAAAATGGAAATATTTTACCCTAAGGCATCAACTGAGATTTTTTTATAAATATGAGTCATGCCATTAATTATGCTGTCCTTTGCAATAATAGAGTTAAAGGTCATTTTAAATTTATATTATTTCCAGGGATTTGTAATATGAAAAAAAAACAAAAAAACAGAAGAAAGATCAGGTGTTAATCTACTTATTAGGTCTTCTTTAATTCCTTTTGCAATACTTTGTAGTTTTCACTATACAAGTTCTGCATCTCATCGTTAAATTTTTCTTAAGTGGTTTTTGTTTCATGCTCTTATAAGTGGAATTATTTTCTTATTGGATTGCTCATTGCAGGAGAATAAGAAAATAAAGGGAAACAGAAATAAAGCTGATTTTTGTGTTTTGATCTTTCATTCTGCAATTTTCCTGACTTTGTCTATTAGCTCTAATAATTTTTTGGATATTTTATAATTTCCTATAAATAGTATCATGTCATCTGTGAATAGAGATAGCTTAACTTCTTCCTTTCCAATCTGATATCTTTTATTTATTTATTTATTTATTTATTTATTTTGCCTAGTTACTCTCGCTAGACCTTCCAGTACAATGTTAAATCACAGGGACAAAAGTCGAAATTCTTGTCTTGTTCCTCAATTAAAGGAAAAGTTTTCAATCTTTCACTATTAAATGATGATAGCTGTGTGTTTTCCATAAATGCCTTTAATCATGTTGAGGGGTTTCCCTTCTAGTATTAGATTTCTCAATGTTTTATGATTAAAATTTGTTAGATTTTTTATCAAATGCCTTTTCTGTATCAATTGAAAAGAAATTGTTTTATTTTTCCCTTCACTTTATTAGTGTGGTACTACACTGATTTATTTTTATATGTTAAAGCACCTTTGCATTACTGGGATAAATGTGATCATGGTATATAATCCTTTTAATATGTTGCTGGATTCAGTTTACCAGTAATTTGTGAGGATTCATAAGTTTTGTGGGTTTTTTATTGGAAATTTTTCTTACTAATGACGTAAACCTTCTTCACTGTCAATTTCTCTGATTTTGTTTCCCTGGAATTTCAAAAGAATAAATAATCTTTCTTTTGCATGAAGTCAACCCTTTGGATTATTTTTCATAAGAGAAATAAGTATTTTTCTATTAGTTCCTACTAGTTCTATTTCCAAATCTTTTTTAAAGTGAGTGGCTAAAGCACAGTGTAATAATCTTCCTAGCTGTTTGGTGTCAAGAGTAGTGGAAGGACTATTGTCAATCTTTCTGATATGATAATCCATTTATTTTTTTCATCTATATTAGTACATAAGCTTTGACAGTTGTTTTATTTATAAATTAGTATTTTTTTCCTCCAAGTCATTAAACTAATCAGAATGTGTAACATACAAAACATACCCTTAGGATTTTACTGTCAATTTAAAGCTTCTGATACACTGATTATAGAATGCTTATAAAGGAGACCCAAGGACCTAAAGAATTTCTCTTCAAAAGATGTCATATTTGCCTCTCTATAGACTCTATTAAACCTATGAATAATTGATTTTGTTTAAATTGATTCTTCAGTTTCACTAATCGTTGGGGACTAGTTGAAAATTTTTCAGATATCTAAACTTGAAATTACAGTTTAACTTTTCCTGTTAAGTCCTTCACTCATTTAACATGTTATCTACTATTATTCTATTGCTGGCATGCATCCTTCAATAATTAACTATGTGATGATGCATGTGATATATAATTTTGAGTCATGGCATATATGAACATCACTTTATTCTACCCTCACCCTTGATTTATAGTTTACCAGAGTGTCAATTGTATGGGTTGGGAGTAATTTCCTCTCAGTACTTCAAAAGCATTGTCTGTTGTTTCATAGAATCCAAAATTACTGATGAGAATACCACCCATGTTAGGTTTATAAAAGGCCTGTTCCCCCCTCCCACCCTCACCCAATGGAAAAAGTTTAGGATAAACTCAGTAATTTTTGCTATTCTAAAGATCTACAAAATTATTGCTAGTTATTTGTATTTTAAACTTATTATTATTTATTGAGCTACACAGTCAATACTGTAATTCTCCAGCTCTGGGAAATTTCATTCTGTTTTTTCCTAATAATGTTTATCTTTCATTTTCTCTAATCCAGTAAGCTAAAAAAAAAACACTGTCATTGGGAAGAGGGTTTTACTAAGGAGCACTAAGATCTATGCTAGCTGCTCCATTTTGAAAGAATCCTTTGTTTTGCTTTGCTTTGCTTTGCTTTGCTTTGCTTTGAAAGAGAGGGTCTGAACTGACTGCCATTAATTTTATTAAGGATGCTGGAGTAGTGTAGTTGATGGGAATATTTTCAGTTGATCATCTTGTTTTTAGCCTTTTTACTGCCTGCCATTCTTAATTCATCAAGTCTGCCTCCCAACCCTCTGAAGAGTATTTTAGGAAAGATTCGTGTCTGCTTAGCTTCAGTCCTCTCCATAAATATTTTTGGCTGCAACTACCTGCACTGTGCTTTATGAGTCAATACCTTTCCACCTGTCTTTTAGAAATTTGTTGAAATGTCTAGTTTGCTGATGACCTACCACTTGTTCTTTTCATTTTTATGGCTTACAGCTTTTAAAAGTAACTTTACTATCATGGTTTAGTTCTCTCAGAAGGGAGAAAAATAATTACATTTTCCCAGTCCGTCTCCTTCAATCAAAGGTTTTCTTACCAAAATTCACTGGCACATGGCAATAGGGTATATAAATAGATTTTATTGAAGCTTTGCAAGATGGAAGGTCCTGAAAGCAATTTATTCTTATTGCAACTTACACATGTTCCCAAAAGTCATGTGACTATTGTTTTCTATTATGTAATCATTTGACTATTTTTTCTGTTATTTAGACTGCATTCTCATTACCCGTTCTTCTATTACCTATCCCATAGCCTAAAGTTTCTTTATATTTTTATACAGATTATTTTATCTACATCTTTTTTTTTTCTTTTTTCTTTCTAAATATATCCTCAGGATTTCACTTTCTTCTCAAATAGCTTATCCAAGTATTTTCCTAAACACTTACTTTCCCGAAGGGAATTCTAGTGACAGCTGTGTTATTTGTTTGTTTTAACAATTTCATTATAAATTCCAATGTTTCATTTGTACTACTACGTAAATTCTACTATGTAGTACTCAATAATACTGAGTGTAGCTAGTTGTATCCAACAGTGAACACTTTCTCGTCTTCAGCACATTAACTGCTATATGTAAGGGAAAGACCATAGGTGAGGTGGACATAGAAAATCCCACAACTTTCTACACTTTAGTGCTATGGTTCTCAAAATGTAGCATCCATCAAAAGCACCTGAAAAACTTGACTTGGTAATACACAGATTTCTGGGTCACATCCCATAATTTTTTATTCAATAGGTCAGTATGGAGCCCAATAATTTTCATTTCTATTAAGCTCTGATTCTGATAGGATTGATCTGGGAACTATAATGAAAACCATTGCCTAAAGAATCACTATTCCATTAAAAAATAATATAGCTCCATAGTCCTGAATAGGAGAGAAACTCCAAATATGTCAATAGTTTTTGAAAGCATTACTTTATATAATTGTGATATGTTAATATTTTCCATAGGTATTAAACAGCAGAGAAAGATGTTTGAGTAGTACATAGTAGAATATTGTATGTATTTATGCAATTAATGGTTTTACACTCTGGTAAAATGAGTCAAAGTGCACATAAGCATTAATTCCAGCTAATTATTGAGATACTATGGAACTATACAACACAGAAATTAAAATGGACTTCATCCTTTTTGTCAGCATTTTTTGGTTTCTACATGTAAACCAAATATTTATGATTTTTTATGTACTAATACAAAAGAAATATGTTTAAAGATAATATTTTTAACAAAATAAAGCTGCAGTTATAAAGTGTATATCAATGGTTGAAATAAAATCAGAACTGCTAGTTTCCCATTCTGTAGAGCAATAACATGAATGTTCCCTATGAAATAATAAAGCTACATTTGAAAGAATATTTATTATTAAAAAGAGAACTTACAAAGTCTCAGATTTATATTTTTCAACAACTGAATTTGTCTCATAATTTAACTTTTAAGGTAAGTTAGATAGCATGAGCAAATGTCTGCTTTCTGAGAATAGATTTGAATAATGAGAAACTGCTTCATGAGCATAAATAACTTTTAAATATCCTTCAGTGTATGTGTGTGTGTGTGTGTGATATAGTCAATACAGAACATTTAAAACATTAATACTAAAAAAAGATGCATTAGAAAGGCTGCCTTCTACATCATATTTATCAACAAGCTTTTGTAATTTTATCTGATGAGCTATATTTTTGGTTGATTACCTCCAGTGTGATAATAAAATGAAGCTCATGCTCTTTGTTCAGTTTAATTACCTTTTATAAAAAATCATTTAACATTATATTATCAGCATTTTTCCATGCCATCAAACATGCTTCTAAAACATGATTTTTAATGTCCAAACAATATCACACCATATAAATGTGGCATAAATTAAGCATGTTTCTCTATTGTTGGGAATTTCCTTAAAATTGTTTCCTGAGAGTGGAATTGCTGAGTTAGTGTATATATACATTCATGACTTAGTAATTTTTTTGCAAAGAAAAAAATGCAACAGACTAATACTCCTATCTATAGTGAAAATGTATGTTTACAGCACTTTTGTAAATAAATACTGATATCACTTTATTTATATTTGTTAGGTAAATTATCACAATAGTTTTAATATGTCATAGTAGTTTTTAATTTGCACTTTTGTAGCTTTGTGTGTGGTAGACCATTTTTAATATGGCTTTAGGCTAATTGTTTTCTTCTTCAGTTTAAAATACAGCTATGGTTATAGTGAGTATAATCTATTATGTAAAAGGAGGAAAAGAACTACTAAGCCTGGAAATATTACTTTTATATGATTTTCCTATTTTAAATCTGGAAGTCTAAGGTAAATATATGTATGAATGCTATAGCTGATTTTAGTATATGAGGATTACAGCTGTTTCCTTTCTCCCTCATTTTTTTTTTCCTTTATTCCCCCTCTACTTTTTATGCACTAAAGAAAGGTTTATTTAAACTTGCTTGTCAAACCCAGAATCAGTGCATAGATTCATGTTTTAAGAAAAACTACCATTCATATGTGGTCCAAATTGTGAAATATGCATGACATATTACATAGAATTAATGTTCTTCATTTTTTAGGTTATAGAACACGATAAACTATATGAGAATATTTCTTTGCTTGACAGTTTCCCAAATCAAAATCATTTCATTTGCAAATTGAAGCATGATGAATTAATAAAACCTTTGAGAATACAAAGGGCAATATCACATGAGAATAAAATCTGTAGCATCTAACCTTCAGAAGTATTGTGTCACTTATTTTAGATGTATATCAATGAGCTGTAAAGTGAGTGACTTAATTTTCTAATCTGGGATTAATGAGATTAAATGTATACATATTTTTTCCAGAAACAAACACATTCATTCCAAACAACGCCTTATTAAATGAGATGTGTGTGTGTATGTGTATGTTTGTGTGAGTTGACTTGGTTTTTCTCAGTCAGATAACAATATCAGTCCTATGAGCATATGACAATCTGAGAGGACAATGGAAAAGGTTCTAAAGGCATCATTATTATACAGTTAGACAAAGGAAATTGTGTGTGTGTGTGTGTGTGTGTCTGTGTGTGTCAGAGAGAGAGAGAAGGAAAGAGTATTTGTGGAGTAATTTTAAAATCTTTTGGATAGGATAGATTAAAATAGAGCTAATTGTTGAATTTATAATTATTGAATATTCATCTAAGTATTAAGGAGAAATTTTAAAATGAGTATAATATTTTAGAAAAGTGATTATTAATGAGAAGCTAAGATAGCCTTTACTTCTTTAGAGGTGACTGAATTTTAGTTTATGATTGGCTTTCTTCCAGCAGTAGAATTGGCAGAGCTCAGATAGGGAGCTAAATACGACTCCTGTGATAAGAAATGGGGGAAAAAATAGCAGAGTAATTGCTTTAGCAATGATCTAGTTTGGAAGTGATGGATTCTTTCAGGTAGAATCTGGTAACCTTTCTGTACCTGGCACACTCTTCCGAGCATTCTATCTCTGTCTAGGGAGGTGGATACTGTTTAGAAACCTGCTACCATCCCAAATATGGCAACTCAACTGTTGTTGGTAGAGTCGTGCACCAAGGCTTATTTTTCTCTGTGTCCATGAACATGAGGTGAAGAGGAACGATCTCTTAAAGATTTTTCTATCTGAAACTCTTCAGGATCTAATGAGATCAGTCAGCTTCAGATAAACATCCTGATGCTGAACCTACAATTGGCCATCTCCTTCAGCTAATCAATTTGTCTTTAGCTGTTCTCACAAAGGGATGGCAGTGTATGTTGAGGGCAAAAGAAAGGCCTATTTTTATATGACTTATTTGAGAAGGGAAACAAGACAGGTCAATAAAGATGTAGCGAAGTTTGACTTTTGGATGTGTCCTCTTTTGCTCCTCTGACCAGCTGTACATGTTTGGGAAACTAATCATTTACTTTGACAGACTTACTCTGCATCACACCTTCTACTGAGTTTTCTGAAAAAAGCAAAAAGTGTTTTGTCCTCTGGCATTCACACACCAGGTGGTCTAATTTTTGCCTGTTGGCTCACAATAGGTGTTTGGAGGTTTTCTCCTTGACCTGAATCGATTCTCCAACTGACAGAGCAAAGTAAATCTTGGACAAAAACAACAAAGAATATGTTCCCACTAGCAAGGTCAGTGTAAATTATGGAGGATTTATGTACTAAGTGATGAATCCTATGAGTGTTTTTGTTTGAATAGAAATATCAAAATATCAAGGCATGTTGACTTAGATACATGATTTTTTCAGTCCAGTTTCAATTATTAGTTAATATCACTTCATTCCCCTGATGCTTTGTTAGTTGTGCAACTAGAACTTTGGCAATTTTCCTGCTCCAGTCCCAGAAGAAGCAGGGCTGGTCACAGACAGTTCTTCATAGCATGCTTCCTCTAAGAGTGGTACCAAACAAGCATGGCAGTAGGATATATTTGTCCCCTTAATAATTGGCCTCAAAAGTTGGCCCTTCATTTTGGCTCTACTTTCCATTATTTTGATAAGCCTTTGAAAATGTACTTAAGTTTTTAATTTTGACATCATTGGAAGTAACATATACTAGAAAAACATTCCTCTGTGGGTAAATTAGACTAGTTTCTTTCTTTTTTTATAATGGCACATAATTGTAGTTCAATTATGGGATGCTCTTATATTCCACTGTTTTGAGAATTACTTGGCAAATCCATATATGAATAATTTAAACTGATCATGGTTTCATAGATTTTGTTCCTACTCACTTTCAGTATTTTCCTTTCCTATCATACAAACCTAGGATTTTTTTCTCTGTTCTTCTAAAATGAACTCTTTAACTCTTTAATCCATTTTCTCTGGAGGCTACCAAGTTTTCTGACATCTCTTTGTAGATAAGAACTAGAACCACACTATTAGAGGTACATATAGTCTAGGGATTTTACCAATGTGTAGGTAGGTTAATGTTTTTTTGATATTTTTAATACTCTTGATTATTCACATGGTTTTCATCACTGCAACAGAATTATCATTAAGCTTTCTAACTCTTAGATGTCTAAGCTTATTGAATGAAAGTAAAGTTACAGCTATTGATTTTATGGTATGCCATATAAAATACTTCTCTGAAAGTTAGGAATAGAAAATTTTATTTTTTTAAATTTTATTTTATTTTATTATGTTATGTTAGTCACCATACAATACATCATTAGCTTTTGATGTAGTGATCCATGATTCATTGTTTTCGTTTAACACCTGGTGCTCCATGCCGTACGTGCCCTCCTTTTTTTTTTTTTTTAAATATTTTATTTATTTATTTGACAGAGAGAGACACAGCGAGAGAGGGAACACAAGCAGGGGGAGTGGGAGAGGGAGAAGCAGGCTTCTCGCTGAGCAGGGAGCCCTATGTGGGGCTCTATCCCAGGACCCTGGGATCATGACCTGAGCCGAAGGCAGCTGCTTAACTGACTGAGCCACCCAGGTACCCCATGTACGTGCCCTCCTTAATACGCATCACTGGGCTAACCCATCTCCCCACCCCCCTCCCCTCTAAAATCCTCAGTTTGTGTCTTGGAGTCCATGTCTCTCATGGTTCGTCTCCCCCTCCGAAATTCCCCCCCTTCGTTTTTCCCTTCCTCTCCTAATGTCCTCCATGCTATTCCTTATGTTCCACAAATAAGTGAAACCATATAATTGACTTTCTCTGCTTGACTTTTTTCACTTAGCATAATCTTCTCCAGTTCCCTCCATGTCAATGCAAAAGTTGGGTATTCATCCTTTCTGATGGCTGAGTAATATTCCATTGTATATATGGACCACATCTTCTTTATCCATTCATCTGTTGAAGGTCATCTTTTAAGCAGATAATGCATTCAGATGTTCACATTTTAAAAAGCATAAAGCCCAGTGATTAGATTTCTGCCCACCACTGTGGCCCAACCACCCATTTCCTTTTCTAGAGATATGTTACAGATACACAAGCAAATCTTATTTTTCTATCCTTTTCTATTCAAATTTCTTTAGACTACACATATTATTCTGAAGCTTGCTTCGTGTACTTAGTATGTTTTAGATAACAATTTTTTATTCTTGTAGAGCTCCATATTCTTATTATGGTTGCATATCATTCCATAGTGTGTAATTTATTAAGGTTTATCCAATCTTTTCCTATTGAAAAAAAAATAAGTTTCAATGAAGTGTTCCAAGCCTTATCTGGCATTTCTATAATGTTTCATCATAAACTTTAAATTATTTACTTTCAAAAAACAAAAATGCTATTGACATTTTATTGAAAATTATTTATATATATTTATTATTATGTATATTATTATATATTTATTATATATATTTATATATTTATTATTATATATTATTAACATATATATTTCTATATATAAATAATTTTCAATAAAATGTCAATTCCCAGAGAGGGAATTAAAATAGAAACTTAAAGACTTATTTTTATCTTTTTTTTTTTTTTTTTATTTGACAGAGAAAGAGAGTGCTCAAGCAGGGGGGTGGGAGGAGGTGGGCAGTTGGTGGAGGGGAAGCGGCAGGCAGAGGGAGAGGGGGAAGCAGGCTTCCTGCTCTGGGCTCAATCCTAGGACCCTGGGATCATGACCTGAGCCAAAGGCAGATGCTTAACTGACTCAGCCACCCAGGCACCCCACTAATGTCACTTTCTAATTGGCTACTGCCTTTAGAAAAATATGAAGATAGTGGTTAGGGCACTTATTTGTTCCTGTTTGGAAGAGGATTTTTTCTAGCATTTACCCACTAATTATAATGTTGACTTTTAGGCTGAGACAGATATATTTTCTGATTTTAATAAAATATCCATCTAATCTTATTTTATTCACAAATTTAAACAAGAAGAATATTAATTTTTGGTGGATGGTTTTATAATTTGAAGAGATGGCCATATTTGTTTTTTATATGATGAGTTATTTCAATCAATTTTCTACTACAGATCATTCTTGCCTACTTGGAATGAACTCCATTTGTTTATTCATTTAATGAGTTTCTGACTTCTCTTTGTCGGTATTGATTTGGGATTTTTTAATATACCCATAATTTAGAACCCTTATTATTTATCTTATGTGTACTCTTTATCAGTTGAAGATATCATTGTTATGCCTACTTAATACAAATACTTTGGTGAATAAAAATAAATTAAAAGATATTAAAATGTAACTTTTTAAAGCAGTTTAATTAGCATTAACATTTTCTCTTTATTAAATTTTTATTTGAATTCCCCTATGGAATTTTATAGACCTGATCAGTTATGGTTATTGTTGTTTTGAGGGTGGGGGCTGTAAGGGGGAGGAATCTCTAACAACATTTACTTTTTCTTCTGTGGTAATTAATGTTTAACATTTTCTATATCTCCTAGAGTTAGTTCTATTTTTCTAGAAATATCCTATTTCATCTAAGTTTTCAAATGTATTTGTGTAGAGTACAGAGCATATTTTACAATTTTTACAATTTTTTTCTGTGTGCTTACTTCCTCATTACTATTTTTTTAATTGAGATATAATTGACATATAACATTATATTAGTTTCAGGTGTAAAACACAATGATTCAACATTTGTATATATTGAGAAATAATCACCACAATAAGTCTAGTTGCTATCCATCACTGCACATAGTTACAATATTTTTCTTTTTTCCCTACAATTTATCATTGCTCTTTCTTATTTTATTTTTGCTTTCTCTATATTTTTATTGAGTTAAATACCAGTTTTATAGAATTTTATAGGTGTTTATTTTTTAAAATCTAGCCTTGAATTTATTAATTCTATAAGTTTTCTGATTTCTAATTCATCAATATGTGCTTTCATCTTTACTAATTCATTTTATCTTTAGTTTGTCCTTTTTTCCCATTTTTTTGAGTAGACAGCATAATTTCTTTATTTTCATTTTTCTTATCAATGTACAGATTTAGGACTCTGGTTCATCTCAGAGCACTGCACCAGCTGTACCCATAGGTTCTGAGATGTGATGCTTGCATTGCTAATTTAATTGTTATGATCTGGAGAGTCTGCAGCATCTATTTTGATTTCCTTTTTGAAGAATTCTCTTAGAGTAATTTCTAATGCCTTGGTTGTAGGACCAATTTGTTTTCTGATTTTGTTAATTTATTTTGTTTAATCGCTATTAGAGAATTAAAAATAATTTATTGGAGGTTTTTGTAGCTTCATATATGGTTATTTTTGTGATGAGTTCATGGGATCCTTGACAAGAAAGCATTTTCATTTTCACATATTACATATCATAAATTATATCACAAATTTTGTGACTTAATTTATATTCTTACTTTTATATCTTTATATTCTCATTTGCATAAGTTTAAACACTTATATTTTATATACTTTTATCAACTTTATCTGTCACTTCCTCTTCCAGCCACTTCTTTATTTGTAGGTGACTTAAACATCATAAAACTTACTATTTTGTATTTTTTTCTTGAATCTCCTAAAGTTTATACTTTTAAAAGAGCTTTGTGTCTTGCACATTTTTCAATAAAACTGTACTTTTTGCTTCATTTAATATTGTTTGTTATAAATTAAAAATTATTTGTATTGATATTATAAAACCTTTCTTTTTTATTTGCCTTTGTCCATTCTTTCATTTCTAAACTTTCTTAGTAGTTCTGTTTTTAGCTATATGCTTTTTATATATCACAGACTTTTGTTTTACTTTATGACCCATTTAAAGTTTCATTTTTATTTTAATAGATTTACTGCTTTACATTTATTTATGGGGCAGATATGCTTCTGGAAATGAGATATTATTTTAAAACAGTATTTCCTAGGTTTTGTGTTCTTCTGACTTCCAGAACAGTTAATGTACCTCTCTCGGTTGCTTTATTCCACTTTCTTAAACATGTTCAAAAATTATAATACAAACATGTGAATGATTTTAGATTATTATTTTAACTCAGGTTGTTTTTGCATAAATGTGTTCTATTTGTGTTTCTTGACTCTGTAATCATTTCTTTTTTCTGCTTCTACAAGAAGGGTCCATAGCCTTGTATAATTTTTTTAAGAGGTATTTTGTAGCTTTTTTGAAGAAAACTGTGGGTAATTATGAAATCAATGATGGCAAAGTAACTAGATAAATGTAACTCAATTGTATAGCTCAATGTATAATACAATTTTTGAATAAGTCAAGAGGGAATCTCTCTCTCCCATGCCCATTTTGAACTCCTCATGTTTCAGGCTGCTTTTGCCATTGTGTTTTATTTCCTAATTCTGTAAATCCTATACTTGAGTCTATCTGTTTTCTAGGGCTGCTGTAACAAAGTATCACAGACTGGGTAGCTTGTAACAACAAAAACTCAATGTCTCATAGTTCTAGAAGCTAAAAGTAAAAAAAAAAAAAATCAGTAAGACTATGCTCCCTCTGAAATCCATAGGAGATAATCCTTCTTTCCCTCTTCCTAGTTTCTACTGGTGGCCATCAATCCTTGGCCTTCCTTGGCTTTCAGCTGTATCACTCCAATCTCTGTCCCTGTTGTCATATGGTATACCAGTCATATTGGATCAGGGCCCAGCCTAATGATCTCATCTTAACTTGATCACATCTGCAAGGTTCTTGTTTACGTATAAGGTCACATTCACAGGTACTGGGAGTCATGATTTCAACCTTTTTTTGGTGGGGTGGAGACACAATTCAAACCATAATTACTAATAGAGTGTAACCCCAGTGCTTCAGTAATCTTACAGAAATGATGTCCCAAAGTAAGCTCTGCATTCTAGAGTTTAATTGTATATATGCATATAACATTTACCTAAAACTTTTATGTAATATATAAATATATCTTTATATTGTGGTCTACTATAGATGTTATTGTTTTCACCATTGGAAAATTCAGTAAATAAATTTTTGAAAATTTTATGTTGAACTTATCTATGATCTCACTATTTTTGTCTGTTGCATGAATTGGAAAAGAAGTATATTTTTGTATTATATTTTTTTCTTTATTCATGATTGGTATAGTTAAGCAGTCGTTAGTTGATGTGATTCATTTTATTGCATTTAATAGAAATTACTGACCAGAATTATTGCTCAAGTCTGTCATCAGGAAGGAAATCATAGCAAACAAATCCAAGAGGAATCAATATGATGACTCATTAGTAATGAGCTATCACCAAGAGTCCCAAATAGCTGAAGATGTCACACAATATTGTTTCATACAAACCAGATGTCTGTAGTAAAATTAATTTCTGAAAATTGACACAAGAATGTATTCTATTTTTATATCAGGGTTTTGCAGGTTTTAAATATTGAAATTAATTTATGTCCTTTGTTTTTCTTCCTATCATTTGTTTTAAAATGTTTTTTTAACTTCTTGAAGATTCTGACTGATTTCTTAAAATTTTTATAGAGTCTATTCCTAGACACATGGACTATATTTAATGTCCTATACTCTCACTTGTCCTATTATGTAATATTTTAACATTTTCCTTATGAATTCAAGTTCAGTGCACACACATATGCATGTGCACGTGTGTATGTATGCTCACACACACATACATATATACTTGCAGAGCACAAATTCCAAAGCACATTGAAAAAGAATTCAAAGAATTAATTTTAGATATGACATTTAATCCAACTCCAAATCTTCCGTTATGCTGTCATGGCCCATGCATATTTACTCTTAACTACTATTACATTCTTGGAAATGAAGTAGATGGATAGTGGGATGTTGGGATGGGGAGTATAGCATTTTCTAATGGTGGTAGAGCATATATTCTCCAGAAGAATGGATGATATCAATCTAAAACTTAAATATTTAAATTCTCAGCTGACCAAATTTGGTATATTTCTTCATATTTTGATTCCCTGATTTATTCTTTTACAATATCTATACAGATAATTAAGCCCTTCTCCAAGTATAGGCAGGAGAATTTGTCCTTTTGATCAAGTTGTTACTCATTGATTAAATTTTGTAAAGTACTTACCCTATGCCAGGAACTAAGCTATATTTTTGAAAAAGAGAGTATAGACCCTGCCCTCAATGGCTCACAATTATAATAATGTTATTATGCAATGTGAAAAATTCAGTAGGAAACTCCACTTATAAGTGATATAAATCTATAGCTGAAGAACAAGTCATCAACTCCTACTCTATGCAAGACACTCTGCCAGGTGCCTTTGAAGATAGCAGGAAGTACAGAGTAGGGTCTCCGCTTTTAAGAGCTTACCATATACTTGAGAAGACAAGGCCTGAAGGTGAAGTGCCAACTTATAGTATAAGAAATATGCATGTTATTAAGGACTAATTGTCTGATAAGCCATTAAAGTGATATGATAATACTTGCTGTAAGTTCAGGTGAGGGTTAGTCAGTTTGGCCAAAAAGAATAAGGTGAAGCACACAGAGGACAAAGCCCTCAACCTATGCATTAGATGAAGTAGAATTTTGGATAAAATTTTAAGCTCATGATTTATACTGTGCTATCTTACCTTTAGGTTTCAATGGACTCTACCTTTGAAAGCATAGATAATAATTAGAGTCAACTTTAATTATTAGTTTCTGTGTCAGGTATTATCCTAAACAGAAGGATGCTCTAATATAGACACTATTGATCATGCCTGTTTTAGGATGAGAGATTGAGGCATAGGGAGATTATGTAATGCTCCTTGGTTTAATACAGGTCAGAAATAATAAGTGCAGTCTAAATGAGGCATTCTGATGACAAAGCATACTCACACTTAATACTCTTTCCCCACTTAAGGCAACAACTGATAAAGCTGGTCAGTATGTTCAAGTTAATGTTTTAAATCAGCATGTCCCTTGAACAGATGTCCAAATTGTATTGGATCTGGGAGTGATATGAATTGTAGTGGATTAATTAAGCGAAATAATTAAACTTGGTTCACCATTTGCTTGGATTGATTTTATATCATAGAAATGAACCTGTCAAATAATTATGAAATATAAAAATGAATGTAAGTTAAATTAGCTTATTTTTATTTGAATAAAAAAAATCAAATGCTTCATAGTAAAATCGAAATATTCTTACTCTTTAAATTAAGATAAATTAGGAAAATTGTTTTTATATTTAGTCTAAAGGATAATTCTTTGTTATTAATTATTTCTTAATCTTGGCCAGATTTTATTTATGTATTTTATTTATTTTTTATTATTTGTAAGTATTATTTATTTACTGGTGAGAGAAGTATAGTTCATGTTTGGAAATTAGAAGAAAGCAGCATCTTTATTACATATTACCTGATTTTATAACATCAGCTCTCCTCTAAAGTATTTTTTTGACTTTTAACATCATTCAGAGTTAATTGAGATGCATTTTAATTACACAATGGGAATAGAGATTAGATTTTTTTTTCAAATTTTGGAATTAATTATATCTTTTGCATTCAGGGTTATAGAAATATCTGGAGAAATGTGCAAAGGAAGAGCCATTTAGATGGCTCCAAAAAAATTCTTCTTGCAGTCTTCTTTGGCCATTCTATTCAGAATTAATTTCTTATTTTTTTGAAGTGTGAGAAGAGTTATAGGATACGTCCACATTAACACTCTAGCATACCTTGGATATTTACCTACCTTGTATTCATAGTGAATGTAAGTGTCTTGAGGGCAGAGGCCCTGTATGTGTGTTATCAATAGCATCTAACATAGCATCAGGCTACAAAAATGGTGTGGTGAGTAGGTTCTCAGTGCCCACTTTGCACTGAAAAGATTTGATATATAAAAGACAGAGAAGCAGAGCTAAGTGGTAAAGCTATAGCAGATGTTCATTAGGTTTTGATAGTGTAATATTCTGGTGCTATTCATAATCTCTCTTATTTTCACAACAACTTCTAAGGTGGATAAAAATCTCCATTTTACAGATTAACAAACAGGATTGGCAAAATTAAACTAGTTAGTAAAAACCCAGGTCTGTCTTAAAAATAGAATTGCTATTTGATGATGGAGATCTGGTTTCCAAGTCTACATCTTTACTGTTCTAGATTGCATGTCTCATTTCTGAATTAGTTCAGTAATAATCAGTTTTTAGCCCCAAAGCCAGGCTATCAGGACACCTAAATATAGCAAATACAAACTACCTCTTGTGTCAAAGTAAATTAATACAGAACACATTATTGCCCTTAAAAGAATCCTATGATAAGAATATATTTAGTTTTGTAAGAAACCACCAAACTGTTTTCCAAAGTGGCTGTACTATTTTGCATTCCCACAGGAATGAATGAAGTTTCAATTGCTCTCTCTTCAACAGTGTTTGGTATTGTTAGTGTCCTGAGTTATGGCCATTCTAATAGGTGCATAGTGGTATCTTGTTTTGATGGCACGTGATGACATGTACTTATTTGCCATCTGTATATCTTCTTTGTTGAGATGTTTTTTAAGGTCTTTGTCTCATTTTTTAATTGGGTTGTTTTCTTATTGTTGAGTTTTAATAGCTTGTTGTATATTTTGGATAACAGTACTTCATCAGATAGGGCTTTTACAAATGTTTCCCCCCGGACCGTGGCTTGTCTACTCATCTTCTTGCCAGTGTCCTTGGCAGAGCTGAAGTTTTTAATCTTAATGAAGTTCAGCTGATCAGTATTTTTCATTACGAGTCGTGACTTTGGTGTTGTACCTAAAAAGTCTTCGCTATACCCAAGGTCATGTAGATTTTTTTCTATGTTACTTTCTATAAGTTTTATAGTTTTGCATTTTATATTTAGGCCTGTGACCCTAAATATAAAATCCTGAGTTAATTTTTTGAAGGGTGAAAGTCCGTGTCTACATTTATTTATTTGTTTTTGCATGTGAATAACCAGTTCTAGCACCTTTTGTCGAAAGGACTGTCATTATTGCTTCATTGTATCACCTTTGCTCCTTTGTCAGAGATCACTTGACTATATTTATGGGGTCTGTTTCTGTGCTCCCTCTATTTTGTTCCTTTGATCAATTTTTCACTTTCACCAGTACCACACTGTCTTGATTTCTGTAGCTTTATAGTAAGTCTTAAAGTTGGGTAGCATCAGTTTATCAACTTTATTCTTGTCCTTTAATACTGTGTTGGTTATTCTGGGTCTTTAAACTTAAATTTTATAGTATCATTTTGAAATACTGCATTGAGAGATGTCCAGTAGTTTTGGTACTTAGAAAAAACAGAATAAATTCCTAGAATTTTAGAGTTGGAATATTCTTGGAAGTAATTTGCCCTGGTCTTCCACTTGGTTCAGTACAATATACTAAGGAGGTACTGTTTTCACTAAAATTCACAGAGAGTGTCTTCTGAAGGCCCAAAATTAACTAAAGTCTGAATTTTTTGTTTATTCTATTTTCATAGCCTAATATGGGCCAATGAACTGTTGCTTGTAGTGTGCTAATAAGTATTGAGGACATAAAATTTCCTGATTCTACTTTGACTTTTAATAACAACCATCTTAATGATCACTTTGATTTAAAAAAAAATGTTGGAACCTAGTGATGTTTCTAAACTATGTAAAAAATGAAGATGTTTTTGTTCTTCAAAAGTGTTATTTGTTCAGTAATGTACTGTTTTGGGAGAAACAATGGAGCACCACTTGATTAGCAGTGCAGTGTCTGGAGCAGAAATGTACCATCAGGACATCAGGGTTTAAATTCTGGCTTTGCCACTTGCCTGTTTGGCAAGCTATTTCAGTTTCTTAGGACCTGTTTGTTTGTTTGTTTATGTGAAATGTGCATAATGGTAGAATCTGCTTCACCATGTAGTGTTACAAATTTATCATATATAAAGCACAGAGAATAGTTCCTGACATGTGGTAAGCATTATGTGAAGCTCGTCATAATCATTCTATGTGTAGGGACAGAACTGAGCATAAGGGTCTTTAGCTTGCTTTGAGAATTATGTCAACGAGGGATGGCACTTATTGATGGCACAGCACTAAATGGATTAGGAGGGTTTAGAACATATCCTGGGCATGGCTTGTGTGTATGTGTTGTATATGTAGAGTCTGTATTCTCTTTGGAGTAAATGGAACGGGGACTCTATTCTCTTTTACTCCTATTTGGTTGCTCAATTTCTGTATCTCTCAACTCTTTCACCTCATGCTACCTACCTCATTCTGGCTCTGGTGAAAACAGAAGCTGAACCGCATTCTGGCTCTGAAAAAAACCAAAAGCTGAACAATCACAAAACATAATGATTAAGAGCTATTCCTATTCCATTTGGACATACAAATAACACATATAATTTGTGTTTTCCTGCATTTACAAGAAAGACTAGAACTGTGGAAATAATTTTTTAGTTGAAACAAATCATTCATGAAGCAGAAAACACTGCTGAAAATACAACTTTCATGATAAGTGTTTTGGTGATATTGTAATTCCATTTTTTAATCAGTGAAATTATACATAGTCCCTACAACATAATGTAGAAAAATATATTGGTGATGATAATGGATTTTATTTTGTCATGGTATTTGACTAAAATTTTAAAAACCTTTTTTTTAGGCTTTCTTAATGATAATTTGTTTTCTGTAACATTGAAAATAAGTTTCTCTTAAGAAACTAGTTTTTTTAACCTCTTTATTGATGTGTAACTTACATACCATAGAATTCAGTCATTTGAAGTAATTAATTCAATGATTTTAATCGATTCAAACAGATGTGCACATTGCCACATTCTAATTTTAGACTATTTCATCATCCTAAAAAGAAACTCCATGCCCATCAACAGTCACTTTCCATCTCCTCCCCACCCACGTCCTCCAGCCCTTGGCAACAACTAATCTACTTTTGCCTGCATAGATATGCCTATTCTGGATTTTTCATATAAATGGAATCATATGTGATCTTTCTAGACTGGCTTTTTTTTAGTCAGCATATTAAAAAATTTGGATTAAAAATATTTCTATAAAGGAAAAACATGTTCATTAAAATCTATTTTTTTCAATCAAATGCCATCACCTAAAGAAAAAAATATGTTTTTTATTGTTTGGCTATATCATATTTGGCCCTTTTCCATGTGTTGAAAATATAAAGTTGTTGGATATAACAATGTTTTAATTACACTGAATTCTTGATTATTCAGACTAATAGAGGACAACAGTAGCATAGCTAATGTTCAAACCTTTTATTTACCTTTAGGATATACTGTGTGTAGTTTTGACCGCATGTTTGCTTGACTAACAGTGTTCAGCTAGAGTAATATCAAAATCGTTTTGAATTCCCCTAGCATATGCCAACTAGAAGCAGATAGAGATGGATTTGAAGTGTCATGTCTAGCAGAAATCAGCTGGAGATTAAAGCCTTATTCTAAATAATCTACAATATGAACAATTCAACCATAGATAAATAATTTTAACTGCATGTTGTATTATTGCTTTATTAGATATAGAAAAACACAGGCATTAACACCAACTTGGATGGGAATTTTAATCTTGAATTAATGATAACTAATGATTTTCATGGTGATTTTATAATTAAGAGGGTGTTCTTCTTGGGATCCATGTTATATATAATAAGGTCTTTGTGGAAATTTGGTAAAATTTATTATCTTAGATGAAATTAATAATAATAATAATAATAATAATAATAATAAAGCTAACATTTGTTGAATGCTTACGTGTCCCAAGCACTACTCTAAGGGATTTACATGCATTCACTAATTTAGTCCTCACCACAAGACTATGAGACATGAAGAGAAAATGTATTGTATATGGACCCCCAGCAAACATTGGTAGATATCCCACTTTTCCTATTTTAACTGTAAACTTTGGCTTTCAGTGTGTTTCTGACATAGGAAAATCAAATTATTAACAATTATTTTCTCCAGTGAAAAATCCTACTTTCCCTAGCACTAGTAGAACTCTTTATTTCCTTTTGAAAGAAACATGGAAGCCTGAGGACTAGATAGCCAATGTTTCATGTGAAAAAGATCAGAAGAGTGGCCAATTCTGTCTCAATTTAGATACTTCTTGAAACAAGATACTTTTAAAGGTATTCTCAGTCACATATTTTTGATCCTGGTTTCAATTAATCCTAGAAATTCAGGGCTAGCAAAAAAAAAAAAAAAAAAAAAATAGTTCTTTAAAATTCCAGTCAAACGCTTTCATTCTTTAGCAGAGTTGGGGTTGGTTTGAAATCCTCCCTCTTTTTTTAGGTCTTGGTATTGCTCAATGAAATAGAAAATTTAAGACAAAGAAATATTTTTAACTTTGAGTAAGAATGTCATGGAGTGCAGAGATGTGGTGGCAGCTGAGATTCTACTAACCCAAAAAGTTATGGGTCACCTAACACAAATTGTAATTCTGTCAGGGGAAGATTTTCACACTTAACAGTAGTAAGTGCTCCCATTCAGTCTGTGTTTATTCAGTCTTTTTTATCACCAAAACAAAATGGAAGGATGAATGTGTCTTTTATAAATATATTAAATTTATTGTGTATATTTTAATTAAGATAGAATACAATAGGTTGTTTAATAAACAATAATTTATATATTTTATGATATCTGCGAAAATGGAATACCTAAAACAAAATTGAGGTTATTTGGGTTATGCAGCCAAATTTGAGCCTATGGCTTTTTGTTTAACACGTAAATACTAAGAGCATTTCTTTAGAATACAATAATATAATAAAGACCTAAATTTTGAAAATTACTTTGATATTAGTTTGTAAAAATAGTAATTAGTGAGAGAGAATGTTTTAGAAATAATTTTGTTAAATTCTGTTAGTGAAATGGTATAAAGCCAACTGAAAGAATCATTTCCAAATGTTTCTGTTTAACCAGGATTTTAGCTACAGTTCAATAATGGACAAGGAATCAGTGGTAATGAGAAAATTTGTACCAATGAATCCCATTTCATTATATTAAAATGCATGTGATATTGATAAAGTATCCCTTTCTATACTTTGTCGTCCTTATGACAGATAACTAACATAAAAGTATTAGTTAGTAATTCATATTTATGTATCTATATGTGCATGCAAGTATGTGTATATGTGGTTATATTGTTAAAGGCTTCAAATAAGTAGCATAGTAATACTGAGTTTTAGGAATAAATCTTTGTAGGCAACATTTTCATAAAATGTTCTCTCTTGATTACCCATTGAGGAATTTTTTTAAATTATCATTTTAGGTGGGAAATGCCTGGAAGTAGGCACTTTATGCAAAAATGGTGATTTATATTAGTTCAGGTGTTTTGCAATTAAGTACTAGATAATAGCATGGAAATAATAAGGATAAGGTTAAGTAACTTAAAATTATTATTTTTTATTTATTTTTTACTTTTGTTTTATGTTTCAAGTTTTTATTTAAATTCTACTTAACATTTAGTGTACTATTAGTTTCAGGAATAGAATTTAGTGATTCACCACTTACATATAACACCCAGTGATCATCACATCAAGTGCCCTCCTTAATACCCATCACCCATTTAGCCCGTTCCCTGCCCACCTACCCTCCAGGAACCCTCAATTTGTTCTCTATATTTAAGAATCTGTTTTATGGTTTGCCTCCCTCTCTCTTTTTTTTTTTTTTTCTTTTCCCTATGTTCATCTGTTTTGTTTCTTAAATTCCGTATGTGAGTGAAATCATATGGTACTTGTCTTTCTATGACTTATTTCACTTGGCATGATACATCTAGCTCCATCCGTGTTGTTGCAAATGGTAAGATTCATTCTTTTTGATGGTTGAGTAATGTTCTGCTCTATTTATAACACACTTCGCTATCCATTCATCAGTTCGTGGACATTTGGGCTGTTTCCATAATTTGGCTATTGTTGATAATGCTGCTGGTAGATATCAGGGTGCATGTGCCCTTTTGAATCAGTATTTTTGTATCCTTTGGGTAAATACCTAGTAGTACAATTGCTGGATCATAGGGTAGTTCTATTTTTAACTTTTTGAGGAACCTCTATAATGTTTTCCAGAATGGCTGCACCAGTTTGCATTCCCACCAACAGTGTAGGAGGGTTTTGCTTTCTCTGCATCCTTGCTAACATCTGTTGTTTCCTGTGTTGTTAATTTTAGCCATTATAAAATTATTATTTTTTAAAATTGATAAGAAATGAGGCATTGTAATAACATTAGATAAATATAAGAACAAGGAGTAAAATATTTTATTGATTTGGGAAATAAACATAAATTAAATATATAAAACATTGTTTATGAATAATGTGGATAATGCATTATTATAACACAGGTTGATCTCTTGAAAAGTATGTCTGTATCCAAGAAAACTTAAGCATGATTTTGCCTATGACTGTCCTATTTAGGAATATCATTTAGTGATATATTCAGGGATGACACTGATCTCAATTTTCTAGTTCTCACTGGAAAAGTAAAAAGTTATTGTCTCCCCTGGGAAGAGAGAAACACTTTTCCTTAGATTTCCCTATATATCCTGATATTTAGGTAGAAGAAAAACAATGAGAATGTATCAGAAAGCAGTTGTATTTGGATCCCATGCTTTTAGAAGATAGGGGAAATAGTTATAATAATTGACATGTATGGAATGACAACTATGTAAAAAGCATTATGCTCATTGCTTTAAATGCCTTAACTCATAAGTCAACATCACTGAAGAGATTCTAATTTCTTAGCAATTGTGTAGATGGATTGATCTCTTCTATCTCCATTATTTATTAACTCATAAAGAAGAAGGAATTAGTTTATAGACCAGTGAATTAAGTTTTGACTGGAACAAGTGTGGGAAGATTAAGAGTATTAGAACCTTAAACTAAAATGAAAGTAACTATATTAATGTGAGATATAAAAGTAGATAAATTGAAGGTAAACTATTGTAATTTTAGTAAATTCTTTACATTTAGTGAATATTAAACAGTGCTTTCTAATAATTAACATTGTCTTATTTTAAAATCACTAGAAACTATAACATACACTGTACATTAAGACTATTTCAACTTAGGGCGCCTGGGTGGCTCAGTTGGTTAAGCAACTGCCTTCCACTCAGGTCATGATCCTGGAGTCCCTGGATCGAGTACCGCATCGGGCTCCCTGTTCGGCGGGGAGTCTGCTTCTCCCTCTGACCCTCCCCGCTTTCATGTGCTCTCTCTCTCTCATTCTCTCTCTCTCAAACAAATAAATTAAAAAATCTTAAAAAAAAAAAAAAAGACTGTTTCAACTTAGTCATAGTCAGTAATGATCTGATAAAGTAAAAATAAAAATTGACTTATGGGGGGCACCTGGCTGGCTCAGTTGGTAGAGCCTGTGACTCTTGATACCAGTGTTGTAAGTTTGAGCCCCACATTGGGTGTACAGATTACTTAAAAATAAAAATCTTAAAAAAAAAATTAACAGACAGCAAATCTCTTTGTTTTTAACACATGTTGATTAATAGTTTGCCCGGAATGGCCAGCAATCCCTGTACCGACGGATGAACGATGACTCCAAACTTTGCCGTGAAAGAGAGAAGGCAAGGGGGGTCAACGCTCAGGGATGAAGACCCTTTGCTTTTCTTTGCTACCGCTTTTATTGGTCCTTCAGGATAATCACAAATCCTTTTCACTGTTCCTCAAGCACATGATGTGTGGCAAGGGGTCTTACTGAAACTGAGAGGAATTACGGGAAAGATAAAATATGCTAATCTGCATGTTCTACTAAACATAGCCTAAGGGATAACGCGCACATCTCTTAGATCACAGGGCGGCTGTTTGGGCTAAGAGAGCTTCGGGGAAGGTAACTCCCTGGGGCATTCCAATGGCAGAGTGGTCATGCGGGCCTCGGCAGAGTGGTCATGCAGGCCTGGGCATTCCAAAGGCCCACGCCCTTCTCTGAAACCCTCCCTTGCCCTCAGCGGCCTCCGTGTTACATTTTAGCAAGCCAGGTATTATGGCTGGTTTCATGCTCTACATTAACCCCAACAATAGTTGGCATAATATGAATGCAATCTAATATTTTGAGTGAACAGTATAAAATACTTCCGTAGTATGAAAATGATTATATCCCCATGCAGTTTTTCTTTTCAAACTGGTTTTGAGAATTTAATCATAACAAAATGCTTCCAGCAGGCAGCATTCAGTTTTTTAACATGTAGGAATAGACCATGATAATCTTATATAAAAATTGGCTTGAAGAGGGAGTTATAATGCAGTCCAATAATATGTAATGACCACAAAAGCAGTATCATTAATTGTAGGTTGCAAATGAGTAGTGATCAACCCTTTCTCTCATCTCACTTTTCATTTTGTTATGTGAAGAAATTTCTTTGAACTTGTTTTACAAAATAAATACTTTTCACAATCAGTACTCTATTATTAATAACAACTTGCTGGCAATCAATTTTGCAGCTGATGATAGCAGCATATCAAGAGAGATGAACACGGCTACTCTGATGTACGCACCCAGGTTACAAATTATTGTTAACAAAATTGGATAATGTCTAGATTACATGAAGTTAATATCTAAGAGTGGATTGTGGAATGTTCTGATAGCAGGAACTCACTTCCTCTCCTGCTCCCTAAGGTGTAGATGGCCTAACTAGAAGCTCAGAAGGAGTAAATTTTCATGACAATATAAAGTGTTTATGTATTTACTCATGAGCCACATATGACTGCTTTGTCTTAAGCCAAGCTTTAGTCAGCTAATGGACTACCTGATTAAATTATTGAAAATTACACACATATAAATACAGAGTATTCTTTCGGTCACTATGTTTTGATTCTTCCACACATTTGTAGAGTGTTGATCATTTAGGAGACACTAAGACTATTTCAACTTAGTCATAATAAGTAATGATCTGATAGACAAAGTAAAAATAAAAATTAACTGATGAGGGGGCACCTGGCTGGCTCAGTTGGTAGAGCATGTGACTCTTCATCTTGGTGTTGTAAGTTCGAGCCCCACATTGGGTGTAGATATTATTTAAAAATAAAAATCTTTTTAAAAAATAACAACAAATCTCTCTATAGACATGAAGAATAGACATAGATTAATATACAGGCTTGCAAAGCATGAGCAAAAACAAAGGAAGAGATTTTTAAATAAAGGGATGCATACTATAAATTTAAATCCTTTTTTATAGTAACAAGATATTTATGTAAGACATTTCTGCCTGTTCCTATCATTTCATGGATGGTGAGTCCCAGAAATAAAAGCACACATAAATGCCAGTAGAATTGGCCCTTGTATTGTGTCTTTCACAGTATTGTATTATATGAATATAGTCATCTCTTGATTATATACATATACCTTTTTATGATCAATTTTAATTTTAGCCCTGGTATATTTTACCTTAAACATAGAATAAATTCCTGGCATACTTATTCCCATTTCCCAGTTCACCTATACTTAGACTAAATGCAATTCAGTATTACCAAAAGCAAAACAAAGATCCAAAGTGCAAAATCTGCCATTTGGTATAGTCTCTATACTTTTCCCTACATTAGCAGACAAAATTGAATTGATGTCTATTGCTGACTCTTCCAGAATTGTGGTTTCAGCATAGCTGAGTACTTTCATGGATATATTAGCCAGTTGGCATGAATGTTTTATAGTAAATAAATAAAATTGTCACTATTAGTTATTTGTTTTCATTATCCACTCTCTTACTTCATAAAATGATAAACTCATATGAAAGTGGGAACTCATACTTTGATGCTTATTTACCTTATGAAGAAACAGACCCAAGGATTAGCATCCATGACTGACGAAAGTATAGTTTGTAAGTAGCAGATCTGAGAGTAGAACTCAGTTCCTCCCACACTCATGCAATTCATCCAACAATCAATCAATATTTATAGCATGTCTATGTGCCAGGCTCCGGGAAACTTATTAGGGGAGTCAGAAAAACTAAAAAGTAACAAATAAATACAGAAGATAATTACATATTGAAAAATATACTATGGGGGAAATAAACAAGGTGATCTGTGAAAGTGTAATTGATGAGAGTAATGTAATATTGTTCTAAATAGAATAATAGGAGTTTTTCTCTAAAGAGATAATGTTTCATATGAAAACTGATGGACAAAGAGGAGTCAGCCATGAAAAGAACTGGGAGAGAAACATTCTACACAAAGGGAACAGAAAATGCAAGGGTTCAGGGTTAAGAAAGAATTTAGTGATTTTCCAGAAACAGAAAATAAATTACTATAACTGATTTACTGTGATGGGGGCATAGGCATAGTTGGAGATAAAATGAAGAGGTAGGCAGGGGCCAGATCTTTATAGCATTTAATGCTTTTTGTAAAAAAAAAAAAAAAAAAAAAAAAGAATGGATTTTATTCTAAATGGGACTCCTCTAAAGAGCCTTAAGTAGAAAGTGTCTGATTTGACTTTTATAGAGAATATTCTGGCTGCAATGTGAAGAATCAATTATATGGAAACAGGAATGAAAGCCATTGCTATAGTTTAGTTGTGAAATGGTTGTGACTTGGACTAAAGTGTTTGTAACGGAGTTGGAGTGATGTGAATACGTTCAAAATATATGTTTGGATTTAAAATCAATAGAATTTGCTGATGGGTTGAATATGCATAGGAAAAGAAAGAGATCAAGGTTGATTCCCACATTTCCAGGTTGAGCAACTGTATAGACTATGATGCTATTTATTCAGATAGAGAAGACGAGGACAGTAGGAAAGAAAAGTAAGTAGGAAGAATAATTAATGAAGAATTATTTTTACAATATATAAAGAATACAATCAAGAGGACATTTCTTTTCGTCACCAGGGAGATCAGAGAGAGAGGGAATTCTTGGCGTGCGTTATAAATTTTTTAGTATTGCTAGACACAGTCCTCAGCAAGATTACCAAAGGAGAGTCTATATAAAAAAAGAGACAAAAGCTCAGGACCAATCCATGGGCATTTTGCAATTAGAGCCTGGCTATGAAAAGAAGACAAAGGAGAGGAAAGGAAAAAGGAATGGATAGAGGTACAGGAGGAAGCCTAGGAGCGTGACTTAATGAAACCAAAAGAGAGTGAAGTTTACTAAAGGAGGAAAGGGCAATATGTAGAATAATGCTACTGGTTAGAAAACCTCTATTATAATTAAGAGGGACCTGGTAATTTGAAAGAAATTCTAAATTTGAAATACATGCTCCAAAATATTTAAACTCAGCACCTATCCATGGCCTCAACCGTGCAATGGATTGAGGGTGTTTTCTTTTTAAAATGAAAATTTATAATAGCTGAGTTCATTCTTGATATCTCTGTACATATAGTCAAACCTTTATTTTTCAATGCCATGGTCATCAAAAACTTTGATTTGCTCAATTTGAGGATATAGGCATAAAACTATTATGTAGCTGAGCTCTGACATACTCCTTTCATATTGCCAGATGCTATAAATGTTTTTCTTTATGACTTTCCCTTCACTGGCCTAGAACAGTTATTTATGCATAAACATCCTCTACAGTTTGATTCCTAACCACCATCCCTTTTATCCTATTCACACTCTCCAAAAGTCCTGAAAACAAGAATGCATTACTCTTGTTCACTATTATAATTTCACTGCCAGCACGGTATCTGGAACATATTAGGCACTCAAAAAAAAAATCTGGTAAAGGAACTTATTTCCATTCCTGCTGTTGTTGCTTTTACTCCTACTTTGCTTCTTTCTCTGATTACCCTGTTTCAAGGTTTCCAATGGTCTGATCAAGGCTTCAGGGGCCCTCTCTGGATTGTTTCATTTCCTTAGCAAGGATAAAATAAATTATGGTGCTATTATTATAAGACCACAACAGAAAACACCTAGAGCCCATGGTTTTTAAAAAAGGGAGGAATTTAGCAAAGAACAGAATCTGCCATTTTACTACTAAAATATTAATTATTGTGCTTCTTTTTAAATCACATCAATTACTTTATATCTGTGTTGTCCAACGTGGTAGCTGCCTCCCACATGTGACTACTGAGCACTTGAAAGGTGGCTAGTACAAACTGTGATTGCCAGAAGTATAGAATACATCAGATTTGAAGATAGTACTAAGAAAAGAATGTGAAATACCTCATTATGAATGGTATATTAATAATATGCTGAAGTGATAATATTTCAGTAAATTTGTTTTAATAAAACAAATTACTAGAATTCATTGCATCTTTTAAGATGATTGTTTAATGCAGATATTAAAAATTTAAACTCAGGGGCACCTGGGTGGCTCAGACGGTTAAGCGTCTGCCTTCAGCTCAGGTCATGATCCCGGGGTCCTGGGATCGAGCCCCACATCGGGCTCCCTGCTCAGTGGGGAGTCTGCTTCTCCCTCTCCCTCTGCCTGCCACTCCCTCTGCTTGTACTCTCTCTCTCTCTAATAAAAAATTAAAAATCTTTAAAAAAAATTCTAGATCATATATGTGGCTCCCATTATATTTCCATGCACAGTGCTGTTCTGTGCACAAAGCAAGGACTTTAGACCATGGCATAGTTATCACCTAGGATATTGTTAGACGTGCAGAATCTCAGGCCCTTTTTTCATAACTTTGAATCAAAATCTACTTTTTAACAAGATCCCCAGGTAATTTGTATGCATGCTGAAGTTTGAAAAATTCCACTCCATGTATTGTTGCTGTCTCCAAAGAGCAAGGTGTGATTGTGCTGTTGAATAATGACACGTTCAACCTCATTTCCTATGTAATTCAGACTGAAATCTAAAAACTGCAAATCTTACAGTGATGCACAGAAAGGTTAATATCGAGTGTGAACCCAGCTTGCAAGCCATAGTTCTGCATTTTCCACTACAAGGTTTCATGTACCATACTTTGGAATTAGTGCAAGCAAAAGCCAGCTCACATTGCTTCTGCATTTTGTTACCTAGAGAGATTCGCATTTAGCAAATTTAGCTCAGCTGGCACTTATAAAAAGCAATTGCCAGAATGCCTGAGAAATTTAGTCCCTTATACAATACTTAGAGTGGTCAGCAGGAAGGCTAGCAGGCAACATCCCATTTTTGGAGTTAATCTGTTTTACCACACAGTGTAATTTAAAAGAGCTTTATCTAGCAGGAATCTGTTTTTGTCTGTTGGGTTTATGATTTTTCCAAGTTATATGTTACTCTCATACCAATTTTACCTTAAATATATTATGTTGGCTTTGATAAAAATATGATTTTCTGAGTGTATTAATTACAATACTGTTGAGATAACATTTAGAACCCAGTGTTTTTACTATTTGATCTTTGTATTTTATTTAGTATTTTTGGTAGCCTCTGTATTTATTTAGGTAGGGTTAAGGAGAGTAGTAAAATTTAAAATATTTTAAATTGTATGAGGACATAGTTGTCATTGAAGTATTTGCACTTAGTAAAATTCAGAAAATCTTTAATAAATGGCTTAAAATTATAGTTAATTAATTAATTGGTGTAATACTGTTGTCCTAGAAAAGCACTGAAGGTAATTATTGTCTATAGAGTACTTTGGCAACAGAAGCAGCATTTAGACACTTTCCTCTTTGCAAGTTGAATCATATTGAAAGAAATGAAAGTAGTTAAAAATACAACTCCTAGAATATGTGCCAATTACATATTAGTTATTTTTTTTTAAGATTTTATTTATTTATTCACGAGAGACAGAGAGAGAGAGAGACAGAGGCAGAGGAATAAGCAGGCTCCCAGTGCGGGACTCGATCCCAGGACCCTGGGATCATGACCTGAGCCAAAGGCAGACGCTTAACCGACTGAGCCACCCAGGCGTCCCTACATATTAGTTATTAATCAGGAAAGACTTGTATTTATCAAATACCCTCCTTAGGAGTCAGAACTAAATTTGAGGAGTCAGATTTTTTATTTGCTTTGTTTTCCATGGTACCAAAAATGTGCAAAACAACTTCAAACTCCTAGAAAAATAAAATCTTACTTTCCATGCATATATCAGTGATATAAAGACTGAAAATTATGTGTAATTAGGAAAGAGTTAAAAATATTGCAAGTACAGTATAAATTTAATCAAACCATTATTAAAGAAGGACAAATAGTATTTGAAGATGAGGTCAGTTGCCCACCAAAATATGTAGGTGGTTATCCAGTCGTTACCCAGTTATCCCGTTTTTCGCCTCCAAACAAACAAGACACTGTTCCCACATTGTTTCACTTACTTTTCATAATAAGTCTTCAGGATAGATATCTTCATCTCTATACTAAAGCTGAACAGAGAAATCAAGTAAATTACCCAAAAGCATACAGTTAACTGAAACAAAGTATAATTCATGTCTAATTCCAAGGTGTATGATTGGTTCATTACCAATGCCTGAATAATAGTCAAAATTCAATATTTCTTTAGCTTTAGCATCATTTTCCTAATTCTCCAGGTGAGCAGGTATAGTTCAGCACGTTTTCCTGATGGTTTTGTCTGAGCATGTGTGAATGTACATATTTTAAATTACTGATAATTCCAATGGTATAATAATTATTTAGTTCATTTTTCATAAAATGTGAACACTGCCTAAGTCATTGATGTAAATCCTGTGACCTCATAGTCACTGGATACCATATATACGCAACTTAATATCTATGTATCTTTGATAATGATTTCATTGTAACATTAAGAGCAATTGTGCTTTTAAAAATTTCTTGTAATTATAATTAGACACATTCTGTTTCAAACATGGAAAAGAATCAATAGTTCAAAATTGTTAAGGGCAGAAAGATTAAATCTATAGCTAACCCTCATTCCCAAGGCCTTTTTCTCTTTATATTGTATTGTTATGGATTAAGAGTTAATGCAATTTCTCAGTGTCTATATCAACAACAAATAATATACAGTGAACTAAAGCTGGATTTATAGGAACAATTACTGTTGGCTGTATTTGGTATATAAATACATATGATGATAGCCAACAGTTCTGGAGAGACATGGTCTTAATAATTCAGGAAAATTTTGGGAGTATATCCTCTATCCTCTAAAAACACAGCTAATCAATACAATGTGTAGTCTAATAAGATAACTTTTTTTTATTATTCCCACTTTAACTCTTTATTAAACTGTGAAAACTCATATCTATGCAGATCAACAACTGGAATTGGTTTAAACTGTGCAGTGTGGAAATAAGCATTGCTGAATTTGCCTAGCCCAGACAATGCTGATGTGTGGAAAATTTAGTTTATTTCAGTTTTTACAGAAGAGTATCTTCAGTGTAAAGTACTGCTTAAAAAAAAAAGTGACTCAGGAATCAACACCTAAATGTGATAAGTAGGAGTCTCATTTTTACTCTCCTATCCTCCCTTTTCTCTGATGGATGTGATAATGAACTGAGAAATGGTCAAAATGAGAGGGAGGAAAAAAAAAACAAAAAACAACTGTGGCTGATTCTCAAACTAGATAGTCAAATAATTCAGATTTTTCTACAGTAAAAGCAGCTGTTAATATTAGTAATAAACGTAATATTGCAAAGTATATAATACTTCCAGTTCAATAAAAGTAGTAATATGAAGATTACCTATCAATTTCTTATAATGGTTTTAGACAGAAGAAGTTGAAATTGAGTTCAAATTATCTATGAATATGTAATTTTAGCTGTTACCTAATATTTTGTGAGTGATTAGAAAATTACTTAAATTCTATTGAATAACTTAAGTGCTAAAAACATCACAGTCTTTCTTGACACTTCATTTCATTAATTTCCACATCTAATTTGTTCCCAAATTCTGATTCTTCTGCCCTCCTCTTGTCATCCACATCTTCAGTGCCTGAGTTCAGTTTCTTATCATCTGTCACTTGGATTTTTGCAATAGCCTTCTACCTGTTTTCACATTGTCTTTTCTCATTCCATTCTCCACATTGCCTCCATGGTTATTCAGGTTCTATTTATTATAATGTTTGATATTTCATAGTTGTTTTGCTGAAGTCTTGTGTAGAGAAATAAAGTAAAAATAGGTGTTAAGCAGAACCATGTATTGAGGTTACATATAATCACAGAACACATCCTTATTTTCAATTTAACAAAGACTCATTAGTTAAGATTCATTAATTAGACTCATTAATCTTTTAGAGATACAAAAGATGATAGTATACACCAGCTTCTGAAGACCACCAAGCGGTGAAAAAGATGTATTCTTAGTGCCAGTAAATATAGGCTATGGGTCAGCCTGGTACAGCTCTGAGAATAGGAAGCAAAGCACCTCCTCAGTCAGTTAGGAAGGAAAATCTCCCACATCTGAAAAGTAAAGGTGGTTTCAGGTTTTATCTAGAAGTTTCCGCAGAGAAGTATATGAATTGAATAAAGTGATGTAGTACACAAAATAAGGTCATATTAACATGGATAATTTGTTGTGATAAAAGTAAATCAAAGTAATATTTCACTTAGTTTTGATTTCATAAAGGTAACCTCATGATGCATTTACATTATTTGGTATGTCTTACTAATATTTTTGTATTGCGAATCACCAAACAGATTTTTATGAATGGATAATGCATGACTGCTTGTGAAAATTTTTCACTTTCTAATTTAATATACTCTTGCAAGCAAGAAGGGATGATTTAATCCAAAATAAAGGGGAAATATTTATATGGTCTTCTCGATCTCCTTCCATTCTTTTTCTGTTCTCCTTTCTTGAAAGCATGACAGGAAAGAGATTTACTTGCCTAATTTTTATTTGCAGAATGAATTTAGGCAACATTTCTTGGAGACTTCTTTTTTTCCTCCAAAGGGATAAGATATTAGACTCTTCGGTACCCAAAGTTGAACTGCCACATTCTAACACATTTGAGAAATATTTCACTCATGAGTGAATCAGATGTTGTCAATCAACCATAAGTCATTTTCCAGAGTTTGAACTTCCTATAGAAGTTATACATCAATTATAGAAGCTGACTGATATATTATCATAGATTATATATGTGATAGTTTCTACATCTGAGGTGGAAAATATCCATTATGCATTTTCATTAAAACGGCTCAAATCACCATCTGCTTAATCCTTACATCCTCATGCAGATGACTTATGAGCAGTTTTTAAAGAATGAAAGAAAAGTAGAAATGTAGCACAGACAAGACATGCATTGATGAAGCAGGTAAAATTGATTTTTATATTTGCTTGGGGATGTGGATCACTTCCCTGAATCTGGTTTGCATTGATCAGTGTTGATGGACTATAGATTAAATGTCATAGCTAAGCCCCAATTTTAAAATCTGTTGCCCTCAGGGGAAAAGTACCTGAAGAATAAAAGACTATATTTATAATCCACGCCAATAGTAAGATGGAATTTGACACATCCAAAAGTAAGAAACCCTAGGGAGAATACTATTTACATTAATAAGAGATAAAACACTTTCAAATGAGAGTCTCATAAAGGTCTGTTTTGGGGATTAATTCAACCAATAGTTCAAGAAAAAGTGAAAAATATACATGGAGGGTATACTTTATGCCGGCCTTTCCGGGTATTGAGATACAGCAATTAATCAGAGAGAGTCTCTATAATCAAGTATTGATTAAATATTAATTGTTCTATGGTGGCAGAGGAATAATGTGGTAGAACAGTACGAGTTAACCATGATTCAGAAAGGATAGGGCACCTGGGTGGTGCAGCCAGTTGAGCTTCTGACTTGGGTTTTGGCTCAGGCCGTGATCTCAGGGTCCTGAGATTGAGCACCATGTCAGGTTGCTGCTCAGAGTGGAGTCTGCTTGAGATTCTCTCTCCTTCTCCCTTTGCCCCTCCCATTCATGCCTTCTCTGTCTCCTTCTATCTCTCTCAAATAAATAAATAAGTCTTAAAAAAACCCCAGTGATTCAGAAAGGAAAACATGTACATATGAGAGAAATGAAAGGATAACTCTTTATATATATGATTTAAACTGGCTTATTGTAAAATTAAGTTATTACTCTAAATTGTAGTCTATTATGAAAAAAAAATCATAAGAATACTTTTGTTGAGTAGAAAGAGACCTTACAGATCATCTAATTGAAGTTTCTTATTTTGTAGATGAAAAATCCTGAGACTCAAAGAGGTTAGATGCCTTACCCAAAGTCACATATTGAGTTATCAGATGATAACTCCAGTCTACTTCATCCCAGGACATTGATCCCTTCTTCAAATCCAGCTTTGTTTTCTGCAAGGCCACAAACCCTCAGAAAGATCTCTCTTTTCAGTGACATAAAAATATACAGATCTCTGACAAAAAAAGCCTTCCCACTCCTCTCTTCATGTGCCCCTCTAGTATAGACTAAATGGCCAGTATGAGTTTAAAAAGGGAGGAAGTAAGTAATCAGCAAGTTTTGACTCATTACTACTTACTTTATCTATGTAGACACTAATTCTAGGAATGTTTCAATGTTAAAAAGTTGTAAGAAATATAGAAGACATTAGAAAAATAAAGTATTATCATTAGCAAACACCAGTGTAATAATTGTTGCAGGTAAGAACTATGAATGAATGCTGATATTAGTGGACAAACATCTGAGGAGAAACAGGATATAGGGTATTAGTTGAGTCTCAACATATCCTCCCTTCCCAAATATTTTTCACTTACAAAGAGCAGACTGGGAGTGTTACAGCAGAGAAACCTGTCAAAGAGTTGGTCAAGGTAATAAAACGTGTTGATATCATGTACCCCTGAGAACACAACATCAGTCCTGTGGTATTTTTTTGCCAAAACTTTATGTTGTCAATCTAATTGTGAGAAACAACTTGAGAGAGATCTATACAATAGCTGACAACTATTCATCAAGTGTCAAAATCATGAAAGAAAAGGGAAATCTGAAGAATTGTCACAGATTGGATGAGACCAAGGAGACCCATCACTAAGCGCAATGTGGGATTCAGGATTAGATCCTGGAAGAGAAAAAGGACATTTGGTACATTTGGTAAAAACAAACAAACAAACAAACAAACAAACTTGTGAAATTAAATAAAGTCTGTAGGTTAGCTGATAGCAGTGGTATGCTGGAGCTGGCTTAATCCAGCTGGAACAAGCCGACTCTGTGCATCTTCATGTTTAATAACGTTGTGTTGGTAGGTTGAAATTGACCATGGGGAAATAGAAATACAAGGAAATAGGCAAAACTACAATAGGCTTCCCCCCTCCCATCCCTGAGAACTGCTGTAGCTTCCCACCAGTGGTTAATAGTGTTGTGCCAGTGTTTATTTCCTGGTTTCCAGGATTGTGCTAAGGTTAGGTAAGTTAACATTAAGGGTTCTGAGTGAGTGGTATATGTGAATTCTCGGTACCATACTTGCAAGTTTTCTGTATGTCTAGAATTATTTCAACATAGAAACTTTACAACAAAGTAGTAGAGCAGGGCTAAATATTGTGAATACTGTATAAGGGTAAAATAATTTACATTTTTACAGCTTTTATAGATAAGATAAGGGATATAAGGATAAATAGAGCCCCTGTCTTCAAAGATTCACTGTTTAACATAGTTAAGACACTTCAGAAAATTTGGTGGATTTGGTGCATCTATGGAAACTTCAAGTAGTACAGGGTTCTTTTTTAACTTATTTCCTTCCTTTCTTTCTTTTTCTTTTCTTCATCCTTTTTTTTTTTTTCATGTATTTAGCCTCAGTACCTGAGATCTTTCAGGAATTAATCAGAAAATAGGACTTAATGAATAAAGCTTCGAAATAGACTGTACAAAGAATGGGGCCTTTGAGAAGACTTTTTTGTTTCTATTTAGAATTGATTCATATTGATTAACATCTATCAAGCACTGAGTATGTAATAGTTCTTCTGGTTCTGAAAGGAAAGTATTATTATATTAGTTTTACAAATGAAGAATCTGAATCTGAGATATTGTGATTTACCCAAGTTTTTTAGTAATAGGAAATGAACTAAGATTGGAACTTCCTCATTATTAAAAAAGGCGTAGACAATGTTAATAGCCACAGTATAAGGGTAACTCTGCATATAATGTTTTCATTGAGAAATTAAAGTCTAGACTTAGTTATGTGTGCTCAATGGAATTGCCAGAAGAGTGATATTCCCATTGCTACATAATTATTGCTTGGAGGAAAAAAATCACCACATTTTTTCTCCCAATGGAATAGTGGTTTTAGAAATATTTTATTAACAATGTTTAATTTTATATCTGCTAATATCACATAAAAGTTATGATTTCTCTTCATCATGAGATGGTTATGACACTACTACAATGTGACATTTTTTCTGGAGTACACACTGTGTTACAGACTTAAATTCTACATGAATTGGTTGGCTAATTCATTTATTCAATAAGTATTTGTATTATCTATGGCCATGTAGCACCATACTTCAAAATGTAGTGACTTAAAACAACAAACATTTTCTCACAGTTTTCTTTGTGTCTGGAATCAGGAGGGGCTTAATTGGGTACTTCTGGCTCAGGGTTTGTCACAAAGCTACAGTGAAGGTGTTAGGGCTACAGTCATCCCAAGGCTCAGATGGGAAAGGACCACGTTCAAAACTCATGAGGTCGTGTGGAGAGGTTTGGTTCCTCATGATTTTGGAACTGAAAGCTTCAGATCTTGCTGATTGGTGGCTAAAGACCAATGAGGGATTCCCTGTACAGCAATCCGCAATATAGCATTTGGTTTCCAGCAGAGCCAGCAAGTCAGGCAGCAAGAAAGGACACAAGACAGAAGCCAAAGTCTTCTTATAACCTGCCCTCAGAAGTGGCAGCACATTACTTCTGCCATATTCTGTTAGTTACAAGCAAGTCACTAGATCCAGCCCACACTTGAGGAGAGAATATTACACAGACAGGAATCAGGGATCACTGAGAACCATGATAGAGAAACCTACCACAGTATATATTAATGAAACTGGATAATTCAATTTATAGACAACACCAGAAATACAAATCATTGTTTTATATGATGGCTTAAGTCCTCGTCCCTATTCTAGAGGTATTCAAAATCCCTGGAAGGATATAGAAAAGTAAAAAGATAAATTGTAGCAATAATGTGATAAATAGTATAATTGAGGAATAAACAAAATGCCGCAAAGAGCCCATAAGTCATGCTGTTAACTCTATTTGGGAGCTGTAAGAATGTTTAGCAAGACAAGGCATAACTGACATATGAAGAGAAACAGCCTCACAATTAGCATCTAGCTATTTTCCATTTACTCTTAATAATAACATTATTAAATAAAGCATTTAGCTCCATTTCAACTTGTAAACAATTAAAGTATATATGAAATTCCCATAGCTATTTTATATATGTGTGTATGTATATATAGATTAGATATAGATATATCTATATACATATAGATATATGTTTATGATATAGACGAATGTACATATATGTATACATATATGTGTAAGTATATACATTTAAAATATCACACAAAAGAGAATGAGAGAGACCTGAGAATAATGCAGCCTTTACAAATCATATTGTGACACCTTCAACTGTGATGACCTAACATATAAATTAGACTTTCTGAAAGGACTTCAAATTTCAATAAAAAAGATATGATGGATGTTAAGCTGTGGAAGTTAATGTATAGTTAGTATTTAATGTATTTAATAATTTTCAACACAGCTGCTCTGGTCTGAATTTTTTAGCTCATGTCAGAGCTAATTTTACTAAAAGGTGACCATTTTATGCTCCCAAAATAATTTACACACGAATATAAGCATCTGCTGCCCCAAAGCACCATAATATTAACCTGATAACTTTTGAGCCAGAATCTTTCACACAATTCATCATAATTTGTTTTGGTGACATATAGTTATGACTTGCAGGTACTACATCTTTTTACTGAATAATATCATGTTTTATATATTGAGCTAAGACAAAATAAATATTCTATATACTTTATTCAGTTTATATTAAAGAAATATAGAACATACAAACATGTTTCAAGATTACAGCAGCATTTATGAGAAAGTTTCACTTTAAGAAATAAACATCAGGAACTGAAAGAAGAAAAATCTAGTTGAAAGAAATTTACTGAAATCTCCCCATAAAGAGAAAATGTAGCCCTTGTTTGGCTTTAGAAAATACTTTCACCATAATCAAGCAAAATAGACTTTTGCTAGGAACATTTGGAAGTGGAAATAGGCTAAGTTTTTACTGTAATCTTTTTACGGTAGCCTTCTTAATGTTGGTGTATAGCAAAGATATGTAAATTCAAAATAGTGTTATAAATGTTTAAAAGTGTTATAAAACGTTTTCTGTTATATTATCAATATGTTGGAAACAGTAATTCCGAAGTATGAAGATATTCACATTGCAAATATTATATCTCATATCATGATAATTTGAAATAACAAAAGAAAAAGAAAATAAGTGAAGACCAAATGGTAGTACTGACTCACAGTGTCTATAAACTTCGGTGACCTAATTGAAAGAACAAGATGGCAGTCCTAGGAATGGGTTTGATTATGAATACCGAAAATATACAAACAGCATTTCATTGTTTTCCATAAAAGTAAAAAAAAAAAAAAAAAGACAGAGCAACAACTCTCAAAAAGATAATCCTGAATATATTCCAGTTCACATTATTCTAGCACAAATTCGGAAATACTGTAATAAAATGACCATTATGAAGAAAGGGGCAATAGTGATGATAATGATAAACACAGTGAATGTCCATCCTGTGCAAGGAATTATGCTAAACCCTTTATATATTTTCCCCATTGCCAACAACTTTGCAATCTGAGAATTACCTTACTTTTTTTTATAGTTTAAAATTACTTAAGACCCATAAATATTAAGCAATTAGCCCAAGTCAGACAGAAAGTGGGTATGAAACCACAGCTCTAAATTTAAAACTCAGAATCTTTCAATGCTTTTAGAATCATAGTTTGTAATACTGGTGACTATATTTAAAGAGATAAATGTTTTTTAAGGGAAAAAAAGTAGGTAAAAAATTACTGTATTTTATGTTTATGAAGTTTTTTTTTAAGATTTTATTTACTTAGGGGCCCCTGTGTGGCTCAGTCAGTTAAGCGTCTGCCTTTGGCTCAGGTCATGATCCCAGGGTCCTAGGACTGAGTCCCACATCAGACTCCTTGCTCAGCAGGGAGCCTGCTTCTCCCTCTCCTGCTCCCCCTGCTTGTGTTCCCTCTCTCACTGTGTCTCTCTGTCAAATAAATAAATAAAAATCTTTAAAAAAAAAAGATTTTTATTTATTTATTTCACAGAGAGAGTGAGAGAGAACACGAGTGGGGAGGAGCAGAAGGAGAAGCAGGCTCCCCGCAGAACATAGAACCTGACAAGGGGCCCGATTGGATGAGCCACTGAGGGGCTAAAATGGATGAGCCACTCCAGGACTCCAGGATCATGACCTGAGTGGAAGGCAGACACCTAACCAAGTGAGCCACCCAGGCGCCCCATATGTTTATGAATCTTAAACAAATATATAGTAAGCTATGGAATTGACAATAAGCATGAAATCATGAAATGGAATAAATGTGATGTAAGTTAGATATCATTAACTTACAAAGACCACACCATGGAAATTAAGAGAACCATCTCCATGCAAATAATTAATGCTGTTCAACCACCCAAAGGGTAAATAGAATAAGGATCTAATTGCTCAGGTTGGTTTTATTTATGAGCAGTAAACAAAATTAAAGGATGTTGCTAAGTATAGGGTAGGCAACAATTATAAAGTAGAGGAAATTCTGTTCCCAGACTTGCTACACATTTATGGATCTGAGATTCCTAAAAAGGAATTTTAGAGCTTGCCAAAGGTTAAAGAAAATTAATGAATAAAAACTTAATTCAAAACAACCAAAATGTATCAGGAAAATGAGAGGTGCACCTGCAAGTGATTTAGATCCGAGTACAAATACACAAAAGTTTGACATTTTAAAATTCACTCGTAAAAACAAAACAAAAAACTTTGCTATATTAAAGGTTATGTTGACTATTTTTTTTAATTTTTTATTTTTGAGAGAGAGAGAGAGAGGGTGCGGGGTGGGAGGGCAGAGGGAGAGGGAAAGAGAGAATCCCAAGCATGCTTCATTCCAAGCGCAGAACCTGATGCACCACTTGATCTGGTGACCCTGAGATTATGACCTGAGCTGAAATCAAGAGTTGGGCACCTAACGGACTGAGACACCCAGGTGCCACGAGACTATTGTTTTTGAGGGTCTTTTTCAAATATAGAAATGTACTTTTCCAATATTACCTATCAAAATCTCCTATGAAGTGAAAGGGGTTACACTGGCAGTGGTAAGTTACTGTCTGGTCTCCTAGCCCTACATATGCATAAGAATAAGGAAGAGTCAGCTGGAATGTCCAATTATGATTACCCTTTTCCTGGACAAAATTGCATCAGGTAGAAGAAGGCAAACCCAGTTTAAAGAACAGGATTGCCTGTCAGACCAGGTATCTTTACATTTTCATAACTTCTCAAAGGATGAGTCACTCTCCTAAAGTATATACGGGACTTTTCCAAACCACTTCTGTGAGTGGTACGATTGTTAACTACAAAGTGATTTGGGAGATTCTCGTGACACCTGAGAGTGAATAATGACCAGTGCTTCATGACAACCTCAGATTCACTTGCCAAACCCCCTCACCATTTCTAGATGCACAAATAATACAACAGTCCTACTGTGAGCACTCGGGTCCCAAATGTATTGATTTACTTTGTATGACACCTAAACCCTGATAGTATTTTTTACAATTTAGAAATAATATCTGGAATTTATTTTACTTTATTTGTGCTATTATACTCATAAAATGGAAAAAATGAAATGTATCTTTTCTATTTTTCCTCATTTTCAGTATTAAATTCTGCAGTTACATTTTGTGATTTCTATATAATGAGCAGTAATTAATGCACGTTCGTGAAACATCTTTATTGTCAGAATTTTCATTTAAGCTTGGAACATACATGCTAATGCATGACTGCTTCTGATTTTACCTGCAAAATAATGATTTTTTTGTGTCCAGTGAGCAATAAATGCTTTCTACCTCTCTCCTATATTTACCAGTAGGTAATAATGAAATGTCACAGACTTGAAGATCATTAAACTTATATTTGAAATCCCTTTCAGAATTTGTCACCTTTCCTGTTGCTGGGTGCCTTTTCTCCTCTTTGTGGTGTCTCATAAATTTTTATGACTTCTTTGCGTTGGAAATTTGTAATTTTTCCCAGAGCTCCACCAGGTACCTCTAGAAGTAATAAAACTCTTGTCACTTTCCATTGCACCTACGTTTAGAGTAGGGCCAACTGGCTTCACTCTGCAGCATAATAGATAAAATAATCAATATGCTGAAAAATTAGATGCAACATTTGTGTCACCACTGAGTCACAGCACTTTCAGCTGAGAACAGATGGCCTTTTAAGAGATATGTTAGATTTCTTGAGAGTGGGTATATTTTCCTCCTCTTTTTGTATCTACGTGATTTTGCATCTCCAAAAAAAAAAAAAATTATCCGAGACAATTGGTATAAAATTCATTTGGCTCTTCTCAAAAAAACATAGAATTGTAGTTACTGAAAACAACGGTAACATTTTCAAAAAAAATTCCTAGGGAATTTAGTTACCTTAGAGTCAATTCTGATTATTCTTTTAGCTTCTATTTGTGAACTTTGTATGTGTGCTCAGCCCTACTCACTTCTGTTTCTTAGTCTATATGGACTTAGCGGGGTTGTAAGATTTCTATTACAAAAGTATTCTCACTATTGAGAATTTAATAAATTTTTAATATCTTGAGTGATGTCCATGGTTTTTTGTTGTTGTTGTTGTTTTCTTACCCACTGTAAATTAAAATTACCACTAAACCCCATCTCTAGCCCTATATTTCTCCCACAGCTCAATGCTTTTCTAGAATAAGAAAGATGCTTCTCAGATATCCCACTTCAATTTGAATGATATATAGTCACTATATTGCATCCTTTACTAGGCAGTTTGGAGAAGGATGGTTAGGCACTTAAGAAAATGATTGCCTCATTTTTTCCCTATGGGTCTCAGTGTATTGATTTTTCTGTGTAATTTTGACAACTCCAAAGACCACAGACCATGAAATTAATTCATTTACTTAACAGATATTTGTTGAGCATCTAGTATGATCTAAGTAGACATTGTGCTAGATCCTAGATATAAAGCAGTTTATAAGATATACAAGAACTTGTGATCATACAATTTTGTTATGATTTAAATATGCTGTGCATTAAATGTATGCTTTCTTGTTTCAAGACTAAAGTAATATCCTAATTTTCCCAAGGCAGTACCTGTAAAGATTTTTAAATTGTAAACATTACTAAATTTAACTGATTTGATTGTTGGATCAACATGTAATTTCAGGGGCTAATAGAAGAAACCTCTCCTCTTTTTCCAAATGTCTGAGGATACAATGAGTTGTACTTAAGGGGTTGAAGACATGCCCCCTTGCAGTTTGAAGGCTATAGAAAACAATCCACAATTGCATTTAAAATAAGAAAATTAGAGCAGATGCACAAAGAGAAGAAGAAAGCAAATTGGGATATAGCCAGTAATAAAGCATAAAGGAAAGTATGGATAGGTAAATAGATTTTTAATCTTAAATTCCACTTTGTTTTATAAATTCAGTGATTTTATTAAATAATAATGCCTGAGAAGAATGTAAAGTATGTTTCACACTTTAAAATATCAGTATTTCTGGGTGCCTGAGTGGCTCAGTTGGTTAAGCGACTGCCTTCGGCTCAGGTCATGATCCTGGAGTCCCAGGATCGAGTCCCGCATCAGGCTCCCTGCTCAGCGGGGAGTCTGCTTCTCCCTCTGACCCTCCCCCCTCTCATGTGCTCTCTCTCTCTCATTCTCTCTCTCTCAAATAAATAAATAAAATCTTTAAAAAAATAAAATAAAATAAAATATCAGTATTTCTAATTCCTATATTTTATTGGAAATGCCAACTCTCATCTGATCTTCAAAAAATGTAACATGTGACTGGGACCCAAAATGGATTAATAACTCAGGTTGATTAAAGGCTGTATCAGAAAGGCAAATGGTACACAATCTCTCACATTGGTGCCAGCAAAGCCATTTGGTATGTCCCCTGAATGCAGCCAGATTCTAGGGTGAGGATCTGCTGAATGGGCCCTGGCACGGTGTGTGCCGGAGTCAGAGTCTTAGGAGTGCATTTTTCCCAATTTTGCTTTGGGTGACCTCACATTAATAGCCAGCCATTGTTGGAGTATTTACAGGCAAATGCCACAGACAACTTTTTTCTCCCAGAAAGTTGGTCATTAAATATTACTCACTCCACAGTCCTGAAGGAATGAAAGGTCCTGAAAGAATGATCCTTTTGCCTTCCCCACAGCTTCTTCATGGGAAGTGCGGCCAAGTGTAGCATCTCAGGACTCAGGTCTGGGCACCTCTTGCATAGACAGTGAATTTGTATTCTTCCCAATGTAAGCAAATTCTGTTTATCAATGGAGTTGAGATTGTCGGCTCACTTTTCCTCTCTCTTCCTCCCTGTCTCTTTCCCTTTCCTGTTTCTCCCCTTTCATATATGTACATACAAAATGTGTTTGTGTGTTTGAGTTTGGTTGTTGGCAGGTATAGCGAGGAGGGAGAAAATTCAATCTTTATTGAGCACTGACCACTGACAAGCATTTTGATAGATGCTTTACATGTGCTAACTGATTTTTACTTATTTATTCTTTGAAACTCACATCATTGTGAGAAGAACTGACTTCCAGAAGAACTGACTTCCAGAAAAAGAGATAAGGAACTTTAATTTATCTTGAAAAGTCAGAAAAGTGATTTTCACAGAAGCAAAGTAATCAGGTAGGATCTTATATAAGCAAGAGTTACATAATACCAAAATTTATATAATAATATATATGTCATATTATTAAAAGTTTAATGCATTAAATTTCTTGATTCTTTGATATATGACATTTGCTTTGATATCATTTCATGTCATTTGGAATTTATTCTGCTGTATGCTATAATATGCGAAAATATCTCAGCATAATGAACAATTCCAGCATTTTCACTCTCTTAGATTTCTGGGCATAATGCCACAATATGCAAAAATATCTAGGCTTAACAAATAATTCCAGCATTTCTCTTGTCTTTTAGACTTCTTGGTTTTAGAAGATGTGATGGTCAAAAGTTTATTCTATTAAAAACAGGATAACATGGGACTTTGTCATTGAGAAACACATTAAGCTTCCATTTTTGCGATTTAAAGACTTATCTAATCATTTCTTTCATATAATCTATCATATCATAGTGTCACAGAAGAGCATGAGACTTAAATCTGAATCTGGGTCTGGCATCTGGGGAAATAAGTTAACCTTACATCGCAGTGTACATTTGCACTACATTGTACATTCTTCAAAAGGCTTGGAGATTGATGAGATAAAGGTCCTCATCCCACAAGCTGGAGATGGGGAATGAGAAGCCAGGAGCCAGAAGGTCCCAAACTCTTTTAGATTACTCTGATTCCATCTAGTAAATTACCTTTCTCTGAAAGATTTTTAAGGCCTGAAATGATAATGTACTTTCAAGAGGTCATTATGACTTCTGTGCACCCATCAGAGTAGGTCTAATGTCTTGAAGGGAATATGAAAGTCTAAACGCATTGCTGTAAGTGTCAGGCTGGCAGCAAATGCATTCTTCTTCTCCAATTGACCATTTCTGCTTCTGTTTGTCACATTGTTACCAGATGGATAGTCAGTGAACAGGTAGGTTATCCTCTTCACAGGATTATCTTGTAACAGATGTGGCTATTTAAAAGAGATCCATGCTCCTAAAACTCTGAAAGCTTTGAAAGAGGCTTATCCATCATATCTTAGCTATGCATTACTGTCTTGGTGATTATAAACTAGCCCTATTGTGTTTGATATCTTATCTCTTTGAAATAATATTTCTATATTCATTTTAGGTGCTATGGCTATTAATATTGGGATGTACTATCTTCTGCAGTTGGAGTTGTTTGGAAACATTTAACACTATTACTTAACATTATTAAAACAAAATAATTATGTATCAAGGCAGTGAAAGATCTAGTGTGTTAGGAGGCATTATCCTCCTAGTGAGAGGGTTAAAATCTACTCATAATATATGAGCTGAAAGTTTGGTATAATCAAGAATAAAATACAGGGGTCCAAAGATGTGGGCCCTAATTGTAAGACTCTCCTTAAGTCTGTGTAACCCTGTATGAGAAAATCACTTGTGATGGGAAGTACAGGGGTCTTCTTGGTAAGGTCAGAGACCCTAGTGTAGAAATCCTTAAAATTATAACTGCTCATTCTTAAAAAGCAAGGAGACACATATTATTTTATCCTGATAACTGTTGGGATGAGAGAGCTTTATGGAAGAAGCTGTTATATGTGGAACATTTTTAACCCCCAGTAGCTGAGGAAGTTGGAGAGGATATGGATATGGCTCTGCTGTCACCCAGGACGCCAGTGGTCTGGTCTCACGGTAGTGAAGACCTGATGTATACGTATAGGGAAACACTGAGTAAATTGTTTTGTTACTCTGGCCATTGGTTTCTTTTTCTATCAAATTATAGATTTGAAATAATCTTACAGGCTTCAGAGTCCAGAAGATGTGCACTGAAATTTCGGCTCTGTCACTTACTAGCTATGTGATAATAGCACAGCAGTTAAGACCATTTCTACCAAAAAGTATCAGGAAATCTAACTCTCACTGGCAAAAAAAAAAAAGAAAAAAAGAAATTATTTATTGCTCACATATTATGAACTCCAGGAGAAACTTACCAAACCATGGAACCAGACCTCTCTTCCTGTGTTGGGTCTGGTGGTGGCTAGCGGCTATGGCTTTACTCTCCCTTGAGTTCAAATACTTTTTGGAAGAATGAGACAAACCTGAATCTCATACATATCTGAACCAATCTCTGTGGTTAAGTGGGTTCTCTGGGCTCACAGATCATAGCCTACTACTCTGCCATTACTCTCCTGAAATTAATGGAATTGGTTAACAAATGAAATTCATTTTTAATGTCCTATAATGAAATCAATTAGTTAGAATGATTTGCTTCATTAAAAGCACTTATTTATTATAACATTCATGCCTTGAGTTTTCTCTCATCTGACCACAGTATTGCTTAATTGTATCTTTAGCTGGTGTCATCCATTGTCAAGGAAAAAGTTGCACTTCTACATCATAGTGAAGTAAAAAGTCTGAACATGTTATTTCCATATTTTCCTTGCTTTTCAAATTAAAGCATGAGTTGCTTTGAAATTTAATTGAGACCATTGGGACCACAGAGTCTTTGCATTATGAAAGTTAGGTTTCCACATGTTTATCATTTCAGTTAATTACAATGTAGTATCCAATATGTGGGATGGTATATTCAGAAGAAAGTTAATTTTCTTTTTCATGTTTTGGGCAAACATTTTCAGTATTATTATTCAAATAAGCTGAAATTAGATACAGGATTGTATAAATAAGTTTATGTGACTATATATATGTACATATCCCCCTGCCCCTGGGAAGGGGGTACAGATTTTATCAGATTGTCAAAGGTATCCAATACTAAAAATGATTAAGAATCAATGTATGAGATTTTTAAAAAAATCAGCTTTATTGAGGTATAATTGACAAGTAAAATTATAAGATATTTAAAGTGTCCATCATGGTAATGTAAGATATATAAATATATACATATATACATATGTATACACATACATATACACATACATATGTATATATATATACACACACACATTGTGAAAGGATTCCCCTCGTCTAGTTAATTAACCCATCCATCACTTATTTATTTATTTATTTATTTATTTATATTTTTTATTTATTTATTTGAGAACACTTAAGGTTTACTCTGTTAGCGAATTTCAAATATGTAATAACTGTGGGTTTTTTTGTTTGTTTTGTTTGGGTTTGGGTTTTTTTTTAATTTATCTATTTTGTTTATTGATCTCCACACTCAATGTGAGGCTCAAATTTATGACCCTGAGATCAAGAGTCAGTGCTCTTCTGACTGAGCCAGCCAGGTGCCCCTATCGTACAGTGTTAACTGTAGTCATCATGTTACACATTGCTTCCTCAGACCTTATCTTAAAACTGAAAATTGTATCCTTTTACCCTATTATCATATTTCTGCCACTCCTGAGATTATTTATTTTTCTTCTAACATTTTATAACCTTACCTTACAAAGAAATTCATGGCATTGCATATATACCAAAGAGAAACATATTTTTAATAGCCACAATATTATTTTATGTAAGTTTTAATTACAATCCTTTTATTATAGAGCAGTGCCTAAATTTAAATTTTGCCTCTTAAAGGAAGGAAATCTTCAAAATTCATTCTATGAGGCCAGCATTAACCCAGATACTAAAACCAGATAAAGACACCACAAAAAAAGACAAGTACAAGCCAATATCTCTGATAAACATAGATGCAAAAATCCTCAAGCAAATATTAGCAAACCAAATCCAACAATGCATTAAAAAATTATTCACCATGATCAAATGGGATTTATCCCCAGGGTGCAAGGATGGTTCAATATTTGCAAATCAATCAATGTGATGCATCACATCAATAAGAGAAAGGATAAAAACTATATGATCATGTCAATAGTTATAGAAAAAGCATTTGAAAAAGTAAAACATCCATTCATGATAAAATCCCTCAACAAAGTAGGTCTGGAGGGAACATACCTTGACATAATAAAGGCTGAATATTAAAAACCCACAGCTAACATCATACTCAATGGGGAAAACCTGATAGCTTTTCCTCTAATATCAGGAACAGGACAAAGGTGTCCACTCTCCTCACTTTTATTCAACATGATAGTGGAAGTTCTAGCCACAGCAATCAGACAAGAAAAAGAAAGAAAAAGGCATCCAAATTGGTAAGGAAGAAGTAAAACTTTCACTATTTGCAGGGGACATGATACTATATATCAGAAACCCTGATGACTCCACCAAAAAACTATTAGAATTGATAAATGAATTCAGTACAGAAATCCATTGCATTTCTATACACTAATAATGAAGCAGCAGAAAGAGAAACAAAATAATCCCATTTACAACTGCACCAAAAATAATAAAATACCTATGAATAAACTTAACTGAGGAGATGAAAGACCTATACTCTGAAAAATATAAAACATTGATAAAAGAAATTGAAGATGGTACAAAGAAATGGAAAGAGACTACATGTTCATGGATTAGAAGAACAAACATTGTTAAAGTGGCCAACAGACACATGAAAAGATGCTCAACATTACTAATCACCAGGGAAATACAAATCAAAACCACAGTGCAGTATCACCACATACTTGTCAGAAGGGCAAAAATAAAAAACACAAGAAATGACAAGTGTTGGTGAAGATGCAGAAAAAAAGGAACCATCATGCACTGCTGGTCAGAATGCAAATTGGTGCAGCCACTGCAAAATAACAGTATGGAGGTTCCTCAAAAATTTAAAAATAAAACTACCGGGGCGCCTGGGTGGCTCAGTCGGTTAAGCGTCTGCCTTCAGCTCAGGTCGTGATCCCAGGGTCCTGGGATCGAGCCCCGTGTCGGGCTCCCTGCTCAGCGGGAAGCCTGCTTCTCCCTCTCCCACTCCCCCTGCTTGTGTTCCCTCTCTCGCTGTGTCTCTGTCAAATAAATAAAATCTTTAAAAAATAAAAAAATAAAAAAAATAAAAATAAAACTACCATATAATCCAGTAATTCCACAACTGTGTATTTACCCAAAGAATATGAAAATACTAATTGAAAAAGATACATGCACCCCTTTGTTTATCACAGCATTATTTAGCCAAATTATAGAAGCAGCCTAAGTGTCCATTGATAGATGAATGGGTAAAAAAAGATGTGGTATATTACATACATACATACAAGGGAATATTACTCAGCTATAAAAAAGATTAAAATCTTGCCATTTGCAAGAATATAGATACATATAAAGAATATAATGCTATGTGAAATTAGAGAAAGATATATACCATATGATTTCATTCATATATGAAATTTAAGAAACAAAACAAAGAAAGAAGAAACAAACCAAAAACCAGACACTTAACTACAGAGAACAAACAGGTGGTTACCAGAGGAGAGGTGGGTAGGGAGATGGGTGAAATAGGTGAAGGGGATTAAAAGTACACATATCCTGATGAGCGCTGAGTAATGTATAGAATTGTTAAGTCACTATATTGTAAACCTGAAACTAATATAATAATACTGTATCTTAAATATACAGGAATTTAGATAGATAGAGAGATGGTAGATAGAGAGATGATAGATAGATGATAGATAAGTGATAAAGTAAAATTAAAATAAAATAAAATTTCCCTCTTAGAGTTTACTTTTCAGACTGACTGACTTTTATCATAATCAATATGGTTTATAGAAAATTATAATAGAGGAAACAAGCCATAAGTGACTCTTAAATATAGAAAACAAACTGAGGGTTGAGGGAGGGAGGAGGCTGGGGGATGGGCTAGATTGGTGATGGGTATTAAAGAAGGCACTTGTGATGAACACTGGGTGTTGTAAGTGATGAATCACTGAATTCTACTCCAGAAACCAATATTGCATTGTATGTTAACTAACAAAATTTAAATGGAAAAAAAATGAAAATTATAATAAAGGTCCTTATTTTAAAATGTTCTTTTTGACAAAATACTTGGCTGGACATTGTTTTATTGATGTCTCATTTTTTGCAAAAAAATCAGGTGTGCTTTTAATTTTTCCCCCACAGGAAATGAGAACTCATTTTATAAAATTTAATATATAGAAAAGTTAAAAAAAAAAAAAAAAAGGAAAAACTGTTTCCTTAGTTTTACCATAGCCTCTTCCAAAATTTGTATGCATTACTCTTATGCATGTTTCTCTGCAATAAAACATGATATGGTATTTTAATTGTACCATGTACAGAACTTTGTCTTCACTTACTGATTAATTTATCAAATATTTTTCAAGTTCCTACAAAGTAGGGTGGCCAAACATTCTAGTTCGCTAGGGACCTTCCTGTTTTTATCAATGAAAGTCTCACATCTTGGGACATATATCAGCCCCTGGCAAATTGGGATGATTAGTCACCCTGCTACAAAGATGGAGATGACTAACAATAGACTAGAGTAATATTGAGTTTAAAGTGAGAGTGATATAATAAATTCTAAAATTGCCTTATTTAATCTTTTTCAATTACTAATATTTTTCATGCTGCAGAATTTTTCAGTAGCACTTTTAAATAACAATAATCTTCCACAGTGTAAATGTAAAAAAGTTTATAAATCTATTCCTTTAGCTTAGACTTTTGAAATATTTCTTAGTTTTGTATTGTAGACAACACTGATGTGAACATCTCTGATTACAACTCTTTTTGATGTTTATGGTAAATTTCTTTAAGATAATCATAAGATACAGAATTGCTGAAATGAAGAGTAAAGATTTGTTAGATCTCTGATACATGCTGTCAAGTTGCTCTCCCAAAATGTTTTAACAATTTATATTTCCATTTATTTTTCTCAGCTAGACACAAACTTTATTAATCTGGAATAGTTTTTCTATAGTGTATTGATCAACCAATATTTACCCGGGTATTCTGAAAAATAACTCTAAAGGGCAGTAAAGGAAAACAGGCTTACATTGCCATGTAAGAGTTTTAGTTAAATGTAACAATCTTATTGTACTCATTGGAACCAAAAATCTTTATCTCCTCGGGGCTCTAAAAAATTGATTCCCATTTGGCTCAGATGCTTAATGGGTAGCTGTGTTAGAAAAGTTCTCAAAGTTAGAAGGGCTGATAACTATTTAGATTTAGAAACTCTTACTTGAGGTAATTATATGTGAATGAGAATAGCAACGTGTTTCCTTTGTGACCAGAGGCTCTATTAGTCAAAATAATGAATCCATCTTCACATAAGAACTCTTTTTTTTTTTAAATCTAATATAAGATTTTCAAAGTAAGTTTAAAACTTGGCTGAAAATTGTATAATACTATGAGTTGAGTTGTAGGGTAAGGATTCTGATAGAACGTTCATTTCCAGGAGAGAGAAGACTCCACCTTAGTAATAAAAGAAATGTATAGTCTAAATCTGAATATGATCAAGTACGGGTATCATCCTTTGGCTCAAGGTAGCCTAGTAACTTAGAAATATATAAATTATTAAAATGTTCCTTAGTTAAGAGTTGTCTAGCACAAAAGAATAAACTTTCAACTATATTATGGAGAAAATTTAATATTTAGGTTTAATATCAATTTACCTATAACAATTTCTTATATATGTTTTATATCTTGTTAAACCATAATAAATCTGCCAACTAGTTCCAATTTCCATCAATTAGATGTTCAATCAAATTTGAAAATGTAAGGCTAAAATCGTTTTGCTAATAAGCATTTAGCACTGGATAAAAACATATTTACTTTGGTGTAGTAATGTTAAGCTAGCAAGTATATGTTTAATATTACATAACTATTACAACATTTCCCATCTATATTCAGCATACACTTTAACTCCAAATTAAAATTAACTCATCATTAGAATGTGAAGCCAGGACAAAAGTTGTATTAAAATATATAAATTTTGGGGCATGTGGGTGTCTCAGTTGGTTAAGCGACTGCCTTCGGCTCAGGTCATGATCCCGGAGTCCTGGGATGGAGCCCCACGTCAGGCTCCCAGCTCAGTGGGGAGCCTGCTTCTCCTTCCGACCCTCTCCCCTCTCCCCGCTGTTTCTCACTCCCTCTCTCTCAAATAAATAAGTAAATAAATACATACATACATAAATAAATAAAACCTTTAAAAAATACATAAAAATTTTATGGGTAAACATATAAGCATATTAATTGCCTCTTTTCTTTTATAAAATAAAGCCACAGTAAACCTCATTTCAGCCCTTGTTCTCCTTTCTCGTTAACGATTGATAATACAAGCATATGATAGAGCAAGTGAAGTGGAACCAAAGATGCAATTGAGCTAAAGAAATTTAGATTGGATTCATATGTAAAATGAATTATCATATAAGAATCAAAGTTGTACTGTCTGGTAGAACTTAACGTTTTTAAGAATAAATAGGATATTAAATGCCTTTGCATAATAGTGAACAAGTTAGTTGTTAAAATTGCATAAAACAACATTAAATATTTTCTGTTTTTAATTGGTGCTCTGAAAACTATATTTAGTGAGTATTCATAGCATTTGTATCAGAACACCGAGTCTCCTAACTAATAAAAGAGACTAAAGGAAAGAGGACAGAATTCTTTGAGAATCTACCATGTTCAGCTGTATTCTGGGTCACTAAATTTACTCAACAATTCTATGAAATATTACTAATCCCAATTCATTAACAAGAAAACTAAAATTCAGAGAGCTTATGAGACTTTTTCAAATTTACCTGGCCTATGGATGGTAGAACCTTTCTTTAAACTCATGTCTACCTCCCAGGTCCATAATTTCATCCATTAGATCACATGAATATTAATGGTAGATACTGGGGTTATTATTTTTAAAATGTTTCTAAATATTTCCATTTTTCAAGTAGCGCTCAAATAAAAATCTTTGTACACATGTTTTTGTGCAATATATAAGTAATTCTGTATGACAGATTCTAGGAGGTAAAATCTCTACAACAAGGTGAATACTTTCAATCTTGATATATTTGCTACTGCCAAATTATTTCGTTCTTTCCATGCTCAGCAGTTTTCAATACACAGTGTAGAAGAGCTGCTGTTTTCCTTAACCTTGCCACTAATGGAAATCATTAATATATTATTATTACATTATTACATGATAATTTTATCCAATATAGGTAAAAAGTAATACCTAATCCAAGAAGATAATCTCATTATTAAGCATTTTTAGAATTATTTTTAGTATACAAAAAACTCAAAAATTTTATTTTTATTCCACATGGCCAAATTAAGTTTAACCATGGTGTTACATCATAATAAAATAAAAATTGCTAGGCTATCTTATTTAGAGACAAAAACCTTGTGTGTAATAGCCCCCTAATATCTGACATTAACATAGTTGATGGAGTCAGTGATTTCATTCTAGCCGTGATTCTCCTTTTTAACTGTTGTTGACACAATATTTGTAAAGCTAACCCTTACAAAGAAATATCTGGAAATCAGAAAGAATTTTTCCCATCTTCAGAGATTGGTCAAAAGAGAAAATATCCTGGTAAGCAGATGGAGATAACTCAGGGTAATCTCTCCATCTCAAGAAGCTTAATTCGATCACATTTGTGAAGCCCTTTTTGCCATCTAAAATAGCATTCACAGGTTCTAGATTAGGACCTACGTACCTTTGGGGGGTGCATTACTTCAACCATCGAAAAAGTCCAAATCACCAGTCATTAGTATTATTTATCTTATATTTGTATTCATTGTTATAATGCTCAACCAAAGTGCAGTCTCTATAAGGCAATTGTTTCAACAGTAAAGCTTCTGAATTGCTTAATTGATTCATTACTGGTTTTGGTCATTTATTCAGAGAATCATAGTCCTTTGAACCTTTAGATTTCTCTAATGTTGTATAGTATTGTAAAACTGCATAGCCGGTTCACACAAATGGTCCTCCTGATTTATGTATCATTTTCCCCCTACTTCTATCTAAATGAGGAAATATATACAAAACATGATAAAGTACATTCAATTTCCAAGGCTATGGCTGCACAATTACTGGAAGTATTTTATCTGGGAGTAACTTGCATACATTTGTGAAATTGCTTCCTTTTCTAATCTCTCCTCCCTATTTTGAGCAATCTCCACCATGCTCTTCAGTCCTGGTTTATGGAAAAATTAATCTGGACATGTTAGTAGCGGTGCTGGGCAGGGGGTGGGGGGGTGGGGGACAAACTTGAAGAGTTAAAGATAAATAGCTGTATCTTCTCAGAGCACTTATGCTAATATACATCAGTAGTCTCCAAGAAGGGAATTTAGTATGTGATCTTTCCATAACTTTACTTAATCATGGACATTTTTTGTACTTGCAGCCTCAATTAACATCTTCAGCAACTAGTGAATCGAGGAGATACTATCCATTAAAGATTCAAAGGCCTTTATTTACAATTGTGAAATCTGAAATGCTTTAAAAACTAAATGATACTTCTTATTAACTCATTTGGAATCAAAATTAAACCAGAATAATGTGGGGCCATTTTCTGTTTGTCTTTATGTCTTTTTCATCACACTTATTTCTGGCTATAGATATCTTCGCTATAGAAAGAGTACTAAGTTATCGCTTCTCGGCCTTTTGGCTAAGATCAAATGTAGAAAGAGTACTAAGTTTGATTTGGGGGCGCTGCTGCTACCCCCAGTAGTGTTATATAAGATATGGTGTATGCACAATATCGCTTCTCTAAAACCCAAGTATTCTGAATACTTAGACCACATTCCAGGGATGCTAATAAAGGATTATAGACCTGTATTTTATAATACAGCATCTGCATTCTTTCACAGATGACAGAGAAGACTGTTCTTTTTATTCTTTAAGTTTGTGATCACAGGTCTTCAGTGGGTTCCCGACCCTACCCAGGAATGCTACTATCATTCCTTAGCGTTCTTTGTGTTTAATCTGGAAATAGATGCAGTCGATAGAGGCCCCTCTCATTTTCCCATCACTGGCACGACTAACCCGGCTGCAGGAGTACCTGGGCCTGTTTCACTTCCGTGGCCGAGCGGGCACTGCCTTCATGCTTACCTAAGGCCGCTCCAGGATCTCATCTGCGTGCTACTTCTGTGGGTATCTTAACCACAAGCAAGTCGTGCATGTACCCACACACACAAATACTAAGTTTTGCCCTTTCTGTGTCATCCTTCCCCACAGGACGCAAACATGCTCTATTACCTCTTCTATTCCAACGCTCTTACCTCTCTAAATACCATGCACTCCTCGCGTGACTGCCACTTCCATCCCCTCCCCTTCAGAGCAAAACTCATAAATAAGCTGTCCAAACTCACATTCTGTACTCCTTCACTTGCTTTTCTCTCTTCAACCCACTCTTGTCCACTGAAATTTCTCTTATCACGCTTACTAATAATCTCCATTGTGAAATTCATGGAGTTCTCTGTGCCTACACTACATTAAAATTTGAGCCATCTAGTTAGTTGCTCAGTCTTGAAACCGTTTTTCACTTTGCTCCCAATTTTTTTTTTCCTTTCTGCCTACTTCAAGTGTCTTTCTCCCACATCTCTTCCAGACATGTAAATGATGTAGTGGCTTAGTGTTTAGTGTGAGACTTCATCTCTCTGCACTCACTGCGTGTGATTACATCTATTCCCGTGGCCTCCAAATTTTTAAATTCATTACAATATCTTTGCTGTGCTCCAGATTCACTTACTCATTGTCCATCTCCAAGGGTATGTATAACAAGAATTCCAAACTTTGTTTAAAAAAAAAAAAAAAGAACTGTTGATTTTTGTTCTTTACAAAACTGTTCCTTTCCTACTATTTTTCTAACCTCAACAGATTACATGTCATTTATCAAAATGTTTAAGGGTCATTCTTGAAACTAATTTCTTTTGTACTCTCACTCATTCATTCAGTAAGTGCTGCAGGTCCTACTTCAAAACATTTGTCCAGTTGTATGACTTTTCACCATGAGTCCTGCTCCTGTCCTAGTCCAAGTCACTGTTAAATGTCAATTAGAGTACTCCAATAACCCCTATCTCTCTGCCTCCCATCTTCTGTCCTTTTAGCAGCGGCAAACGTGATCTTCTCAAAATGTAAATTAGTTCATGTCTTTGTTCTCAAAACCCTTGGATACCTTCTCATCACATTCAGGTAAAAAGAAAACTCTTGTACCAAATAGAATTGAAAGCATTCAGTTACTTCTGATGTTCAAATTCTCGTACATTGCATGTTTATAGCAACAAAATATACAACAACCAAAAGCGAAAACAACCCAAATGTCCACCACCTGATTTATGATGAATCATGCTATATACATACAAAGAAGTATTATTCAGTCATTAAAAGAAATGAGTTACTGATACATGCTGCAACCTGAGTAATCTTTAAAAACATTATGCTAAGTGAAAGAAGTGAGTCACAAAAGGTCACATTTATGATTCCATTTATATGAAATATTCAGAATAGGTAAATCCCTAGATACAGAAAACAAGGCTCCTACTTCGCTTTTCAGCTTCATCCCTACCACTCTCCATTTATAGCCCTGTTCTAGCCACACTGATCTCTGTTTATTCTTAGTGTCTTAGCATATGTTCCCTCGGTTTACTTGTCACTGCTTTTCTCTCTGTTTGGTTTTCTCTTAAAGCAAATCAGGAATGGCTTATTCTGGCATTTGACTCAGGTATTTTCTTAAAATATCACACCCTCACAAAATATCACCTCCACAATAACTCGGGCAAAATTGCCATAGGATAATAGTGTATTTGTAAATCCAAATCTCCCCAAACATCCTCCAAAACCATGTAGACTGCAAGCAGCATAACTACCCACAGAAAACATCTTTGGCATATCCAGTATGCAAGACATACAATAGACTTAAAATTAACTGAGCATAAGAATATAAATACCCGTAACAGCAGAGCTGGCTCTGGAACCCTCACTGAATTAGGGAGACAGAGACTGGGAAACAAAAAGAGAGGAAGTGGAAGGTTTGTGGTGGCTGGCCACGGGTAAAATCACCCCCACAAGAGACAGTCCCAATCCCGATACTGAGAACACGTCTAAGGACATCACTGAGAACAGATCTAAGAATAGGTGAGCAGAAGGAATGTGCTTGAAATTATGTGAGACCAAATGTAACAATCTTGGGAAGACACTATTTCTACGCAAGAATGGGCAAATTAAAAGGCTATGGAATATTCCTTGGAGCCTTTAAAGTTGAAGGGAGAAAAAGAATTAAAAAGTTGAAATTAAAGGCCCTAAAGAAACAAAAGAGAGCCACTACATCAGAGAACCCTGTTACATTAAAAAATAAGATACCCTCAATTAAAGAAGTTTCTTTTCATTTTAATAACACAAGACAATGTGCATGAACAAAGAAAGAAAGATATGAAGCCACTAAAATTTCCTTTGGCTTCCCACCAGCTATTGCTTGTTTAGGGGGAAAAGAAAAAGATATTTCCAAATGAAAAGAAAATTATAGATAACACCCATACAAATCTACTACAAAAAGAAAAGAGCTATCGAGTATCAACACTTTTTAACTGATGAAATTTCTCCCCCCACCTTCCCACATACACACAAAACAACCAGTAAACAGAGGAAAATTGAAATAAAACACTCCAAACTTAATTAAATATCTTTTTTAAAAATCACTTGCAGATATGAAAATGAATATATTTTTGAATCAGTGGAACTCAAAAATAGAAATGGATAAAAGAGAAAGGTGTGAAATCAGAACTGAGTAGGTTAGAAAAGAAGGAAGGGAGAGAGAGAGAGAGAGAAAAGGTACCTCAGCAATAAAGATTACACTGAAAGGTACCTAAGGAAGAAAAGATTTTCATGAGTGCTTTTTATAAGTGACATTAATAAAGAGAATGTGTAGAGAGGAGTTAAAAAGCCAAATAATAATAAAAACAAAGATCTAAAAAGAATCAGAGAAAAAAATAATGGATATAGCTATGTAAGAGGATTGAAATCCTTAAAATTGGAGTCCTTGAAGAAGAAAACCAAAACAACAGAACAGGTAAATTATTCAGTTATATATTGGAAGGGCACGTTTCATTAACCTTTAGATATACCCTAGAATAATTTTTAGCCCTCATGCACATTTTTCTAAAAGTTGTCTGGGTTTCCAGGCAAAAAATACCAAGTTAGTTCCAAAGGAAAGAGAATGAGGTTATCATCAAACCTCTCCACAGCAATATTCAAAACAAGACAATTGATGGAAACCTATTTTTAAAAACACAAAGAAAGGCTATGTGAGCCAAGCTGTCTTTCAGGTGTCAAAGTTATTTAAAAAAAAAAAAAAAAAGTTTTAAACTTGAAAGAGCTTAGAGAATACTGTATTCCCTAGGGGATGAGCTTTATCCAACTTAGTTTTTATTAGGTAAACTTTGACAAAAAGCTTGAGGGTGAACACTGAATATATTTAATTGTAGATCTAAGACTAAAAGGTGTGAAAAAAGAGAGAATAGTATTATGTAAATACGTTATGTTCCTGCAAAGTAGGAATTTTGCAACTTCAAACAAATGGAAGATAAAAAAGAGAAAAATGGAAAATATGTCATTAATTTTCACAAAGATAGATGGGGATCAAAGGATATCATGTAACACTTAATTAGTACCCTAAAAAAAGGGAAAAAATGGACTAAGAGCTTCATAAAAGCTTAAGCCTTTCTCTTAAAGAACTCAAAATTTTCTAGGAAAGATAACATATATACAATCATGATATCAATTATAGCTAATCTCAGAAAAACTTTTCAAAAGTAACAAAAAATGAGTATGTCTAGAATCTAGGAAGGAATTTTGTATAAAAATAATGAAAATTGTATTGAGAATATAGAAATTTTTTGAAATTCTGGGCAGGAAATGACACACTTTATTTACAAGTGTGCTGTTTGTTGATTAAAATGTACAGAAATATAAATATGCCTTTGCAAATGAAGTAGCAGCCTTTTAAAATATCCTTAGTTCAATTTCTATTCTATTTGGAATAAGCCAATTTTTTTCCTTTTGAAATCTCTTTCTCCTTCTTCTCTCCCTCCCTCCTTTCTTTCTTTCTTTTTCTTCCTTCCTTCCTTCCTTCCTTCCTTCCTTCCTTCCTTCCTTTCTTTCTTTCTTTCTTTCTTTTTTTTTCTTTCTTTCTGAAAATGAATAGATTTTTTGAAACTGCTCTTGCAAATTGTGTGTGTGTGAGAGTGTGTGTTTTGTTTTTTTGGGTTTTTCTGTTTTTGTTCTTGTTGTTTGGGTGTTTCAGTGATCATGGCAGCAGTGAGATGATATTTCATGTAAATCATCTACTTCCAAATGTATTTTAAAACATAGTGTGTAATAATTTCTGCTTTTGTGTTTCTTTGCCTCAGCTACAGCTAGCTGTTTTTCAATATTTTTGCTTAATGAAGTCAAAAGCAATATAAACAAAATTTCTCTCTACAAATGAATCTCATCCAGCTGCATTCAACTATGAAAGAGCTCTCAGAAAAGACTACCCATTAATTTTCATTTCAAAAATATTTTGTAAAGTGGTTCATGGGCCTTGTTAATGGCTTGCCTAATGTCCTCTGATCACAATATGCTGTCTTCACAAAATACCAGGTCTATGGAGAAATGTTCTTCCTGTTTATTTTAGGTTGAGTTGTTGGCAATATATCACTAAGTCAAATCAGATAATTTCATTTCCTTCATCAAGTACTTCTGCAATTTGGTGGCATAAAAACATAGAAACGTTTTTAATTTATTCTCCTACATCTAGTAGAATGGCAACAGGTGAATAAGTGAATAGCTGAGTGGATCTGAGTGAACTGAAAGAATGTATTGAATGCGCTGGGTGACCTACCCTTCCTACTCCAGGAGAAAACAAAAACATATGTTAAGCAGGATGATATCTTAATGTACTATTGTCATCCTAGCTTAAGCTGGAGACAAAACTTCTCTGTAAAGAGAGAAAAAATAATCAGGGTCTGCTTAGAGGATAGACCGAAGGATACTCATTCAGCACCAGGGACCTTGTCATCAGTAAGGAGAGCAAGTCATTCATCTTGTAATGAACACACAAAGCCAAACCTGGATAGAACCAAAGGACTTTTCCTGGAAAAAGTCTATCTTATTAATATGTGATGTTTATAGAATTGTGTTGTTGTTTCATTCTTCTTAGTGAGGCAGAAATCCCACAGTATCTGACTCAGTTCTTTTTTTCTTTTCCTTACCACTAGAGTTGGAGAGCTTGGTTTCTGTGCTTCTATTTACAAGTATTTCTAGAAGATATGTACCCTTCTCTGCCCTCAGATATGCTATTAATTGTCTTGTATTAGAATTTACTCCTGTGGTGGGATGCTTAAAGCCTTTCCAGTCATTCCCCTAATTCAACATGGTGCCCTGGAAATCTGTGAGGTTCTCCAGCTTTTCGAAGATACCTCTTTTCAAAAAATTTACCTTCATTTTTCTCTGGGGTTCCTAGTTTATCCTTCTGGACTCCTTCTCTCTGGTTTAGAAGGTATTAGTAAGAATTATCAGGATTCTGTTAACTAACCTCCTATCCACATTATTTTGGGGGAGAGGGGAGGAAAACCAAGCCATTAGCTACCACTTTTGATATTTATGGTAGGAAGTTATCCACTTTATTTTATTTTTTTGGTAAAAAGGTACTATTTTAATTATTTAAATTTTTTCTCATTAGGTATTAGGGAGTATATGGTAGATGAATATATGATTCAGTTTCATTCCACCATCTCAACTCACAGAATGTTTTTCTTTTAAATATTTCTATACACATACATGTGCATATACAGACATATACATACTATTTTTGGGGGGCGGGGTTGGCGCTTAAAGTTTCACTGATGTCATTCATTTATCATATGTACTTTTCAATATACTTGACAACTTTTTTTAAGTGTCATGAGGCACACATAGGATGTATTTTGTCCCAAGCAAGAAAATGGAATGAGATAAAGTAGCTTTGGGACTGGGAAATAGTTGACTTTTGTTTTACCTGAAGTTAATTCTGAGGTGTTTCTGTGGCTGGACACATAGTGCTGTTCCATAGAAAGAGCAGCTCTGGAATTCTTGCTTGTTTGGTCATTCTGGCTTCTTAGTCAGGTCTCCTACCTTCAGTTTTATTATGGACGTGGATGCCTCCTATAGCATATGAATAACACTAAAGGAGCTTCCCTTAACACCTTCCCTAAATGAGATCTGAGCCTAGGCCTGAGGATCGGTACTGAAATAGTTGGTCACCTAGAAACTTCATGAACTCTGAAATTTCTTCATGTTGAATTATTTTGCTGCAAATGGGAGTTGAACATTTAAGTGTACTCAGGATAAGAAGAGCCTGGGGAGGAATAGTTCCCTACTACAACTTTTATCATTACTCTTAATTCCATTCTTTTCTTTTTAGATGAAGGTAAACCAGTTGAAATACTATTTACCACTTAGTTTTGCATTTCTCTCTTTGCCTTTCTTTTGCTTCTCTTTCAAACCTAAAAGAGGCAGGAGTGTGTTTTTAGTCAAAACTATGGATTCACATACACAGCCATATACAGACATACACACATGCTACTTGGCATCACCCCTCTACTATATACCTAAGATTTCTCTTTGTTTATATTATGATTATCTACATAAAAGTAAGACATCAAGGAAAATATTTGAAAAACATGAGTAGCCTATTTTTAGGCCTAGGACAACCTGGTTCAAATCTATCATACATTTGATTGGTGCTGGTAGATTATTGCCACATCATGAACCATGACATGTATTATCCAGGGCTTGAATTTGGAATTGTCTCTATTTCAGATTAATTAAATAAAGCAAGATGTCTGAAGTCCTGGGAAAAGAAGATACTTATTATTTAAAAGAGCAAGGAATACTCTAGTGATTAAAAACAACCCTGTTTTTGAAATATCTAAAAAGACTAGTTATCCTAAGAAATGAGAATGGGATAAAATTGCCATGAAATAGCTGGGTCCTTTCATTTACTTACCCAAAATTATTTTTACTGTGAAGAAACCGAAATTCACTCTGAAGAGATGAGAAAGTTATAGCTGAGCCAGACTATATATATGTTTGTGTGCATATGTGGTTTTATACATATATATGTATAGTGTATATATAATAAGATATATGTGTGTATATATAACAAAAATATACATCACATTGCCATTGAGCATGAAATTAAAATAATCATATAGAAGCTCAAAGCACCTTTAATTTAATATTCTGACAGCTTTGCTGAAATTCAAATGGGAAGTTTTATACAAGTTGCTTACCTGGCAGGATTGATATGAGGATTACTATTTATGTGATAGAAACATTTGTAAACTGCCTTGACCTTCTCAAAGAAAAGCTGTAGTAGTGATTAGAGAATAACATCTGCTTTCTTTTTAACCCCAATCTGAGATCAGATCTCCTTTCACAGTGGTAGAGAAAGTTGGTATAATGAAAAAGATTCTAAGAAGTAGGCAGATGGCTTTGAGAGAAGGTACGGATGATCATGAGAAGAGTTTTATAGCCTTCTTTTGTTTGTTGAGTTTTTTTAAAATCTGTATTTATTGTGGATAACTTTATGTTTATTGGCACCATATGCTAATACTATGTAAACACAGGATGGCTATATATTTAGTTAATATTCCACTCACTGAACTTCTCAGTAAGTTAAAAAATTTAAAATAAGTCAGGATACATCATCCATATGTTGCTCATATTTGATATTTTCAGCAAGGGTGCTAAAAAATATAGGGGTTTAACTTGCCATGTGGACATGTATATGTGTGTGAGTATATATACATATATCATATATTGAATGCGTATACATACACATATTGAAGATTTTGTTTCTGTTTTAGAGGTTTTGTTGTCTTCAGTCAATGTTTTTTTAGTATATATTATGTATGTATGTATTCCCTGTACTATCACTATGAATTCATACTGTGTGGCTGTCTAATAGGTCGGGCATGCCATATATCCTACCTATTAAAACTGTATTGGCACCAAAACATTATTAGATATTTTGATTACTTCTTAATCATAAATTATGTACCTCACAGTATTTAAAAGTAGGAGATAAAAATCATGTATCCATGTACCTTAATGAACATTATTTGAGGTGTAATTCTGAGCCAAGATTTTATAAAGCATATGGTGGGACGACGGGGACGAAGGGGCAGAAGGGTCAAAAGATGATGAAATATTGGCAAATACTGACAATAGCTTTCCAGAAGATCAAATTCCATGGAAAAGACTCGGGATACGTAATTATAGAACAATGTATATCATAATAGAAATATGTCTAAGTAAAATTTTGAGCACTTTGTGTAAAAAAGGGGGATAAGTTAATTCTGCTTACCTATCAGTTGAAAGCCATGTGGAGCTATGGGTTTTCTGAGTGCCAGAGGAAAGTAGGCATTGTAAGCATAGGGAAATGTGTGCAAATAATAATACAAATAACACAAAGTTATTTGAAGGGAAAAACAAATAGTTTTCTGGGGCAGGAGCTAGACTTTAAAGAACCAGGGTGGTAGTTAGAGGCCATTGTATGACTAAATATTACATCAAGGTTATATAGGCCCCACAGAGAATGCCAGTCATAGTAGTCACATAAGAAACTTGTGTTTTAGAAAGGTCAATCCTAGACAATATAGAGAATGTGCTGGGAGATTTGTAAGGGAGAGTTTATGTGATAGCCAGTATAATACTAATGAGTTTTCCGTGAAAAATAATTTGTGGTCAAACGCAATTGAGAAATTCTCAGTCAATATAAATAAGCATTTTCAAAGCCTGACTAATGGATTCCTTGGTATATTAATACATTAATATGTACTGTGACACATACACACACACACACACACACACACACATAAACATAACATACGCAATAGTGTCTCCATCATTATCCTAACTTATTTTGCTATAGGTGAATATGCATACATTTTATATATATATATATATATATATATATATATATATATATATATATATAACATATATATTACTCAAGCACACACAGCTAATTAAATGGTATAGCCAAAAGTCTAACCCATATATATATTTTTTATTAATATATAATGTATTATTTGTTTCAGAGGTACAGGTCTGTGATTCAACAGTCTTACACAATTCACAGCACTCACCATAGCACATACCCTCCCCAGTGTCCATCACCCAGCCACCCATGCCTCCCACCCCCCTCCACTCCAGCAACCCTCAGTTTGTTTCCTGAGATTAAGAGTCAGGACTTCAGGGTCTTGAGATCAAGCCCTGCATCAGGCTCCACACTGAGTGGAACTCCACACTGAGTGTGGAGCCTGCTTGAAATTCTCTCTCTCCTTCTCCCTCTGCCCCTCCTTGCTCATGTACGTACTCTCTCTTTCAAATCAGTAAATAAATAAATAATTTTTTTTCTTTGGAATTTGTGTGTGTGTACATACAATTGTGTGTTTGTGTTAACACTTTTATTCTTTTGTGTGTTTGAAAGATGAGTGAGCTGGAGCATCCTAGAATGTTCAGGGGAAGGAACCTTGAGAAAGAAAAATGGTATAAAAGAAAGAAGGAAATTTTGATGTATCAAAAATTGGGGTAGACATTAACTTTGGAAATAGGGAAAGCTGCCTGGTCTCCTAAAACAGTAGGGAAGTTAAGAAACACCATGGCCTTTATTAACCCAGTGATTCAATAACATGGGTCAGTAACACTTCCTGAGTGCTTGCAATGTACTGTGTACTATTGTAAGTGCTTTATGTGAACCAATTCATCCAATTCTTATAACAGCCTTTTGAGTTAGCTACCATTACCAAGAGGATAGTGAAATATAGAGAAGTTCCTACAGTGGCAGTGCTGGATTTAAACTTTTACAGTTGGACTCTAAAATTCATGTACTTACTTACCCTCGTTCACTGCCTTTCTGTCTAACTCCCATCTGGGCAGTTGGAAGTGGGAGGCTGGTTTAGAATCTTTGAATGTTATGGAATGTAGCAAGGTGTCTAAAGAAAGAAAAATGGAAAGAAACTAAAACATAAAGGTAGGACCAAATGAAAAATGAGGAGGAGGAGGAGGAGCCAAAACAGGAGACAGAAAATTAGCAGAAGATTCTAGAAAGAAACTGGCTTAGAGAGAGGAAAAGAAAAGAGAAATGAAGACAAATGCAAGCTACATTAGATGCCGAGTTAAGTGTGTTATTGTAATTAAATGACTTTAGTCATATCTAGCTCATTTATTTTTAGAATAAGTTATCACATTATTAGGTTTTAAATTTGGTCTATTTCTTTAAAAAGTTGAGTTCCATGAGTAGTTTCAACTACCTTTTAAAAAATGATTCTGTCTTCTCCAATGCTTATGTCACTTTGTGGAGTAGTTGCACAGAAAAAATGAAATTATACAAGGGAAAATTTGTCTGGAAATACCTAACTGTAAGGATAAAGACTGAAAATTATAAATTATTAAATTTGGAAACTTTGTCAAAAACCCTTTAAATAAAAAAAAACCCTAAATTCCTTAAATATCTTATGTCTTCTAAAAATTACCCCTACATTTCAAACATAATATTGTGCCTCCCATGAAGGTTTTTGAAGATATTTTACAAAACCAAGAATATAAATGTTATCACGTAAATTACTTAATAATTATTTTGTCCATAAAGCTTGTTAACTATTTAGATTAAATGAATCTCTTTTCCTCTAGAAAAATTAAATAGTCTTAGATTTCAAATAATTAACTTCATGTATGTAGTTGAGGATGGCTTTTTAAAAAATAAGTAGATGTTTAATTTTCAGTCTACCCTATATTTAAGTATAAAATTCACGAACATGAAAACTTAGCTTTAGTGATGCTATAACCAAGTAGAAGTTTTATTTAAAAAAGAGTATTAAATGTAAATATTCGCTTGTATTTTCCTTTTCTATCCTCTATTCCTCACTTAAGAACTAAACATTCTAGGTTTCATTAACTACTTGAAAGGAAGAAGAATAAAAAATATTAATCCTTCACTATAGTATTTTAAATGACTAAGGATTTCAATGGTTATACTGCTTTGAATAAAAAAGGATAAAAATTTGTTTTGATCTCTATTATATCCAGACTTTTATTTTCTCCAGTAATAGGTTTTTTGTTGTTAATATGCAACAGAATGAGTGTCATCTTTTGAAAAAACAATTCTTTTTTTGGTTAATAAAAAGAAGAAAGTAATGAATATTTGCCCTTTCCTTTTCTTGTTGTTTTTTATTAATAAAACATAATTGGAAAACAGAACATCTAAATTTCAGTCATTAGAAAAATAAAAGCCATCCTTTATAAGAAGTGTTTTTTTTGTCTGTTTGGTTGGTTGGTTTTTGTTTGTTAATTTTAGCTCAGTACTTCCTATGGCTTTAATTTACTGAGAAAAGCCATGAAAGGCTTCCACAAAATATACATTTCTAATCAGGGTCTGACCCAGAGCATTTCAAGATCATCAATTAAAACAGCATATTTCATCCAAAGCCTCAAGCTTGGTACATGGTACATTTAGTGTGAAAGGAATTATAAGCCCAAATGAAGACAATTTTATCTTAGTAAAGGAAATTATTCTAGCAAAATGCTAGGGGACTTCAAAATGAATAGCACTTGGCATTCTCTGAGATTTCCTGTGGTGTAGTGTCTTTGCCTCAAGATTTATATTATCACCATAGTAAGTACCAATCAAGGAGGGTTTTTCATGCTTACTGCTGAGAATCCATGACACAAACTCCATCTATTAAAAAAATACAATATTTACTCTTATATAGAAATTAAAACCAAAACCCAAAGAGTCTATTAGAAAATGGCACATGCTATATGCACCCAAACATGAGGTATGAGGCATTTTTGTCTATTTCAGTTCCTTAATAGTTTTGTGGAACATATCCTTAATTATCAGTTAACAAATGAATTATAGAAATTGCATAGGATAGGGCTTCTTTGGAGATGAGAATCTAATGACATAACAAGCAGAGAACACCAACAGAATTTTATTATATGAAATATCCTACAGTCTTTCACTGTTCAGTATAATTTTTTTCTTGAGAAAAGACTGATAAAATTATTAAGCTATGAAATGTTGGTGGATACTAAACATTTAACCAGTTTATTAAGAATAATTATTTCATTTTAATTTTAAGATATCAATGTGCGGGCGCCTGAGTGGTTCAGTCGTTAAATGTCTGCCTTTGGCTCAGATCATTATCCCAGGGTCCTGGGATCGAGCCCCTGCATTGGGCTCCCTGCTCCGCGGGAAGCCTGCTTCTCCCTCTCCCACTCCCCCTGCTTGTGTTCCTGCTCTCGCTTTCTCTGTCTCTGTCAAATAAATAAATAAAATCTTAAAAAAAAAAAAAAAAGGTATCAATGTGCTTTGTTAAAAAAAAAAACTATAGAAAAGTTTCAGTTAGGCAGGGACTAGTTATATGGTCAGTCATCTATATGACACTTTATTCCAGATTTGCCTTTAGCTTTCACTGTAGTGGTATCATTGTTCATTATTTCTTCATCTTGAGTTGAAATAGAAAGCAAAATGAAACGAGTTAATGTCATCTTGTTTGGCTCTGTGGTGAGAGAAAATGTTGACATTGGATTAAAGTGGAACTGTTATTTAGTTCGAGTCATTATTCATCCATCACTAGTTTTCGCTAATGAAAAGTTAGCTGTGGTTTACCCAACAACAGATCAATTCCATTTTAAGAACAATTTGTAAAGCTGGGGGACAACCATGAATATAAAATAGTTCAATTCATCAGGTTGTAGCAATAGACAACCAAAACTGATCTAATTTCACTACAGGCCTAAAAAGAAAGTAAGTTAAGATTTCCGAGACCTTCCTTTCTGTTGGATTAGGTCCCTATTTTTCTTATTATTCTGTTTCCCTCTACTGTGTTTACCACAGTGGCATAATATCAATGGAAAACTAAAAATCTTAGTGAATTAATTGTAGGAGAGTATTGGCATAAAGAACCTCAAGTGAAGGATGGACAGACTCCCACTCTATAAAAACTTGCATGAAAAGTGGAAAATCTAATCAACTTCCCTTAAGTTTCCATCTCCAAAGCAGAAAATGCATGTTTAATTTTGTTTTCTTTCACAGTATGTGAGTTATCCAGCTCAAGAAGGAGTTACGTGTGTATTTAGTAATCCCAGAAAACGTGGAGAGAGCCCTGCAGTGTCCATCATGAAATCTATATTGATCAGTGTTTTCCAGACTGAGTTCCAGGGTGTAGCCTTAAGGACCTACAACCCCCATGAGACTTTACTTTTAAATTATTTCAGTGTGTATACACACATCCAGATATATATATACACACACACACATACATACATACATACATATACGTACTGGAAGAACTATATCACAATCTTAAAACCAACCTACCTCCATGCATTTTTATTACCAATACTCACTTCTGCATTGGCACCGAGTGATGAATAAGTGCTTTGGTTACCTGTCAGTTTGGGTTTCTCAAACTCGCATCCAATAACATATTCTTGGCACCTGAAAGTTTTCAAATGGAAGAAACAGTGGCATAGATGACTCTGAATTAACCAATTGCTGCCACCAATTCTGTGAGATATTAAGACCTGGGTGAACTGCTGAACATAAAACGGCAGCAAAATCATCTGCCTTTGGGTTATCATCACACTCTCCATGTTCACATCTGTGTACTTTTATAAGATGTCTTAAAAATCACTTAAAAGGGCAGAGCACAGGTGGCTCGCCTGGACTCACCTGGCTCTCCAGGCTTCACCGAAGCCACCTCTTCTCTTGGCCAGCCGTCCCCCCTCGAAGCCTGAGGTAATTCTCTCACATGGTTCCATTCCCTTTACCTACCTGTCCTTTTATCAGCGCCGGGTGATCTCTTATTTGTATAAAATCCAAAATTTGGTCATTGTTTCAAGAGAGATATAAATAGTGTAGGGTCTGTAGTTAAGAGCATGAAGTCTGGATCCTGATTGCCGGTATTCCGACTCTGCTCTGCCACTTACTAGTTGTGTGATGCGGAGCCTGATGTTTGACTTCTTTGGACTACAGGTCACAATCTGTAAAATGGGCATGAAAGTAGCCCTTACCTTAGGTGCGTTGCTTGCTTGATGAATTCACAACCATATTATTAAATAACTGAAACTATTAAATATTAATCGTACTTAATATGTACAAATAATTTAATTTGAAACAAAAATTAAAGTTTTAAAGTGATGTTTGGGTGCCATGTCATATTAAAATTATGACCACGTCTTCATGATAGAAGTAATAATATGCCGTTACCCAGGATATTCTGCTCTGATATTCCCATGACATTTTCTTTTCCAAGCCTAACAGATAACTTCTTTTTTAATCTTTTTAGACATAAAATAAAATCATAAAAATCTATGAAAAGTGCAAAGAAACCATTCTGTTTGCATAAACATATGAACAACATTGTTTAATCTCAGGATCATTAAAAGTTCTCATGCATATGCCATTGTAGTAATTAGATCCTCTTTACTGAAAAAAAAAAGAAAATTAATAAATGGTGAATAACTTAAGTTTTGTATAACTTTGCTGATCTGATCATGAGTAGTCAGAGACTAGACTGCCGAATGTGGTTTTAAAATGGAATTATATTTATTAATACCCAAGGAAATCTGAAACCAGATGGCAGCCAACTTTTTATATTCATGGAAAATCTTATACAACCTAAGATTTGTGATAACTTGTTTTTCATTATACAGCATATTTATTTGTATTGTTCATATTTTTTGAAGTAAAAAGTTTAAGAACAAATAAATCATTAATAATCCTGTTGTTAAATACAGGTCCATTCATAATTAATATTTGAGGTATTTTTGTAGTCTTCTGTATTTTTTAAATTTTATACATAAATGCATGAGATACTGAAGAATAACATTGATTTGTGAAAATAACTAGAACATTCTTTTAAAGGCTTCTTATATAATGTTTGTATGAATTTTGAATAACAGCCATATTGGAAAGTTTACAGATCATTGTCTAAAGCTACTTTATGAGACAATGGAAACATTAATATCTGAAAAGAGAATTTGAATTCAGATTTAAAGACTGTACTCCATGATTTAAAACATCATGGATGTTAATAGGATTATTTAACAACATATCCCTGTTATGAAGAAGATAGATATTTAATTTTTAAAAAAAGTACATATGAAAGGACTCAGGTTCACTTTGATAGCCGTTTGCAAAATAAAAAAGAATTAGGAAACTTTTTTTTTTTCATAATACACAACAAGGAAACAAAAAACCTTTAAAAAAAAGTTTCTGTTGTTTCGGGGCACCTGGGTGGCTCTGTCGGTTCAGTGTCCAGCTCTTGATTTTGGCTCAGGACATGATCTCAGGTCCTGAGATCAAGCCTCTGCCCGGGCTCTGTGCTCAGGAAGGGAGTCTGCTTGAGATTCTCTCTCTCTCTCTCCATTTGCCCCCCTCCTTCAAAAGTTTCTGTTGTTTCAACTCTAGAGGAAAGTATTTTGTTTATATAAATCTTATAATTGAGAATTTAAATTTACAAACAGGAAATATAAAAAATATATTTCCCAAACCATTTTCTTTGGTTACAGTTTTCTCGTTATATTAAAGAAGAAGCCTGCTGACATTTTACACAGTATTCTTTTATCTTGTTTTCCTCTGGGAGGTAGATTTTGTTTCTGAAAGTACCAAAGAAATGAAGATAACAATAAGGGTTCAAAGTTAAGTATTTTGGCTCAAGACTATGTAAAATAGTCAATTAAGTTAATGAAATGATATGAAAAGTGAAGTATTTATCAGAAAAATAAAGTAACCTGTTGACCATTTTCACCTTGTTAGAGTTCTTTTTAAGGTTTCTTATCAGCAGGCAATGTTTAGGTCTTTCCCTTAAGTAATTTATAAAAAAATTAGGATGAGAATTAATTATAAATTAAGATAGCAGTTATTAGACTTAAATGAGTACACATCCTTATTTTAAGTATAACACAATCTTTTGAGCTTATTATTAAAACTTTCTTTAAAAAGAGTTGAAAGAAAATTACTTGTCTGTATTTGCTATTAGTTTGGTTTAAAAAAAAAAAGAAGGAGAAAAAGAAAAAAAATAGAAGATAAATGGAAGAGCAAAATTTTCACTTTTTTGCAAATGATAGGATAGGTAGGTTACTGTGTGTGTATGTGTGTTTGGGTAGATTAACAGAATCTAAAAATGACTTAAATCAAAGATCCTAGTAATAAGAGATGTATAGGTATATGTAACCTAATATGAATATAATTTCTATATCAGTTATAATGGCAGTTATGGCTTAAAATCCAATCATGACTTAACATAAAATAAAAAATGATTTTTACATAAGAAAATAAGTGAGCCTTTCTCATGAAATGTTGCATTTAGTCTTGTAAATGGATCATTTAGCTTTGGGGAAGGTTCAGATGATTTATCTTATATAATGAGATTAGCTCATAGTGTATTTCAACTCGCTGTAAGAACACTTTCTTTGGCTAATTATTCCTTTTTATTTTTTTAACCCTCAGTTCTTTGTCCAATATTATGAAATCATGACATCTGCTTTGACCTGGTTTGCTGTAGAAAGGTTCTATAAACTTCCTTATCTTAGACATCACATTCAAGATATTTGATCTTATTATTTATATGCTTTGTATTTTTTATGATATAATAGCACATATTTATATTTTAAAGTTACAAGCAATACAGATAAGATTGGGCACATTCAGTTATTCTGTTATTCCTTAACAAAATTTGAGAATATGGAGAAGTCACAAAACACTTTGCAAATAAACCAATGTACTAGAAATTTAAAAAATAAATAAAATAAATTACAAGCAATACAGAAATATAAAGAGAACATTTCTTCACTGCAATGTCACCATACTCATTTTGCAGAAGTTTATGTACATTCCCATAAATTTTTTGTGCATATTAAAGCAAATATGTATAAGTGTATATATATGTGTGTATGTATGCAGGCATATATGTATATGTATAGAGATGCATATATGTTTGTTTAAATATGTGCTTGTGCATGTATATATACATTCATATATATGTTTGTATGTTTGTGTAAATATTCATACATGAGTACAGAGAGAGAGCAAGAGAGTCAGCTCTTCCTTTTTTAATACACCAAAGATATGATTTTAAATTTTTTTTCATAGTACCTTGAATAGACCATTATCCTTCTATGCATTTAGTCTTTTGTATAGACGTACCATAATTTATTTTTCCAGTCATCTCTTGCTGTACATTTAAGGTTTTTATTTGTTTGTTTGTTTGTTTAAATTGTCTTGGTTATTTGCATGCTTACTATTATGAACAATGCTGTACTAACTGGGTTAGACAAATTGTGCTAGGAATACATCTTTAGTTAAGGAATTCCTATTCAAAGGAGCTGTGCATTTAAAATTTTGATAGCTATGGGGTGCCTGACTGGCTCAGTCAGTAGAGTATGCAACTCTTAATCTCAGGGTTGTAGGTTACAGCCCTACTTTGGATGTCGAGATTACTGAAAAAATAAAATCTTTAAAAAAAATAAAATTTTGACAGATATTGCAAAATTACCTTCTAAAATTTTTGCATCAAAAATCTTTTCATAACTTTGTGTTAAAATTTCCCTTTTGCCAACGTGATAGTTTAAAATTTTTAACTTATTTTAATCTTTCTTAACTGAATATCTATGAGTGATTTATATTTCCTTTTTTATCAACTGCTGCTCCAAGTCTTTTTTTCACTTTTAAACAATTTTAAACAACTTTACTTACTGATTTTAAAAGTTATATATACAGCAGTGATTTTTTCTTTGCCTATAACATGTTTTGCAAGTATTTCCCTCAATTGGTCATTTAAATTTTTTTTCAATTGGGATTTGGACATTTTTATTTTTTTTATTTTATTTATTTTTTTATTATTATGTTAATCACCATACATTACATCATTAGTTTTTGATGTAGTTCCATGATTCATTGTTTGCGTATAACACCCAGTGCTCCATGCAGAACGTGCCCTCTTTAATACCCATCACCAAGCTAACCCATCCGCCCACCCCCCTCCCTTCTAGAACCCTCAGTTTGTTTCTCAGAGTCCATAGTCTCTCATGGTTCGTCTCCCCCTCTGATCTGCCCCCCTTCATTCTTCCCCTCCTGCTATCTTCTTCTTCTTCTTTTTTTTTTTTAACATATAATGTATTATTTGTTTCAGAGGTACAGGTCTGTGATTCAACAGTCTTACACAATTCACAGCGCTCACCATTGCACATACCCTCCCCAATGTCTGTCCCCCAGCCACCCCATCCCTCCCACCCCCCCACCACTCCAGCAACACTCAGTTTGTTTCCTGAGATTAAGAATTCCTCATATCAGTGAGATCATATGATACTTGTTTTTCTCTGATTGACTTATTTCTCTCAGCATAATACCCTCCAGTTCCATCCACGTCGTTGCAAATGGCAAGATTTCATTCCTTTTGATGGCTGCATAATATTCCATTGTGTGTGTGTGTGTGTGTGTGTGTGTGTGTGTGTGTGTGTGTGTGTGTATATATATATATACATATATATATATATATATATACCACATCTTCTTTATCCATTCATCTGTCGATGGACATCTTGGCTCTTTCCACAGTTTGGCTATTGTGGACATTGCTGCTGTAAACATCAAGGTACACATACCCCTTCGGATCCCTACATTTGTATCTTTCGGGTAAATACCCAGTAGTGCAATTGCTGGAGTGTATAGTAGCTCTATTTTCAACTTTTTGAGGAACCTCCATATTGTTTTCCAGAGTTTTTAAAACATATATTTAATACTCAATATTAACCCTTTGCCCAACTACAATTAAACACAAAAGCTAACAGAATCTATTGATACTATTCATGCATAAATCATGAACCAGTGCCATGTTTTAAAAACATTTAATTAAGAAATAAGATTATATGTCCCCAAATTGTATGTATGTGTGAAGGGATGTATTGTATATCCTTGGAGACCAACCATTAGGAGCGGGTAGAAATAACTGATTTTTAAATTTCCATTGATACTTTGTTACAGTTTTTTGAATAGCATTTAATGTGATAGAGTTTCTCCAAATGTTAACAAGAATTCCAAGGAAAATAGAATTCAATAATGAAATATTTGAGAAAAAACTGCCTAAGATCCTCATCTCTTAAAGGTACATAATAGACCAGCAGAGATCTGAAGAAGGCATATGGTAAGGAAATGCTTAATTCCACTGTTTCTCAAGTCATTCATCCATATCTCCTTTCTTATGGAACATTTTTAGCAGAACTTTAAAGAGAAATTCTAGAGGAGCTAAAAGTGTGGTCTTTTTTGACAAAGGAGTGAAAATCTGCAATTTTAAAAAGAAAAGCAAACAACATTATAAATATGAACTATAATTTTTTATAGATTATCCTAAGGCTTAAAGTATATGCCTTGAAATAGGGATTAAGATGATATAATAGCCCCAAATATCTCAAACTGAAGGTACTTGTATTCTACCTTAAGTCAAATAAGCTGAAAGTATAAGACAGTATGATATATGGAAGTTTTGCTTCTTAGAGTGGGAAATAAATAAACTATGTTTGCATTATTTTAAGCAAAAAGAAATAACAGGTAATTAATATTGTGCTTCTGTAGCACTCAGAAAGCTTTAACTATATAAAACTATCTGTAGTTTATGGAAACAGAATAAAATAATAAAAAAGCCTTGGTCTATTTTTATCTCTGAGGTTTTCTTCTACCAGCTCATTTTCTAGTGGGAAAAAGAAAAAAAGAAAAACTTCTATCAAAAACAACTTAGACACCATTTCAATTAAGTCTATTTCCTTAAGCGATCCTATTGGTGCAAAATAGAATAAAAAGCTAGGCTCTGAATTATATTCTGTGCCTCATTAATTCAAAATCTGCCATTTCTTTTTATAAATGCCATAATTTCAAGACTTACTAAGATTATTTTAGTTCCCTAAGCCCTCTTTAATGAGTCTCCAAAATGTGTTAAACAAACAGGGTCTAATCAAATGAGACCTGAATCTTTCTAGGAGACAGATGCATAGCAATTTGTGTTTATGAGTATGCAATAGATTTACAAGCATTTAAATGTCAAGAAATGATCTTGATTCTTAGAGGTCTTAGGACATGGCCTTTAGGACATTAGTTATATATTTATATTGTAGAATTTATTATGAAAACTTAAAAAAATACATCAGGCCACTGAGCTATAAATTTCTTAACTCCTGGGGATTTAAAATCCCCTTTTGAAGTTAAGAAAATTTGCCTATGTAGTTCATTATAAATTTTAAAAAAAATTTTATAACTGAGACCATAGTATGAAGAATTTGAAGAAGACAGGCTTTAAACAGTGCAAAGACTCATGTATTTTACACAATTTTATGTGTTTTAAAGGTAGTTTGGTTCTATAGTTTGCAATGATGGTTTCACTGATAGATGCAATTATCAAAATTAATGAACTGAACACTTAAGATTTGAGTGTCTTGTTGTATGTAAATTAAATCTCAATTTTTTAAAAAAAGCTTGTTAGTATTACTTCCTTCTCTCTATTCCTGATGTTCAGTCTTCCATCCATCTACAACCACAGGAAAATAAAAGTATAAGAATTACATTAATATAGCATTATTCCTTTGTCAGTGGAGATAAATTATCCTATATTTCAATGCAATAAGAAAGAGGAGAAAGAGGAAGAGGGAAAAAGGGAGGAAAAGGCTCTATTTTATCTCTGCGATACAGAGAAATGATAACTAAAATGGCAGTTGGCTCTATTTGTTTCATATCCTATAAGTTTTTATTAAGAGTATATTACTTAATAATAATGTGCCCTTCGACCCAACCTAGCGCATAGTATACCCTCAATAAATATTTGTTGGTGGATGGATGGAAGGAAGGAAGGAAGGAGGAAAGAAGGAAGGGGAGGAGAAAAAACAAAAAACAAAAACAAAGAAGGAAGGAGGAAATTTGAGCCCAAGACTCAGAAACATCTAGAAGCATTCAAGTTCTCAAAGAGTGTGTCTCTGTAAGAGAAAAGAAACTTCTCTGTAAGTTTATGCTGAACGGTATTTCAGGCAGATGATCCATGTTTATATATGGTCGACCTCAGAGAGTCAGGGACCTAGGGTAGCGAAGGAACTGAGAAAAAGAGACGACAGTATAGCAAGGCACAGGGGACCCCGAGCAAACGTCCCAAGGTTTATTTTCCATAATCTTATATACCTTCTATAACGATATAGATCTCTAATGATTTACAGCAGGGGCGTAGTACCCAGGATTAGTCAAGCACAGAAGAATCTTTAAAACAGAATAAAGGAACAAAGAGGGGAGTGCCCAGTGTGCTATTTACAGGACAAGGGAACAAAGAAGGGAGTGCCCAGTGTGCGGTTTACAGCTGGCTTCCTATCTATAAAACATCTTCTGCTGCGTACTTTAGAACTGACCACACACGTCCCAAGGGCATTTCACTCTGATCCTTTCGGGTTATTTTTAACCCTGTAATCTCGAGTTTTCTCAGAGATCTAGGAGTCTGAACGAACATGCACCAATGGTTGTTGTGGCGTTCTGTTTCCCCCAATATATTAACTTTATTTAACAGATATGTATTAATTCCCTGATATACTACATACCCCTATTCCCTATTCTAGAATTAGTAAGATTAGCTAATAATGTAGGTTCATTGAATAATTGAACATGTAGAATAATTAAGTATTCCCTTCAACTTGTAGATGTGTTGTACTTTGTCCCATTTACATTTTTCTCAACACATCAAGTCCCCTAGTTGTCAGCTGGGGATGGCATAAATATTAGCTTAAATGGATTTAAAGCATTTAAGCCCTCCAATATCACATAGGATTTGTATGTAGATCATTGTTTTACGTGGTTCAATTTGTACCATTTACCAATTATAATATTAAAATGTTTTACTTGTAAAATTCCTAGGATTAAGACAGAACTTACTTTGTAGCAAAGTAGGTTTTAAAAAATGAGAAATGGGCTTTAAATATAAACATTTTAACTAAGTAACATGGTTCCAATATAGTAGCCTCCCATAGGAGGATGTAAACAAGCAAGAATTTGCTGAAATGTGAAACATGATATCTTAATCAAGTCATTCTATGTATTTTTTTTTAAATCTGTATTCCTAGGTTAATTCCCACCTCTTCTAGTTAAAAATATTACAGATGGAAAGAGATGGTCCATTTTGAATTATAGAGATGGAGCCATGTTAATTTGGGGCAAAAATAATATCTAGACATCAATCTTAGTAGTGTTTGAAAACATTATATTTCTTAGAAGAGAATTAAAAGGAAGGAAAGTGGATAAATTAAAAATTTATTCAAGGGCGCCTGGGTGGCCTAGTCGGTTAAACGGCTGCCTTCAGCTCAGGTCATGATCCCAGGGTCCTGCGATTGAGCCCCAAGTTGTTGGTCTCCCTGCTTAGCAGGGAGTGTGCTACTCCTTCTCCCTCTGCCCCTCCCCCTACTCATGCGTGCACATGCATGCTCTCTCAACAAATAAATAAAATCTTAAAAAAATAAAATTTATTCAAAAAAATACATTCTGAATTTTAATTACCTTTCATTCAGAGAAGTAGTGTAGTATCAAGAAATAGGTATATGTTCGACTCAAACCGTAAAAATAGTTTTCTTCTCTTTTTTTTCCATGATTATTATCTTCTCTTTTATCAGCTATAATCAATTAGGATTTAACAGGGATTTATGGTCTTAGTTATAACCTGTTTTCTGCTTTATTCAAATGCTTTCTGAGATTTGCTTTGTAGCTTGATGTTATTTTTTTTAATACATTAAGCTCATTATAGAATAATTTATAGGGCACATTTGGCCTCATAGTCCGCATTAAGCATAGGACAACCTATAGATCATCAGGAAATAATTATTCTGTGAAGATAAATCTTTCTCAGCTGTACAGAATCAAGTATCCTTACACATGAAACATCCTTATATCCCAGATTTGACTTTATTTCTTGTCAGCATGCATCTTTGCCATTTTATAATGTATGTCAAAAGTGGTTATGTATATATTAGTTTGAAAGTCAGTTCCATTGTTTTCTAGTCCTTAAGTGTTCTGAGATTTACTTTGACAATATGGAAGTAGAATGGTGTAGAAAAGGGTATTCATAATAGAATTTTAGTGTGTGTGTGTGTCTTTGTGTGTGGTGTGTGTGTTTTCTAGCATTCTATTCCCTTGAAAATTGTTCTCTAGACATCATTCGTCCTTGCCTGATCATTGCATCTTGAGTTTTTATGGTGGATGGAACATATTTATGATTACTTACATTTAAGAATGGATCTTCTAAAAGCCATTTCAACTTCTGACTTATGATTTTTAAAAAATAATATAAAAATTGTATTATGAAATTGTATATCTGGTACTAGTTGACAATCAAATAAAATGTAAACATCATCATTTATAATTTTATACTTGCATCGTGCGCATTTTAACTTGCCTACTATCTGGAAATACAAAGAGAAGACAATGGCCTGAAAACTTCCCATTTTTAGTAGATAACAGCAAGAATAGGAAGGCCATGAAAATGGGAAGGGTGTTTGTAGAAATGTGAAGCACAGATTATACTCAGAATTGAAAGAAAGAAAAGGGAAGAATAATAAAATCGCCTCTTAAATACGCATTGGCAAATCAACCAATGAATGGAAACAACATTTTTGTTTGTTTTACATATGAAATTTTTTTCAGTTCTTCTGAAACTGTACATATATGTATATCTTTATATATATGCACTGCTTTTGTTGTAGTGGTGATTTATTTGTTCCCATCTGATTACTATTTATATGGGATGACATTATTAGCTATTAATCAGTGGTTAGAATAGTCATATAAATTTTTAGGGTCAATATACCCAAAGGCTTAGTTTGTTTCACTAATGCATTGTAGTAAGGCATTCTATTTTCAGCCTTTATAACTAGCTCTGATATTCACAAAGGAGTACTGAGAAGAAAATTGAGGCAGGATAGTACAATTTCTTAGCATGCTTAGAAAATAAAAATCAAAGTGAGTAGTACATATACCTGGGTGGAGGATGATTGTACTAATTTTTGTATACTAAACAGCACTATTTTTCCTGGACTTTACAAAGGCAAGTTTTTTACTTTTTCCTACCCAGTCTTGTATTTTCACAATGAGAATGTTCAGGAATTCAAAACATATTCGTATACCATTCACTATCTTATTTCTGGAGATGAAGGGAAGATTGGATAAATATTAAGATGTGTACTGATTTTTACAATGCAATTCAGACCTTAATAAACATTTTTTCTATCTTCAAATTCCTTTTATTGAAGTTAGATTACAATATATTTGCACATATATTTTAGCTTATATTATTTTGCTAAAAGAAATAGCCAAAGTACAAATTTAAAATCTTAGGATACAGTTTTTATTTTTCTAATGCAGATTGTTAAAACAAAAAAAAAATTATTTCAAGGAGCATAACATATATCTATTAATAAGAATGGAAAATTCTAATTCAAATCTAAGTAATCTAAACTATTAATTTATTGGTAGCATTGAAAAATAATATTGATAAATGTTTTTAAGTTTAGTTACCTCTATTAATCATTTTGCAACTAGGAAATTAGAAGGACACAAAGCCAATGTAGTCTCTACTTCACAGTTGGAAATACCTTTGTTACATACAATCTATTTAAAAAGAAGAGAATCAGACTAATGTATTCGTTCAAAAAACATTCATTTAGTACCTTTAATTTGCCAAGCACTGTTTTAGGCATGAGAACAGTGAATAAATTAGACAAAGTCCATGCATGAGCTCATGGTGCTTATTTATAATATGGCAAATGGATGTGGAAGTCAGGGATTAGATTTCTAAACTAAATCCTTCTAAAGCTCTCTAAATGCACAAACTGTAGACTTTTACAACAGGAGTCAAGACTATTGCAATAGGGGAGAGAGACTGAACTCAAGCTTCATTGAAATAAAAGGCTGAATAATTTTTAAACACTGGGGTGAATAAGAGAAAAAGTACATTAGCTAGGAGGTTGGTCATGTAATTAGGCCATCTGTGTTTGCTGATTGGTGCTTATGGAAGTTAGTCTCCTATCTTCCCACAGAGACTGGGAGAAAGGGACCTTATCGTTTTTGATGATTACCATTCAAAATAATATTTCCCAGGTCTTGGAGAAGACATTCCTTAGTTGGTAAGAGGCTGGGAGATTTACATCTCAAAGAGGAAGAGAAAGAATTTACAATTGTAAGTGTTCTAAAGTAAATGCTCTAAGAAAAGGGAGGTCAGAGTCCTAGATGCAGGAAGAAATCTCTCTGAAGTTTAGTTTAGATGAGGGGAATCTTAGGGCCATCTTGTGCACATACCAATATTATGATATACCATATTGTGACATTTTTTGTGACCTAATTCAGTTAAAACAAAACAAAACAGAACTATATAATCCAAAGACAGAGAAACTTTTACCAGATGAATTTTGAATTACAGGCAATCTATCAAACCCTTTCTTAACCCCATCTCTCTCACCAGCTTCTGCTCCATTTTTCATTCCTCCTGACATCTGTACCAGATCTTTCCATTTCCTCTTCTATCATCTCACAAGCCCACACTTCTGTACCCTACCATCAAAACTAATTTTTTCAAGTCATCTTGTAAAGTGTTTCTGTGTTATTCAACCTGGGGGTCAATTTGCAGTTTTCATCTTAATTATCTGCAATAATTAAACTGATTGATCTCTTTTCTCCTCCATACCACCCATCCTCCCTCTTTTTTTTTTAAATTGACATCCATGATCCACACTTTCCCAGTTTTCATCTATCTAGCTGATCTCCCTTTCTCAAGTCACCTTTGCTGGTTTTCCCTCAGGTCCCTGACCTCTCAACACTGTAATGTTCTCTACCTATACTCACTCCTAGAGAGACTTCAGCCTTACAGCTTTGAAAACCACCGTATACTAAGGCATCTTACATCCATGATGCCAGTCTCAACCATGACGCCAAAGTTCCAGACTCCTCTGCCTATTCTAAATCTCCACATGCTTACTCTAAACCTAAACATTTGTAGTCTTAAACTGAATATCTGATCTGTACCTTTTAAACTTGGTCTTCTTAGATCAATTTCACTAAACATAACTACATTCTACTGCTTGCTCAAATAAAAATTCTTGAAGTCATCTCAGAGTTTTCTTTTACCTGCACATTCCATATCCAAATATCATGGCACTTTAAAAATGTTACTCAGAATCTGATTATTTGGGGCGCCTGGGTGGCTCAGTCATTAAGCGTCTGCCTTCGGCTCAGGTCATGATCCCAGGGTCCTGGGATCGAGCCCCACATCGGGCTCCCTGCTCGACGGGAAGCCTGCTTCTCCCTCTCCCACTCCCCCTGCTTGTGTTCCCCCTCTCGCTGTGTCTCTCTCTGTCAAATAAATAAATAAAATCTTAAAAAAAAAAAAAAAGAATCTGATTATTTCCCAAACCTCCACTACTAATTCCCTGATCAAAAATTCCACCCTCTCCTTCCTGGATAAAAGCTATAGCCTCTTAACTGTTCTTCTTTTGTCTGTCCTTGTCTTCCTATTCCATGCAAAACATGACAACCAGAAGCAACTTTGTAAGTTGTTAAGTTAGGTCTTTCAGTCATTTGCCCTAAATTCCTCCAGTGGCTTTGCTCTTCACCCTCAGTAACAGCCAAAACTCACATAATGCCTCTAAGACCATAAGTGATTTCCCTTCGTTAGCTTTCTGATTTTTCTCTCAGTGTTCTTTCTTTTGATCCTAACATTCTAGCCATAGAAGCTTCCTGGTTGTTCCTCAAGCAGCCGAGTACTCTCCTGCTCCAGAGCTTTCAAACTTTGTATTCTGCTCGTTTAACTTGCAGCTTATCCATATAGATTTTCTCTCCTCCAATGGGGTCTATGAGACCCTCCTCAGTACTTATGCAAAATAGCAATCCCTACCTGACTCCAGAACTCTTTTTCTTCTTTCTACACTTTATTTTTCTCCATAATACCTTTTCACCTAGCAGATATTCTACTTATTTATTTGTTCATTGCCTATCTCCTACTCTGCACCACTCCCACTAGGGTATATGATCCATGAAGGCAAAAATATGAATCTCTTTTGTTCATTGTAGTATCCCCAGCACTTAGGATAGGGGCTAGTATATAGTGGATGCTTGATAAGTCCTTATAGAATGACTAAAGAGAATCCGTAGAGACTGAGCTTTATGTTTGATGAATAATCTTATTTTCATTATCTTATATTCATTTTTTTTCTTTCTTTATCTTTGTTTCTTCACTTCTTCCATATGAAATTATATTGTAACCCTAGCTCCAATGTTCTCCACTTCTATTTTAAGAGTGATGTTGGGACCTCCAAAATATTTCAGCCTAAAGAACCTACTGAGGAGTATGTACTAGTCAACTGTTAAGTGACCAGCACTGGTGATAAACACAGAGTCTTTATTGATATGTCACTAACAGATAACTGAGAGAAAACTTCAGAAATCCATCCAAAATTCTACAATTGTCATATAATTTGTGAGTAAAATACCCATGCATATAGTCTTATCAATATTAAATACTTTCTTGCAGTCACATGTAATCAGGAGCTGTGTGATATGATTCCTTTTCTCTCCAGCTATCCTTTTTCTTTCCTTCTTTTTTACTCTCTGCTTGGGCTGGTTTTAGGTGTATGACCTGTGAAGCCTCACTAAACCCCACATTTAGAAGGCCTCACATTTGTTTTGTTCTTTACTGCTACTGTCTTAAAATTCTTAACAATTTATAAAAACAAAAGGTCTGCCCTTTTATTTTTCAGTAGGCCTTAAAATTATGTAGCTGGTCTTGCTGTCTGCTTCCACTTAGAGATCTCTATCTTCCAGAACAATAACATATGTAAATGATGCAGTTAAAAAAGAGTGACTTTTAGTTTCTGAAGCTCAGAAAAATTATGAAGCCATTATTTAAGGAGAAATTTCATGCACATAAATATAATTAGAGCAGGAGAATAATGAGCTAATACAGTGATCTTATTTTGTGAAGAGATTAACTGAGATGAGTAGAATTTCTCAAAATTTTAGATTAACATTGTGCTATTAATCTTCATAAATATCACATCCTGAGTTCCCATTAGGTGGAGAGGGAAGCATTTACAGATGATTAAAATGACGCATAGAGCAAATAAATTATGAACTTTCCAAGGAAGTCCCAACTCACAGTTTTAAACTAAGAAAGGACAGATAGAAATAAGAAGAAACTTCGGTGTTCTTTAAACTTCAGGATATAAATTAAGATTTACAATCTTTACATTTTTTCATAGATTAAAATCTACCCTTTCTTCTGAGTTACAGCTTTTATAAATGCATTTTAACTAATAGTTTACTGCGGTAGATTTGCTAATATGTGTTGATTTTGAATTGGAAAACATAGTGAATGTTTCAAGATGTGGGCTGCTTAGATAATTTGATTTTTTTCCCCTCTTTATTGGCACTATGTAGTAATATGATATCATAATATCACATGTAATCAGTGTACAGTGATGGTGTTAATATTAAGCTGTGTTTTAAAAAATTCCCCTCTATAGCTATAAATAAACACACAACAGTATTTTTATACTAAAAAGAAGTCATCTTTTGAAAGACACAGTTATTTATATTTCAAGATGAGGAAGTAGGGTTACTGAAAACTGTTATTATTAGAATAACAAGAAAAATAATAAAACAGAAATACCAAACCTTGAGTAATTATTTTATTGTAAGGCCACTGTTTATCAGTATTTTCAAAAATTTAATAGAAGCTCTATTACCTCAGATTTTTACTCATATGACAAAAAGTGAATTATTGGAAATATTGATTTAAAAAATTACCTCATTCCTTCTGCCTACTCTTTGAAAAAGAAAAGTTTAACTACAAGTAACTCACTGGGGGGCGCCTGGGTGGCTCAGTTGGTTAAGCGACTGCCTTCGGCTCAGGTCATGATCCTGGAGTCCCTGGATCGAGTCCCGCATCGGGCTCCCTGCTCGGCGGGGAGTCTGCTTCTCCCTCTGACCCTCCCCCCTCTCATGTGCTCTCTCTGTCTCATTCTCTCTCTCTCAAATAAATAAATAAAATCTTTAAAAAAAAAACAAAAAACAAAAAATACAAGTAACTCACTGGGAGTTTATGGTAAAGAACGATGTTTTATTCATATACCAGGACGCTCTTTCTTAGAGACACAAATAAAGCTGCCATGTGAACTAACAGCTGCTCTTAGAACACTGCCTGTCCCGGTCTGTTAAGGGAACACAGCTGGAGAAATGTGCAGAGTGTCTTCATCTTTAAATCAAGCACAAACCAGGAAGACATTTAGTAAGCATCTGCAATACCATTACTATTGACAAAGTAGTTTCTGTTCTCTCTCGTTTTTCTGGCACCCATTTTAAACTATGCCTTAGTGGTTCTTTAGGGGGAAGCTTATAAAATACCTAACCATTTTATGGCATTTAATCATGATTTTTTTTTTTATTTTCTTCCTTCTTTCCTTCCTCCCTCTCTTCCTTCCTTTGTTCCTGGTTGTGTATCTTTGGGCCCTCTTCCAAGCCCTGTTCTAGGTGCTGTGGCCAATGTGGTGAGCAACTAAAGTCACTGCTGTCTTGGAACTGACAGTCTAGTGGCCAAAAGCTTTATCTTTCAAGGCCATAATAAGATCTACAGACAGACCTTTTAAAGAAAGATATGACAAACCATAAGAAACTCTTAAGCATAGGAAACAAACTGAGGGTTGCTGGAGGGGAGGAGGGGAGGGAGGATGGGGTTGTTGGGTGATGGGCATTAAGGAGGGCATGTGATGTAATGAGCACTGGGTGTTATATGCAACTGATGAATCACTGAACTCGACCTCTGAAACTAATAATACACTGTATGTTAATTAATTGAATTTAAATAAAAAATGAACCCCCCAAAATAAAGAAAGACATGAAAATTCATAAGATGAAAAAAATTGCAGCACGAGATGAGGGAGAAGAATCGGGAAAAAGAGTGAATGAGAGAGAGAAGGCGGGGAGGGAGAAAAGTAGTTTATTTTACATCTTTTAGATATTTGGGGAGATGGAGGAGAGGTTGTGGAATCTTATGTTATGAGCATTCATTGTCATGGAATTTTAATGACTTTAAAAATTCTGCTATGAAAGGTTTTATGTGATCCACTCTCCTATGGATATAATTTAGGATCCACAATCCTTAGAACTTTAACCCTCAAGAAGTCTTCCCTTGGGAGCCATAGTCAGTACCTGATACCATGGACATTTTGCAGAGATCTTAGCCTTGAGTAGACAAAGGTTGTACTCCCTTTAACTGACTTCTTCAACTTTATAAATAGTTTTGAACCATTTATATAGTTATTGAATCGTTCTTTCTGAAAATTTGTCAGCATATTATGTGTTTCAATCTAAGTGTAATTAGTAAGTATTATAAAGAGATTAACCTAAAGCAATATAAGCAATTCCAAGAATTCTTTTTTTTAAGATTTTATTTATTTATTTGAGAATGAGAGAGAGAGAGATCATGAGTGGGGGCAGGGTCACAAGGAGAAGCAGACTCCTTGCTGAGCAGGGAGCCCGATGCAGGACTCCATCCTGGGACTCAGGATCATGACCTGAGCCGAAGGCAGACACTTAACCAACTGACCCACCCAGGTGCCCCCAAGAATTCTTATATAGTTCAACCTAATTGTCTATAATTCAATGATGAAGTGAGGACAAGCTCAGACAGATAGGAGAACTTCCTAAAACACCTGGATAAAAATAATTCAACCTCACTTCACAAGCCCTGTCATACTGTAGCTTATGATTATGAATGCAGGGCTATTTTCAGCTCGAAAGTATCCCTGGTAATTTAATCTCATTTATAAGTTATATTTGGAACATGAAAATCTGAAGATTCAGAGGTGAGGGCCAAAACAAAAGGATGATTTTGAGCTAATTTACAGGAGTCTTTGCAAAAGAGAGAAGATCGAGTGAAACCAGTCTTCTAGGTTTATCTTGGGAAGATTCACAGACTTGAATCTTAAAACACTAATATAAGGGTGCTTTTATGTGGCTATTCATACTAACAGCAGATTTTAAAGAAATTTTAAAAATATGACATTGAAATAAATTTTTGCAATACAACCTAAAGGAACTTCTACACACTGTTCTTAAGTAATTATCTCTTGTCTCGTATTATCCTAAGGGAGAAAATAGTTATTTTTAAACTCTTACCTTATTGAAAACTATTAAGGTTTTCTCTAAGAACGAAAATACACTAACTTTGCTTGAAAATTTTCTGTGAAGCAACCTAGTACATTAGATTTAATGTTCACTGTTTTTCTTAGGTACCTAGTTTTGTTTTCTCTCATGAAGGAGATGTCCACAGAAAAGGTTTTATAGTACGTAAGCTGAAAAGATAGAATATATACTTTATATAATTTGAAAATAGACTTTCATTTCTCAGAAATGAAGAAAGAAGCTAAAATAGGTAGCACCCATGGATTAAGGCATGGCTGCCATAGCCACATTTTCTGTTAAAGGGTACCTTCCAGAGTTCAACAGCTCATTCATGTCTTTCTGTCCTGAAGGCCATTACAAGTCTTATTTTTGTTACAAAATATGACATTGCTATTAATTGACATCACCAAATATCTAGGACTCATGTCAAATGAAAAAAAAAAGTATTATCTGGCATATAAATATTTTCTCCCAAGTATCTGTACCTACTATCACAAACAGTGGTAAAGATTGTGCATACTAATTTGTCCCTGGGAAAAGTTATAGCCAACTGTGGAGTTAGGGAAACACAGTCCACACATGGATGCCCTCACTTCTGTCACCAGCTGCAAACTCAGGATGTTCCCAAAACTACCCTCAGGTTTGATAATTTGCCATAAGTTCTCGCAGAACCCATTGGAAGCTGTTACAGTTATGATTTATCACAGGGAAATGATTCAGATTAAAATCCACCAAAGGAAAAAGTTCATAAGGCAGAGAAAGTAACAAACATGGAGCTTCTGTTGTCCTCTCCTCATTCAGTCAGGACAGCTTTACTTTCTTGGCATTAATGTGAGACAATATACTCAGAATATTGCCATTCAGGAAAGCTCACTCAAGCCTCAATTTCAGAATTTTTACTGGGCCTCCATTATATAGGCATGGTTGATTGCTCTGGTGACTGATCTCAGAGTGTAAAGTTGCATGTATCAAAGCCCGATCTGTAGCTCGTATTGTTGTATTTCTGGGATGGCCACCCCTCACCCTAAATTACATTGTTAGCCTATCCATCATGACGCATGGCTCCCAGGAAATCAGACATTCCAGTCAGGCATTATATTGCCAAGATCTAGTGATCACCTCCAGTAGGTGAAGGCAAAGGCCAGATTTCACTTAGAGAAAGGAAAAATTCTTTACTACAAGGTCTCAAAGATCAACTTGATCAATAAAGTAAGTACCTTGACTGCTAGCCAAAAAGATTTATGTTCACTCTGTTTTGAGTTTTTGATTGATAAGACCCTACCTGGAGTTTTAATTGCCACACATTACGAAAAGAAAAACAAAAGAGTTGGAGAAATGTCTGGATTTTATGTCATTCATTTATTCATATATTGACTCAGCAAACATTTTGGGGGACAGTTACTATGTGCCAAGCCCTGTGCTTATTGTGATTGATGTCGGACATAGACAAGTAGTCATGGAATATCACGATCTGTACTGTAATGGCAATATTCACAAGGTACCTATCCAAGATGGGTGATCAGCTCTGTCTGGAAGGCTTCGCTTCACTGAGAGGAAAACATTTGAGCAGCCTTTGAGCTGGTCTTGAAGAATGTCTAGGAGTCTTCTGGGCTGAGTTGTGTGAGGAGGTGTTCAGTGCTATCCAGCTAGGGGAAAAGCATAGGGAAAGAAGAAGGAACACATTTCCAGTAACATTTAACAACAAAGCTTCAAAACAAAAATAGTTTTCAAATAATAGAAAGCAATGACACTGGCAAGGCAGTCCGTCTGTCCTGTGTTATTTCAGAGTTGTTTGTACTTAAACTTTGTGTGTCAACACTGTATTTTTCTAAAACCAAGCTTTGTGCTGCAAACTTGAGGGATTAAAAACTCAGAATAGTAGTAAACAAGCCAGCAATGGTAATAACCCTATCATTGGCACACAATGCAGCGATTTTTCACTCTGCCTAGGAAAGCTTTCACAGTTGTTGCTTTGCTCATAGAGCACAACTTTTATACTGCCTGGCTGCTGGGCTTGAACTGTTTTCTGTCCTGACTATGCTCCCTCATATAACCAAACATGTCCCAGTAAATGCGTAACCTATATTTACTGCAGGCTTGTCATTACATTGCATTTCTTATTTCTTCCCTGGGCAAACTGTATCCCATTAAGTACCAAAGCACATAACTCACTCAAGTCTGGTGTTTCAATGGAAAAGATCACCAGAGCAGTGTATACACAGTAGAGTAAACAAACTCAACTTAGAACATAATGAAAAATGTATCTTTATTCTGGTCTCAGAGTCTCTCTGTAAAATTTATACAGTGGAGGTTACCTTCCCCTGCCCCTCCATGAAAACGTGGCAGGCCCCATGTCTTTTCAGTTTATTCTTAGCCTACATTCTTGGAGTCATTTTAAGAACCAATACAGTCACCATTAATTAAAAAAAAATTTCTAGTTCCAGACTAGATCAAAAATTCATAACTAGATATGCCATAAAATATTTCTCCTCTCCCCAGCTTGGTCTATGGGTGAAAAGAAGCCTAAGTTTTCCCCTCTTCTTATCAGCATCTCTTTTGCTTTCCCAGGATTGGGATCAGGGGCAGGCGAGGATAGAGTACAAGACAAGTACTTGAACTAGTTTCCATAATTTGGTTTTATCTCTGTATTAGTTATCTATTTTTTTATGGGTATAAGTTACCTCAATATTTACCAGATTAAAAAAAAACACATTAATTATGTCATAGTATCTATGGTCAGCAAATAGAGCATGGTTTCACTTGGTCCTCTACCTCAGGATCTCTTAAGTCTGCAATCAGGATATTGGCTGAGCTACTGTCATCTCAAGCCCCAACAACAGGAGAATTTGCTTCCATGCTCACTCTTGTGACTATTAGCAGGCCTCAACTACTTGCTGGCTGAAACAGAAAAATCAGTCCTTGCCACATTAGCTCCTCCATAGAGCAGCTCTCAAGGTAGCCTATAGCTTTTCAAGCAGATAAGAGAGACGAGCCCAAAAAGGAAGCCATGGTCTCCTGATTTTATCTTGGGGGTAACAGACTTCCCAACACTCTACAGTATTCTATTTATTAAGTTCAGCATATTCTCAAAGGGAGGGGATAACACAAGGACACGAATACTAGGGGATGAGGATAATTGGGGACCATTTTAGCGGCTACCTACCACAAATCCCTCTGCACCAGGAAGCTTTTAAAAGATGATTCTTTGCCTGCTTGAGCACCTTTGTGGACATTTGGGAGATTCCTGTCACTGGAGATCTCTCACTTGTGGTTACCTTGACTAAGCAATCAATCTATTTTAGGTTGTCATTTAGATTCTCCCTTAGCCTCTCAGCCAAAATGTCCTTAGCCTTCTTAGAATCTAAAACACCTTGTCTCCTTCTTCTAATATATATGTATATATATATATATAAGATTTATATATATCCAGTAATATATATTATATATAAGATTTATATATATAAATCTCAGCCAAAATGTCCTCAGTATCCTTCTTAGAATCTAAAACACCTTCTCTCCTTCTAGTTATATATCCAGTAAATCATATATATATATATATAATATATAATATGTATAACTAGAAGGAGAGAAGGTGTGGGTCTCCTACTGTCCTGTCTTCCACTTGTGCACTCTCTGTTCTTATGTCACTTGGTGGAACAATCTCTTACTCAAAATAAAACAAAACAAAGCAAAACAAAAACAGATGTTTCAGTGTAGAAACAAATACCCTAGGAAAGTTCAGTTATATAACTGAAATATATATTTCATATACAACTATAAACTATATTTCATATAACTCTAAATATATATTTGCATTAATGGAAATCAAAATCATTTTAAATATAACTACTTTCTCCAGGGAAATAATATTTTTAAAATTTTTTTCCTAATAATCATAATGAGATAAAGCCATTAAATTGGCCAAAACATATAGCAGACATAGCTTTTAGATGCCCTTAGCTATCGCCAAAATCAAGTATAATTTACTTTCTTTCATTTATCACCAGCAATGCTTCTTTTATAATTCTCTATAGTCCCACACTATTGGGGGAATTCCTCCATTCCATCAGGCTCTGATTACTGCATAGTGGTGTTGCAATTTAACATTTTCATAGTATGGGCATGCAAATATACTAAATAATGGTGGAAAACCAAAAAAGACATAGCTCTTATTTTGTATAAGGAAACAAATAATTTCTCCTTTGTTTTATCTAAACACTTGATAATATGAGATAAAATTTACCGATTTAATTAACTCAAGATAGTAATGAGTAAAGAATTCACTGTAGGAAAGGTACAAAGCACTTTGTATATACATTGTTGGTCCTAAGCTATATAGCTCTTCTAGTTATTTCATAATTCTTGGGCATTTCTATTATTTAGTGTGGTGCATTTTTCCGGGAGATGAAGTTTGACATGAGGAGTGTTATGAAAAAAGACCCGACATGGAATTGGAATCTGCTCATCATTAGGTGTGTGAGCGATAGCACAGTGTACGTCACTGCTCTTAAGTAACGTACACTTCATAAGAGAAGAAAACTTACAGGAAAAACTGGTGATAAAAGTGATAGCATTGGAGGAGTATTCCTCTTAATTTCCAGAGTTATTTAGATAACTTCAGAAAACCAGTAGGTATTTCCTCATTTTTAAAACTCAGCCGTTAGAACTTGCCTCCCAAAATGAGTCTTTCTTTTTGACATGGAGAAAGCTTTGTTCAATTCGGATGAAGTGTCTGAACTTGACCTCTTTGGCTTATCTATTACTAGGCAGTGCACAATTTTCAGGAACAAAAAGTTAAGAAATAAATGTTGGTATATCTTTGGATAATATCAAGCAACTTGTATATTACATTTAAAGGAAGAGGTTGTGGATGAGGTAGAATCTTTTTAGTTAAGAAATTATCATTTTTCTCACCAAAAACACTTAGCTAAAGGTCACTATTTTGGTTGGGAAAAGAGAGCTTCAGAATCTCTTGCAGCTAAAGGAAAGAAGGAATATTTTGAAAAGTAGAATAGGCATCATAGGGCATAAATGTTTAAATTGATCTATGGTGAATCTAAAGTGCCATTTGGTTTTGCATCATCTATATTAGTGTTAAAAAATCAAAGAGGAAATTGGGAGTTTTATTGTTGTTGCTGTTGCTTAAGCATCTTTAATCATCCTGGTTAAATAACTCATTGTTTTTGGCATATACCTCACTTTTTACCAGTTACATGGACATTTTTGCAAGGTGCATTCACGATCGTTTGAATGTGTTCAAGCCATAATCGTGTAGATGATAACTTTGTGACCTAAAAGAGTTCATGCCGACCTTGTGTATGCTCCAGGGCATTTCTGATCACTGCAAGATACCATTAGTGTCACGAAAAGTTAGAATATGCGGCATATATCCTAAAGACTCACACTAGTAGCTTCCTGGGTACCAATTATGTTATGTCTTTAGGACACTCCAAAAAGAATTTTAATTAAGGAAATGCTAATGAAGATTGAGAGAAAATAGGTAAAAATTTAAGCAAATGTACTTTCTCTATAGTTATTGAGGGACTCCATTTATTCCTTCTGGTTTCCTGTATCACATTTATTTGTAAGCGCTGAAGGTGCTACAGTAGTGATATTGTTAGTGATAACCTGTGATGCTACCGCTCATCAGGCACGAGACACGAGCTCAAGGAAATTGGACAGATGATGGACTTTGTGTTTAATTCTTAGGCATGTCTTTGGATGTCTGTCATAACTCTAAAGCCTCACACACAGCCCCACAGAAATACATAAAACTAGAAAAGGTGACTATGTTGCTTCAAATTTGTGCCTAGTGGGCCTTTGTCTGTGTGCCTTCTTTACCTTTGTCTTCATGCTTTTTGCTCCTCGTGCCTCCAGCTTTAGCATCCTGTTACATCTGCTCACATGGTGCCCGTCTTGTTTCTCCAAGTTCATGGCTTGACTCCTCCACTATATCACAATGGTTCAAAACTTCTAGTTATTAACTTCACTTTGCCCTTAGAATCTTCTGCTGTGCATTATGCCCTGTCCTGTGTTTTCCTTATTCTTCACTCTAACCTTATAGCTGAGGAGACGATTCTATAAATGGTTTCTGCCTACCCATCTGGAATGTTATTCATATATATATATATATATATATGAATATATATCAATATATATATCTGAAATGTTATTCATACACACACACACACACACACAGAGACTTTCTGAAAAAAATAAAGATCATCATTAAAATGAACTCCAGACCATTAGTAGTTATATCCTAAGCCAAGTAGTTCTGGGCACTGCATAATGTCCCAACGTTTTAAATTTTAGTATGATACCAGTAAAATAAAAGAATTGTTTGAGTAAAGCAGGCATAGTTCCCCAATGTCCTAGAAAAAAAAAAAATATGTTTTAAATGATTAAAATGACAATCAAAGAAACAAACACATGTAGAACGCTTCGAAATCTTATAGAATATAAGGTAGGTAATGGAAAAGCCACTGCGTGTTCGGTATATATTTGAATCCATGTAGTAAACAGCCATTGTCATGAACTTTATATAAGTAAATCACATTTTCCTATAACTGTCAAATGCTCTTCTGATATTTGAAGTTTCATACATGTTTCTCTCTTTCTTTCCCTCACAATATTACATCTTTTGCACATTTAAGCCATGACCAATGATGACCAATAACAATTTCTGTCAGTCATTCTTTAGGTATCTAGCTTTTGTAATAAAAACGCCAGGATTCCCCACCGAATTTCTTTTAAAGTTCACATTTTCCTTTTACCTAAAGGGCAATGTAGAGTGAGAGAAACAGTGAAAGATTGTAAGATAAAAAATGAATGCTGAAGGAATTTCAACATATGAGACTTTCATAACCATCTTAGCCACCTTCCTTTATGTATATAAAGGGTTTAGAAAGTTTACAGCAGTAGATGTAAATATTTATAAAAACAATTTTATAAAATATGTTCAAGATCTCTTTTAGTATCTGAAAGAGTATTCTAAAGAATTACCCTATGCTAATATTTTAATCAGAGTAGCTTTCAATAAGAACCATTCATTGATTTTCTTCATTCTTCCTATGAGGAGCCACCTCCTCATCTCCCAGGTCCGTCTCTCACTGACAAGTGGCATTTCTGAATCAGATTCATTTAGAATGTATAGTGTAAGCGTTTTCACACTAACTTAAGTCATTTAGCTTTGTCTGTATGCCTTAAGTCTTGTAATGGAATCTATTAACTTCTCGCTTCTATACTGATCTAAGTGCATAGCTGAATAAATTAATAAAATGGAGATGAGACAAATTTCCCAAGCAAAAGAATATCAAATAATTTTTGCAGCTACTCCACCCTCAAGCATGACTCCCACTCTCTATGTGGACTGTATATGGTGCCTTCCTTACAAAGTCTAAAGTTTGAAAAGGAGGGAAAAACATAATTTTACAATAGAGCAACTTGACAAAACACTATCTCAGTCAGGTGATCAAGGCCAACATCCACAGTCATAAATCACTTTATATGATGATATGATGTGATGGGAATGGTACTTGACCTCTCTTGTCTTCCTTCCAATAACCAATTACCTCAGTCTTATCATGAAAAAAACACTAGATAAATTCCAGTAGTGAGGAATCCTACAAAATAACTGACCAGTATTCCTCAAAACTGTGAAGTTTATAAAAAAATAAGGAATGTCTGGGAAACTGCCATACTCAAGAGGAACCTAAAGAAATATAGCAGCTAAATATAATGTGGTATTTTGGCTGGGATCCTGGTACAGAGAAAGGACATTGAGTAAAAACTAAGGAAATCTAAATAAATACTGAACTTTATTTGATAATAATAGGCCAATATAGTTCATTAATTATTATTACAAATGTATCACACTAATGTAAGATGTTAAAAATAGGTGAAACTGAGTGTGGGATATATGGGAACTCTCTATACTACCTTAAAGTTTCAAGTCTAAGGATTTTTTTTTTTAATAAAGCCTTTTAAAAAGAAAGGATATTTAATTGCTTATGCAACACATTTGGACTATAATACTTTTGTACCACCTATTTTAGTGTGCTCTTAAAAGGAACAATGGCATTATTGGCAATTAATTCACTAAATCCCCCCCCCCCGAAAAAAATAGTTATTGTATTTAACATAGGGTTATAGTAGTAAATTTGAACAATACAAAACCATATTTAACATTAGTTCAGTGTCATTAGAGGAAGCAAACAAATTCACTTTTGCTCAGATGGCCAAACCCTTGTTTGAATCAGCTAGATGACAAAAGGAACCATCTTTCTCAACGATTTCTAATACCAAACAAACCTTATGGATGATCCCAGTGGGCCATTCTAATTTCTCCCCTGGAACACTCAGCTGTACCTTAAACAAAAAACAAAAAACAAGGGGCACCTGGGGGGCTCAGTCAGTTAAGCATCTGAATTCAGCTCAGGTCATGATCAAAGGGTCCTCATGGGGTTCCCTGCTCAGCGGGAGTCAGCTTCTCTCTTGCCCTCTCCCTCTGCCTCCCTTCCCCCTGCTCCTGCTCTTGCTCTTTCTCTCTCTCTCTGTCAAATAAATAAAATCTTTAAAAACAAAACAAAAACAAAAACAAAAACTCATCTGTCTTAAAGAGAAAATAAAACTCTGAGACCAAAGATGCAGTTCTGGGGGGTCGAGGCCCCAGGGAAAAAAATGGAGTAAAATTTTTTAAACTGGAAATCAAAGTCTCCAAATATGCTGATGATCCTAAGCTAGTAGGTTAAAAACGTGGGTTTTCCAGTAAGGGGTCTTTGCTGAATATGTTGGGTGCCCCACTAAGGATCATGGTGCCCCTGCGGTTTTTAGTAAGTCACGTGTGCACCACTCTCAACTGGCTAGAAGCCCGTGTCAAGATTCAGTATCTGTTAGTCTCTAGTATTCTGAATTTTTAGCTCATACAAGAAAAACTTATCATCATTTCACAAGTAAGAAGTTTCTATCCTTCTTGTATCTAGCACTTTGCTCTTTTATAGGGTGTCTATGTCTTTGAAGTTTCTGTAGTTTTCCCTCTGCTTTTCAGCTGAGTCTATCAGTCTGCCTAGAGGAACTTTCTCAGTTAGGTGTCTGGTCCTTCGTCTGTGAGGATTCCTGAACTAATTCTGATTTGTGGCAGGTCATTGGCTTCAGTAATAAAACACTAAAATAGTGGAAATTAAGAGTTCTACAAAGTACTTGTGATTTTTTCTTTATATTCTGCATTAAATTAGTATAATATATAAGTATATTATTCCGTTTTAAAATTAGTCATATTTTTTCCTAAAGTGGAGAACTTAAAATTATGAAGAATTACAGAATAATACATGAATGGTATGATTTTGACACCCAACAGCATTCTCATTTAGTTGTATAACAAATAAAAATATGTAACTCCCATAAAAGTAATTAAATATCAAACTTTTTATGATGTATACATGCAGAGTCAGTCCTCCCCAAAATAACAAAAGATCACAATTTTTATATATTTTATTTCAACTCCGTTTTCCTTGTTTTTTTTTATTAATTGCAATTTAAATGTGATTTTATTAATCTGTACTTCATTAGTACAAACATAACAAATGAAAATCTGAAATTATTTTCCAAAAGACATGAATGCATTAATCTGACCTGTAGAGCACAGAGGTTATCCACAGGCAAAGGTCCTAAGCAGAATATAATAATTAAATGTACACTTAGTACTATTACACAGAAAATAAAGTATTTATCTTTTTAGGAAACCATGGGGAAATTATATATATAATTCTGAATGAGAATATGTATATTTATGAATTTTAAGTAGAATAATAAAAATATTTTCTTCCAAAATTTCTTTGTGCACTAATATAAAGATACAGGATTCTTTTAATTATTTTACATTTTCTTAACTGATAGGACACATACATGCCCAAAGGTAGGATCTCAGAATTGTATGGTCGTTATAACTGGTAAAGTTTCATGTTTCCATGTAGTTCTTATTTTTCTATTTATGCTCTGATAATCACTAGTAATTGTACTTTCTCTTTGTATATTACACTTAGTAGTATAAATTCCTGTGAACATAAAAGGGACAAGTGGCATAATATCAAAGAGCATTCTTCCTGACAATACATCACATGATTTCAACAAATTATACTATATTAAATGTTTTTTTTTTTTTTTTTAAATCTAATACTGGTCTAGAAGACAAATACGTGTTTATTATTTTCTGAAAGCGGAGAGACCATTACTAGAAGACAGGAATAGCCTGTATGGTCTTCGTAGCTAGTCGCGTACAGTTTTGCAGATTGCAAAAGTTCAAGATGGTAGTGGCATCTTCATTTAATATTGTTGCAATAGCCAGTCAACCATTAAATAAAAGTTTCTGACATCCTGGTATCTCCTCTTATTCTTTTATTTTTAATTAAAGCTGCAGAGAATCATTGATTGAAATGTCTTATATCCTCTTATTGCTTTAAAAAAAAAAAAAAATTTACCTCAGTCTTTTATACTCCTCCTTAATCATGAATGCAAATAAAATTCAAAGTGTAATCAGCAGCTGCTGAAAGAGAGCACTGAGCAAACTGGGTTGCCATGGGAACCGTGAAGTCAGTCCTTGACCAGACAAAGAATAATACCTGGTGTGTGTGTGTATGGTGTGTGTGTGCAGATGCTTAACAACAATTTATAAAGAACAACTGAAGATATGTCAAGGTTTCTCCCCAAACTAAATTGTTCATTTTTAGATATTTAGGTTAACGGTGAATGAGTAAAATCAACTATCGCATTAAATTAGTAAGAGGTTGCTTCTCATTTAAAACTGGATAGGTTCTATCCTGGATGAAGCTACAGGTATTCAAATGGTACTCTGAGACCAGAACTGAACATGATAAGTATCAAACGCCTTCCTTTGCAAACAAATAAACAATTAACGTAATTATTTGGCCTGTTCTTGCTGTCATTATCCTTGCCTTCACTTCTCAACAGGCGTTGCAGCATTTTAATTTTATTTTCTCTTGGGAAAGAATTATCTCCTACTCTGAGCTGCCGGGGGAAAGTATTGTTAAGCTTTTTAAATGTTGAATATAAAGGTCATACCACTGAGGGATTTTCAGCTGTGAGTAAACACATTCAGACGAAATAGTGCTCCACATTACTCTTATGCAACAAATGTAGTTTTAAACTGACTGCCCCAATGTTTGAATATCTTAATTTGGCATGAGTAATGGCTGTCGCTGGCAATAATATCCTTAGACTCCAACTGTTGGAAGGACTTTATTAAAACTTATTAATAAGTCTGTATAAAAATAAAGAATAGTTCAATGTTGTGGCTTTAGTTTTGTTCTTCATTGTAAGTACCTTGGAACAGAAACATATTCCTGATTAATAAAAAAATGAAAGCACTTGTCTTTGCTGGTGGAGAATCTGAATTTAAGTTTGGGACATGTGGACAGATCATAAACCATTTGCCAAAAACATTGGAAAGGTGTTTCATCTTTCCTCTCTGTTCCCTTTGCCAAGAGGCAAAGATGCTACGATTCTTTTTGTACATATCACCTCCTGCCTGAAGGTGCCTCTTTTTTATCAGGTGCTCTCTTTACTGACCCATGCAAGATAGGTCATTGTCATTCTCTAAGCTTTACAGCTGAGAACACATAAGCATAGAAGGTTCAGTGACTTGTTTAAGATGGGTGAACAAGTTATTGACAGGGGAGAAATTAGAATTTACTTCTGAATGGAGTGACTTTCAAAGAAGGTTTTACTGTTTTCTTGACTTGATAAGTTTGGAATTAAGTGTAGGGGGTTGGCAAAAAGTTTACTGATTGATGTTAGTAGAATATAGAAATAGCATTCCTATCTGGTGGTAACCTACAATGTTCATTAAACCATGCATTCCGCCTCAACTAACAAATGAAGAGAGAGTCTATGGCCAGCAATTTCTCTGCCCCTTTCTTTCAAGCTTCCTTTTACTTATCTGTTCAGTTTTTCCTATCATGTTCATTTTGCAGTGTGCTTTATTGTTGGCATCAGTCACTTTCCCTGATCTGTCTCAAATCATTGTGAACTAATTTTATAATAATTGGTTCGACTTGGTAATGGTATTAAAGAAGGCAAAGATTTTTTTTTTTTTTTTTTTACCTAGGAGGGAATTCATTTTATCAGTTTTAAAGAGATTATGCTTATTCCTGATGCCTTATTATTTGCAGGATAGTTTAATTTCTTTGGAATTGCATCATTATATTAGATATTTTAAGTATCTTAAAATATTTTAAGTATTTTAAAAATTACTATGACAGTAGAACTTAAATCAGATTGACCAAATATCTCATCTGCATTCATTCCTACTCTGTTCATTGTATCTGCTTCATGGAGAAAGCAGGAGTGACGAGCACACCTACACATTAGTTGACATATATTGCGGTAGAGGATGATATTTCTTGCAATGTTCAAGTTTATATGATTCTAAGCCTGATCTTCTGAATTATAAAAAGTCAGTTCTTCCCTTGGGCTTCTTCTCATCAGATATTCCAAAGGAACTCCAGGACTGTGTCTTCATTGCAAAGGAATTAGTCTCAGTTTTGATCCTGGACTGTCCCATCAGTCAACCTAAGGATTTCATTCTTCTCCACTGTTTCTGCAGTTAATCACCACTGCATATGGTTATTCACAAAATCCAGGACTGTCTTAGCAGTGTGGAAAAAACACCCACTAACCTTTACTATTTTCTACTCTCTTACCACAGTTATTTCCCATTGTTGGTTCAGAGGATGTAGCATCAGCTACCATTGGTGGAAAACCTGATCCTCCCTTACCAAATTTCTACAGGTGGCAGCACAAACTCCTCCCACTCTACTGTCACTAAAAGCAAATTCCATAGCAATAGGCCTGTTGGATAGAGTTATTACCACTGTCTGGTTCTCTAGGCTAATGTTAACCATATTTTTTAACATGTTTTTCTCTTTTATATTGTACAGAATGAATTTGTGTAATGACCTCAAATCTTTACCTGAAGAAGGCAAATTGTAAACTCAACTATTTCTTCAAAATTCCCCAAAGAAATGCTAATTGAAACAACAAGTCGTGTAAGGATACTCACAGCTATGAAAAAGAATTTAAAAATAATTAAGTTAATAGGTTAACTAACTTGAATTTAATAAATCTTGGAGAAAAAATAAATGAATAATAACATTCACAAAATTAAGATTAGTCATGGAGCAATGTAGACAATTTTGTTTTGTTGTATCTCCAAAATTTTCTGCCATATTATTTAAATTATTTTCTCCACATTTTTGTCAACACTTGTCTCTTGTATTTTTGATGATAACCATTCTAACAGGTATAAAGGAATATTTCATTATGGATTTGATCTGCATTTCCCTGATGATTAGTGATGTTGAGTATCTTTTCATATACCGGTTGCCCATTTGTATGTTTTCTTTGGAAAAATGTCTTCAGATATTCTGCTCATTTTTAATTAGATTAGTTAGATTAGTGCAACCACTGTACTGAGCCTTGGGAGAATAGCCAAAGCAAGTCTCTGCAAACCAGTTAGAACTATCTCTTTGTTTGCTACATTCTTAAGGCCTCATTTTCTTAAGTTCCACTGGCTTTCAGAGCTAAGTGTTTTGGGGGCCTATCTCTATGGTGGAAAGAGAGTGTGTCTTGGCCTTCCCTACCCATTTCAGTGTGGTTACTGTCTCATTCCCTGGTTCTAGAGGAATTGCTTGGATAGTTTCCCAATTTCTTTCAAAGGTGATTGCTCCATGTGTAGCTGTAGGTTTGGTGTGTCCATGGGAGAAGTGAGGTCACCAGCCTCCTCTGCCACTGTCTTGCAGCAGAAGGTCTACTTCTACTGTTACTTAATATTGGGATGATGTTTCTTACTAATGGTGAGTTTTAGCCATGTAGCTAAAAACTGTTTGATATGACATTCTTACGGTTTGATATGTTCATGGATTTTGATATATACTTATCCTTTTATCTTAAAGATTTTATTTATTTATTTATTTGAAAGAGAGAGAGAGAGCAAGTGGGAGTGGGGGAAGGAGCAGAGGGAGAGGGACAAGCAGACTCCACGCTGAGCAGAGCCCAACGTGGGGCTCGACCCCATGGCCCCTGAGATCATGACCTGAGCAGAAATCAAGAGTCAGAAGCTCAACTGACTGAGCCACCCGAGCGCTCCATATACTTTAACCTTTTATTTATATTTCAGATGCACTTTTGTTATTCCTTTTTATTTTTCTTTTTTGGCTATTTCTGCAAAGTGGAATGAGGGTTTTAACCATAGTCAAAAGCATTACCTGGGATCGTAATAGCTTTATCACATAAGGTTCTACCCCTTTCACGTGGTCCAACAGTACTGAGATTGTTAGCGTTGACAAAACAGTGCTGGATTTCCCACGCTATGATTTTCTATTCATAGGTCCTTCACTTACCCACAGAAGGGTAAGAAAAACAGAAAAATTGATAATAAATTTGATGTTACCCAATTTAAAACAGTATTTCTGTACATTTTTTTCACAAAGAAAAATATTATAATTTGAGCCAAAGCAACTGACATAATTTTATTAAATGAATTTATTTTTAGTGTTATATTTGTCCCAAGGAGTTAACAAAAGCAAGCAAGAACTTGCATCCCTTTTGGGTAATAAGGCTTTAAGACTTTACAATTTCATTTACTAAAGAAGACAATTGTCATACATATTCACTGAAATTTCTTGCTTGTGTCTAGCTACAGGCCGCCCTTGTAATTCATTTGAACTGTAAACTCCTTTTATATAGGATCATGAAAGAGCCCTCTTCAGGTTCCCCTCATATGCAACAGTCACCTTTTGAATTCACTCTCTTAATTTACAACCTGCTGCTTTTTGAATTTTTGCTGCTATAATGATGCCATCATCTTCTTAAGTTCCCACATAGATTTGTATGTGTTTCAGTGACATCTTTATCTCTCAGAGCAGTTTGGAAACCTGCAGGGGTGTAGAATTGCTACAGATGGACCGTTATGCAAAACTGAGTATATCAAGCCTCCCAAAACTGAATAGGGAACATATTCTGGAAGGTAAAAGAGACATATGTTCCAGCCATAGATGTTGGTTTATGGAGGTCAGATCTGCACACTGATTGTTTTCTATTAGCAGCTTAGAGGTAGCCGATCATAAGTATTTATTTACAACTTTTAGAGACCCGAAAGAAGAACTGTGCTGAGGGGCCCCTGGGGGGCTCAGTCATTAAGTGTCTGCCTTCGGCTCAGGTCATGATCCCGGGGTCCTGGGATCGAGCCCCGTGTCAGGCTCCCTGCTCCGCGGGAAGCCTGCTTCTCCCTCTCCCACTCCCCCCACTTGTGTTCCCTCTCTTGCTGTGTCCTCTCTGTCAAATAAATATATAAAATCTTAAAAAAGAAAAAGAACAACTGTGCTAATAGTTTACTTGATTGTAAACCTCCTGTTCTCAAAGGAAACAACATAGATATTAGAATCAGCCAATGCTTTATTGAAATATAGAAATAGAAATAAAGGAAAATAAATTATTATAATGCCGAGTGGACTGAAACAAAATAAAACAAAACAAAAAACATCAAATGAAAGAATAGTATATCAGAAGATTTCACTAAACCTCAATCGAGATCGTCTAAGTGGAATAAACTGAATTTTCAAAGTAAATAATGAGAAAAGCAACCTAGATTTCACTGCTCTCAATTTCTAAATACCCTTTCCAATTATAACTATCTTTCTTTATTCTTAATATATTCTTTATTCTTAATATATTATTCATTAGAAAGAGTCTATTTATTTTCAGAACTTCTGTAAGTTAGAACTTCGTTATAGAATAAACTGAACTGGGAACTGAGAACAGCCGATGTCACCCATGACTAGTCTGTAATTTACAACGGAGTATAAAGACTGAAGTATATAAACAGATCAAAAGTAATCTCAGTTAGAAAAAAAAAAAAAATTGCAGAGAGTAAAGAAGATTGGGTTTTATGGCTCCATACTACTGGTTTTCAGGCCATAGTTCTAGTACCAAACTCATTAGAGTAGGCCAGTAATAAGACATTTTTTAAATTATTATGGTCCACATCTGTTTCAACAAACAGTGCAGCAAGCAAAGAACACAGAATGGGGGGCGTGTCAGTGGTTCAGTCAGTTAAGCGACTCTTGATTTCAGCTCAGGTCATGATCTCAAGATTATGAGATTGAACCCTGCAACAGGCTCTGTGCTGGGTGTGGAGCCTGCTTGAGATTCTCTCTCTCCCTCTTCGCCTGCACCTCTCCCCTCCCTCTCTTAAAAAAAAAAAAAAACAGAATGGGTGTGTGCAAAGGAGCATGGAGAGGAGAAATTTTCAATCTTACAATAACTGTATTAGTATATAATGAGTACATTTTTGTCATTGACCTCTAATTATAGGGTAAATTACTTTTCTAGAATCAAATAAGGATATATTAAAGGAAGTACATAATTTATCGCTCTCAAACTTCCCATTCGTTGCCTAGCTACTGAGTCTTGCTATATTTGCAATAGTTGAGGTATTTTATGGTGTAATAATTAGAATCATAACATTTCTTTATTTTAAATTTTGTCCGATAAAACAACTATCTGCCACCAGGATTGATATTGCAGTTGAAAATTTTTCTGGGATTAATATATTGAACATCATATGACAAACCCTAAAAATATCTTTGAAAAACATATTTCAGTTTTATGAAATATCGGTAGCAAGAATAAGAGTATAAATAGAAACAAGAAATTTAAGGAGATATAGTTCTATATAACTCAAGAGAACCTTAGGAGGATACCAAAAGAACTAAAAAATTATTGGAACTAGAGAGAAATGTGTGTGTGTGTGTGCACACGTGTGTGTGTGTGAAAGAGAGAGAGAGAGAGATTTCTTAGCTTATTTTTTTCAGTAAGATTTATTGTTTCCTCATATAGGAAGGATTATTTATGCTTGATAGGCACATATTTCAGTGTTTCTATTTTAGTTAGTGAAGCTTTTGATAACAAGAAACAGAATACTTAACCTCTAGTGACATAAAATACAAGGACATGCACTGTTTAGAGCAAAAAATCTCAAGACACTTGACTTGAGAATTTGCCTGAATTTTCTCGTTCTTCTCATAGTCACAATTTGGCTGCTACAGCATCAGACCTCATTTCCTCATATGAGCAGGTTTTAATGCAGGAAGGAGATAAGATGGTCTAGAAAAAAAAAAAAAAGAAATAAAGAAAACCAACTCTATGCATGCCTTATTTCTTTTATCAGGGTCACTAACATTCCAGAAGTCTTCCTTCTGTCTCATTGACTACAATTGTGCCCTTGAACTTTGCTAGCTTCAAAGTAGTCTGGGAAGAAGAGTATCTGGTTTTTTATCCTCAAATGTGGAAAATGGATAAGGAAGAAAAGTAGTCGGAAGGCATCATAATATCCAATGGTCAGGCTGTGCCCCAAAACTTATCTGCATTTAATATTAATTTTATATTTCACCTATGCAGAAAAGTGATGAAAGATGGCTAGGCAATCCCATTGAGGTTGTACTTTTTTTGTCAGATAGGCACGCTCAGAGTTGAGTTTCATTCAATTCACCTTCTTTATTTTTAGGAAATAAAATTACATTGAAAGTTGATGTACATTCCATGTTGTAAAATTCAGATTTTGCTCATTTTTTTTCTTTCTCTTTAATTTTGCGTGTTCCACCTTTGGTTTTATTCTCTATGATATTTTCCTTCAAAAGAAAAAAAGGTTGTTAGTGTACTGCAGTGAAGCTAGTATACTGAATTGCCAGACAATCTGTTCTCACATAAAGTTTACTTGAAATTCTATGTGAAATTTTAAATTTAACAATATGAATATCTGGAGTAATAAGCTAAGAACAACTGCCAGGTTTAACTTGATTTTTTTTCTCAAGCACTGTTAACATAAAGTACATTAATAAAAAGTGTTTTTATGACCAGAAACCAATTTTTTAAAGTATTTTCTGACCAAATGTTATGAATAAATTACTAGGGGTCATTATCTATACTTCATAGTAAAGTGAATATATTTATTACATTTTTTGCAGTACTAACTTTCATGGAAATATTTTATGCTAATTTTTTCTACTCATTTCCTATTCACCATTTTCCTTCCTATTCCCCTTTAAAATTGGGCAATGTCTTTATTTGTCAACATTTGTTTTTATTTGGATAAAATAAAATAGAATAATACAACTACTGGAGATAGTGGATTTGCCACCAAAATCTTGGCTTTTTTTTTTCTTCTAGAATTAATTCTTTAATTCTGTTGGAGTTGTTAACCAGAAAGCCCTCTACTTTGTAAGTCATTATAGCTTAAATCATGATCTAAGGTAGAATTCTTATTTTAGTTCAGGAAATAGAAAAGTCCCCAAAATCTCTCAATTTTTGTATTGCACACATTTTTTTTTTTGCTAGTACATACTGGGTTTTCTTAAAGTCCATTATATATGTACATTTTCATATCTAAAATTTTTTTAAAAAAATAAATAAAATTATTTTTAAATAGTTGAATTAACATTATCTTTCATTTGGTTCATTCCAAGTAAGTGCTTTTCTATACCCAATGAATTTAATGCAAGTTCAGTATATTAAAATAATTGTATTATAAAAGAAATTAGTGGTGCTCAGTTCACTTTGGTACCATAATGTTAGTAATACTCATTACAGCAAAAAGGCAGTGTATTCAATCTGTTCTGACACTGTGTAATCATTTGGATTGCACTTGATCACATAGTAGAAAGACCGTCATCTTGCAAAATTTCACTGAAAAATACATCCTATCCCTAGAAACACTAGAAGCTCTCAGTAATTTGAGTTGCTGAGGGGCAAATACATATAATGTAAATACATCAATCAGGTTAATGCAATGAACATTCATCCATTTGATAACATTTGAATATATGTCTGAAATGCAGAAGCATAATTAAGGCAAATGAGTATAGTATGTTAATATTCCAATCTAGAATAGGAAAAGTTTTGCAGATTTCTCCAACTTGTACTAATGACTGAAATGAAAGTGATATTGTCTGGACAAATGAGTTGTTTCATTTTGTACTAAGGCAAGTTTTCTTAAATTCATTACAATTGCCATTTTGGACTGGATATTTCTTTGCTCCAGGGAGACATGTGTGCATCCTGTGCAATGTAGAGTGTTTAACGGTATCTCTAGCATATTCATCAGTTGCTAGTAACATCCTCCCAGTCCTGATACTAAAAAAATGTCCTCCCACACATTGCCAAATACCATCTGGGGAACAAAACTGCCACCAATTAAGAACTACTGGACTAATGGGTTCAATCAAATCATTTAAATTTTATGTTGGCCAGTTTGGACATTTGTTAAGAATAGCATGTTTTCTGTGTTATGGATATGGCAAATAATAGTTTCGTTAAAATTTGTTTGTAAAGGAAAACAGATTAATTAAACGTGTTCTCTGCCGCATATAAAGATAAACAAGAGAAATGGTTCTAATACTCACAAAGTACTTAAACTTTTCTCATTCTGTTTTCCAGATAGAATGATTAAAAAAATATTCTCAGAAGTGTTTTTCTAAGCTATTAACTTATTACTGGACAACACAAGATCACTAAATGTGTAAACCTGATGATTCTACCTATTACATTGATACCTCCTTTTTTCAAATTATCTGGGCCACTGCTATCCTTAACATTTTTTTACATGTAATTCAAAGTGTCCACAAGCTGTTTTCTTAATTCATCCTTTCCTAGATATTTGTTTCTTTGCCTGCTTATAGTTTAAATTAAGACCAACTGGAAGTATATGTTTAGTCAAAGCTCAGTTAGATATTTTGATGGAGAGAGTTTGCTTTGGCATGAAACGCTGCTGTTTATTTGTAATCCTCCCTCTGTATGTAATTTGACAGCATTTTAGACTCCCCAGTTAATGAGTTAACAGCAGCCTCTATCCCCTGGGCTTAGTCAATTTGATACCATTTCCATGTAGGTTGTCATAGCTGTGTTGACTTCATTTACTTTATTAGGAAATAAAAAATCAGATTCTTCATAGTGTAGGGAAATAAAATGTCGTGCTTATCCTCCTTCAGTTTCTTCCACCCATTCAGATAGTAGATTTCTGACTACTTGCTTCATGTCTACAAAAAATAATATGTTGACTAGATGGAAGTATTAATTGGCATTTTCTTTTGAATGATCTAGATATTTGATTAGATCTGTTTCTTTACAAAAGTCACATATTTTCAATGCTACTATCAACCTCTATATAAAAACATAATAATATTATGAAATGGAGCAGCATTTATGTTAACTTGATGGTAATTGTAATTGCACAAGACCATAAGTGCTCATAGGATGAACCATAGGAAGCAGGAAAGATTAGATCCTTATTAATTCTACAATACGTGTTTTTCAACAGACATAATTTCACCCATGCAATCTTTTTTTTTTAACATCTTTATTTTAGTTCAGTTTAGTTTTGTCTTATCCAAAGGAAATTTACAGAATTTCATGGAAGCCAGCATGGCTAGTTAATTAAATCCAAGTTTGAAGATACCATGGTATGCTACAGATAAAGTGAAATGCCATTTTAGAAATATCTCTTTTACTCTTATGTGGGTTTGTCAGATTTCTTCTGTTTTTGATGATGTCTAAGAAATACTTTGACATTTTAGGGGCTTACAACAAAAGCATTTTTCCTACTCAGGGCTCTGAGTAGACTAGAGTGATTTGGATTGAAGCTATAGGTCAGGCTCTTCTCATGATGGATACCAGAAGCACCAGAGACCAGGCCAAATCACGGCTACTAGTATTCCGTTGGTTATAGCAAGTCACATCAATGGGCAGGGAAATAAACTCCAGCAATTCCACTGATGGGCTTTGTAATATCAGTGGTATGGATGAACAATTAAGGAAGAGAGCGAAGAATTGGGAACTGCTTGTAATACAAGGGCTGCATTGTCAAAGCAGACTTACCAACTCACAAGTAATACTCAACACCCACCTTTACTAATGACTGGTAATGGATACAAAGCAAAAACCAGGCACAGGAATAGCAATCCTCTCTGGAATGGTCTCCCAACCTGTCAGATACAACTTCTGAGAGTACCTTTCTCTACATTGGAACACATTTTGGTTTTGAAGTAACAGCTAAGCACCCATAATTTGTAAAGTTTTTAGATACTTCAATACCACACTGAGGTAGAGAGCCTGTATGGAAACTTAGATTATTGATTTTAGATCCTTCCTCTTTTCTGATATATACATTCAGTGCTACAAATTTTCCTCTAAACACTGTTTTCATTCCATCTCACAGATTTTGATGTTACATTTTTATTTTCATTTAGTTGAATATCTCAGGGTTGTGATTTTGAGGCTGCATTGGGCTTCACATTCAGCACAGAATCAGCTTCAGATTCTTCCTCCCTCTCCCTCTGCCACTTCCACTCATGCTCGCTCGCTCGCTCTCTCTTAAATAAATAAATCTTTAAAAAAAATAAAATGAGTTTCCTCGGTGGTGTTTTGGATATGCTTTGATGGTCTCTGTCTTTTCATTGGTGGACCTAGACCACTGAAATTCAAAGTGATTATTGATATAGTTGGATTGATATCCACCATATTTGTTCTGTTTTCTATTTGTTACCCTTGTCCTGAGTTCCAACTTTTGTCTTCCTTTTTTTTTTTTTTTTTGCCTTTTGTGGTTTTCACTGAGCATTTTATATATTTGCATTTTCTCTCCTTTTTTAGCAGTTATATTTATTTATTTATTCATTTTACTTTTTTCAGTGATTGTCCTAGATTTTACAATATCCATTTACAACTAATCCAAGTTAACTTTAAATAACACTGTATGGGTAGTGTGAATCCTTTATAATACCAAAATAATCCTTATTCCTTCCTCCTGTCCCTATATCATCACTGCCATTAATTTTACTTCTTTATAAGCATTCATAAGCATATATATGTGCATATATACATACATAAGATATATACATAAGCATACATGATCAAATACTGCTGCTATTATTATTTTGAAAAAAAACTTATCTCTTAGATCAATTAAGAATAAGAAAAATAAAAGTTTTCTCTTTTAATTTTCCTTTTATTCATTCTTTTTTTGATGCTCTTACTTTTTTTATATAGAACTGAGTTTCTGACTATATCATTTTCCATTCTCTAAAGAACTTATTTTAGCATTTCTTGCAAGACAGGACTATTGGGAACAAATTCCCTCAATTTTTGATTATCTGTTAAAGTTTATGTCTTCTTCACTTTTGAAGGGTAATTTCTCAGGGTACAGAATTCTAGGCTGGCAGTTTTGTTGTTACTGTTTTTTTCCTCACAATACCTTAAATACTCTATTCTCTTCTGGCTTGAATGGTTTCTGATAAGCCAGATGTAATTCTTATCTTTTTTCCTTGACAGGTAAGGTATTTTTCCCTCTGACTCCTTTCAGAATTTTTTTCTTTGTATTTGATTTTTTTGTAATTTGAAAACTGTATGTCCAGGTGTCTTCATCATTTATCCTCTTTGGTGTTCTGTGACCTTCCTGGATCTGTTATTTTGTGTCTGACATTAATTTGGGGAAATTCTCAGTCATTATTGTTTCAAATATTCTCTTTATATTTTTTTCTTTCTTCTTCTAGTATTCCCATTGCACTTATGTTACACCATCCGTAGTTGTCCTACAGTCCTTGGATATATCATTATGTTTTGTTTTCAGTTTTTCTTCTCTTTGCTTTTTGGTTTTTGAGGATTCTATTGATATATCCTCCAGCTTAGAGATGTCTCCTCAGGCATGTCCAATCTACTGATAAGCCCATCAAAGGCATTCTTCATTGTGGTTACTGTTTTGTTTGGTTGGTTTTGTTCTTTTATCTCTAGCATTTCATTTTGATTCTTTCTTAGGATTTGCATCTGTGCTTACATTGCCCATCTGTTCTTGCAGACTGCCTATTTTATCTATTAGAGCTCATATTAATCATAGTTTTAAATTCCTGGCCTAATAATTCTAACATACCTTCCATGACTGGTTTTGATGCTTACTCTATGTCTTCAAACTATGTTTTTCACCTTTTGGTATGCCTTATCATTTTTTATGATAACCATACATGATACACTGGTAAATAGACCTTTAGTAATGTAGGGGTAGTGTGGAAAGAGGTTAGTTCTATGGTTCTGTAGTTCTGTGATTAGGTCTCAGTCTTCTAGTGAGCCTATGCCTTTGGTTGGTGAACTTCACAAGTGTTTCTGTTTGTTTTGTTTTTGTTTTTCTCCCCACTTAGGTGGGACACGATGGCTAGGATGTCTGGAATTGAGTATTTTTCTTCCCCAGTGAAGTTAGGCTTTGATAATACCCCAACAAATTAAGACCTAGTAAGTAGTTTCCCCTAATGGCAGGCTTCCTTAGGAACAGAATGGTTAGTGTATTTCAAAACGGTTCCTTCTCTCCTCTCTCTGTCGATAGCTGAAGGAGATTTTTCTCTGATGTTAACAGTGGGAAAACGGTCAAGCTCCTGGAAATAAATCTCACAATATTGTGGGAGGCCCTCCATGACAGAGTCTCCCTAGAATTATTAACTGTCAGAATTGACTGCACTGAGCCTCTAGCACTTTATCAATTACAGGTCAGTTTTTCCTACCCTGGTACTGGTTTCTGGAGGTTGCCATTTGTGAGTCTCTGCTCTGGTAAGATAGGTAAGCCATGATGATATGTATTCCCTTGTCTTTGTATGCAGTATTGGGGGCAACACTTTGCCCTGTGTCCTCCTGTCTTATAGATCCTGATCTTACAGAGTTGTTAGTTTTTCAGTCTCTTCAGCTTTTTACCCATAGTTAGGACAGCATGGTGACTTCCAAGCTACTTTCATGCAGAAACCAGAAGTCCAGTATTATTCTTTTTTAAATAGGGTTTTGGTATATGGATTTCTCATTAATATAATATCTAAATCTTACACACCTGAATATAAAACACATCCTATCTTCAATTTGGCAATATAATTAGATAATGTGTTGAACTAATGGTGGGAATTGGAGTGATTATTTTCTTTTCATGTTTTATATTTACTGAAGTTAAAGGGAAGGAGGAGAAAAAAAAGAGAGAAGAAATAAGCTACCAATTATAGATGAAGTTATGCTCAGAACCATACACAGACCTAAAAAATATATTTCTATCTCTTGTGTAATGTCTTTATGGCTAGAAGTTGAAAAGAGCAGTTAGTATATTGACCAAAGATCACAATTAGAGATAAATATGAGATGTTTGCCAGTAGGTATACTCCCTCTGAAGTGAACACAATCATCACATATCTTCTTTGATTCTAATTCCTCCTGATATTTTACTCATTGTTCTAATCACTTCATTCATATTCTTCAGAGTGCAACTGCAGTCTGTCAAAGTCACTTCAGGACCAAAAAGAGAGATTATGTACTTTTTTAAATAAAAATTTAATGTATGTCCATTATGAATATTTTTAAATAAACCCTTAGTTTTAGAGTCAATTTAACATTTTTGGATTCTTACAAGAAAACAAACACAGCCTTGACTCTATAAAAATATTTTCCTTATTCAGAAAAGGAGGCCATTTCCATATCAGTGCTATATATTAATAGAGTGGTTGTTTCTGACATACTTTATTCACATGGAGATCATCACTATCTTTAAAAGGGCATATTAAAATTCCATGTATCTATCAATGAAATAGGTTGCTGGAAAAGAGTTTATCCTAATACAACATTATCAATCATGTTGAAGACATTACTATTCAAAATGAACAAACCCCAATGTTATTGCAGTGAGATAACTGCATTGTGTTTCAAAGCTCTTATCTGTCAGCAGTGATGTTTTGGCATTTTGATAGTCCTTTCACTTGGAAAAAGAAAAGTTTTCTTTTGTGACAAAAGAAATAGAAAAATAAATAGTACTACGATAAAATTCAGCATGTGAGAAGAATTTGCAATTTGGAATTATGATGATCTCATTTTAACCTTAAGTAAAAGAGATTGACACCAAGAGGTATATGTTATTTTAACTTACATCTGATAATAAATTTTATAAACCAAGGATTCAGTTTTAGTGCACAATTTGACCCACTTTAGCCTTATCCTTAATAGATATCCTATAGGGAATTATGTGCAGGAGATACATACTTGATAACAATCAAGATTTACAATAAACTTTAGGATTATTTACTCAGGGCAGCAAATCTGTAATTTCTCTTAACTCCTTGTGAACAAATCTCATTTTCTACCCAGGTAGACAACTTAAACACTAATATATTCAAATTTATAGAGTGAAACATGCAAGAATGATCTTGACTGATGATTAGGATATAGCTAATGGTTTTCCATTATGAAAACAATTGTGAAAATTGTAGATGAAATGATCATTTTTCTAAAGATTATTTTTCTGTTTGAAAATAAATACAATTTTATATTATATAGTTGTGCGTTTCTGAAACCAATGAATAACTATCTTTTAATAGCTACAATAACAGCTTGCATTTTTCAAATATTTTACTGTTTCCCAGTTTAATGCCTATAAATAAGTACTAGTACTTCCAACTTGCAGATTTCATTTAGGAAGTTATATATCCAGACTGCACTTTTCCCTTTGTAAAATCTTTAAATGTAACAATTGCATTTTATTCACAAAAGCCCATAGTATAACTTCTTAATATATATTTGCTTAAATTAAATTGAATTATTTTTTCTCCATGTCCCACAATATCAGAAGGTTAAGTAATATAAGTAATATATATATATGTAGGTATAATAAATAACATAAATAATGTGACATACAAAAATATAACATATATTTAATATATTAACTAGAACAGTATACTGTGTAAAACAGTATAGCTCTATTATTATATTAAAATAGTATAATACTACCCATTTATATATTTTTTTCTCTTGTATTATTCCCGTCACTGTTTATAGAGAATAAAATCAAAATTACATTTTTCTATGTAATTTTTCTCTCTGCATTTTCTTTTTCTACTTTGAAATAGGAATATGCCACTATAATATTTGGGCTTTGGAAATATACACAAATTTCATAATTTCATAATTTCATTATGATAAGATTATAATTTTTAAAAATGTAAGCTGATTCTATATCCGCATTCACTAGCTCCTTGCTAAGGCTTATGCTAGTTAAATTCAAAGAGCTCCAAACACTATGGATTGTTACGTTTCTCTTTCCACACCCAACTGCATTTGTCTAAGCTCTTCCTTCCAAATCCAGGATTTCTGACTACAAATACAGAACCTGGATAGAGTCGCTGAGGTTACAGTAGTTGGATCAAGGTAGAAGGCACCCTGGAGAATCACTAATTAAAGATTGGGTTTCCCCAGACTTTCAGACCTTTCTTCTCTGAACCAAAGATTTTTTTCTTCACATTGAAAGCTTGAAAGGAAATAAAACCAACATCATTTTCCAGTCATTTTCTACTGTATCCCCAAGTCTTTGGTGTCGTTCTTCTAAATACATTAGCATACTTTTAAAGACATTTTATTTTAATGATTTAGCTAAGTTTATTTTTAGTCTAGTTATCATTGTTTTAAGAATTTCTATAATGAATTAATGGAAGAATAAGCTTATTCCAAGTTGATCTTGCTATTCATTTTTTTTTGTAGATTTGGCAAATCATTCTCTTCCTTGCATTATAGATGGAAATGATAATCCCCAAAGCTAATGTAACATTTTAAGAATGATAATCGAATAAGACATAGATTATCACATATTTGTGTTTTTCAATACAAAGTGAAAAGGGTGAGATATGGGAAAGGAAAATGTGATAAATTTTTTAAAAGATATTTTGAGATAATAATAGTAAATTTTATTTGCATTTTTAACTGGTGGATGCAGAAAGAACCATATGAGTTTTCAGAATCATGAAAAAATCTGAAACTAGTTTAAAATAGGTGATGAGGATGAAGGAGTGCACTTGTGATGAGCACCGGGTGCTGTATGGAAGTGTTGAATCATTATATTGTACACCCAAAACTAATATTACACAGTATGTTAGCTAACTGTTAAATAAAAACTTAAAAAAAAAAGATAATGTTACTTGAGAAAAAAAATAAAATAGTATAAACACGAGATTATGTTTAAAGAAGATCTCATTTAAATTCTGATTTAAAAAAAAAACAACTGTCATTGTGGCTCATTGACATTGGTCTCTTTTTAGTGCAATCACACTGTCTTACCAAGATGTTTCAGGGACATACACAGTTTGTGCAAGTTTATTTACTCAGAGTGAGAGAACATTTCAAGCTGATAGCTTTAATTATTTTAGCTGATTCCTGTGATTGCATTTATGGAAGGGCCAAAAGAGGTGACTATCTGTGGTTAATCACTCCCAGGCATAACTTATATGTAGCTCTGAGGCATGCCCAGCTTGAAAAACTAGTTTGATCTCCTTCAGAAAATTCTAGTAAAACAATATATGTGAGAAATATAAAATATGAACATTTTGAGAAGACTTAAAAGCCTAAAATTCATAACTATAGCTTGAGATGCAAGAGGGAATTTTTATGGAATTCATAATTTTCTTGAATTACAGCATCAAACACAGATTTGCACATAATAGGTATCCAGCAGTCATTTTTTGCATGCATAGTGATTCAAAATTTCCTCTACTACCTTAACAATTCATTTTCCTTCTGTTCTTTTGAAGCTCCTGTCTAGCTGTATCCCATCTGCCCTACCTAATATACTACTACAGAACCTCCCTTCCTGAAGCTTATTCTGTTAAAAGTTCAAATTTAAAAGCATTGGATAACATTTGTTGCGCACTCACTGTGTATTGGGCACTGCCCTAAGATGTATTAACTCATTTAATTCTATGATAATCCTCCGTGGTGTATATTAGTATCATTTCCTCTTTAGTGGTAAGGAAATAAGACCCATACAAGTTAAATAACTTTCCTGAAGTCATAGAGCTAAAAGCACAGGAACTGGAATGAAAACCCAGACACTCTAATTTCAGAGCACACACATTGAATCAATGCACTAGAATTTAGATTTTATTCTGTTGTAAACATCTTTGAAATGGTGCTTGTTCTTTCTCCATCTCTTTCTCCCTCTGTCCCTGCCACCATCCTCCCCTCCTTCCCTCTGTCCCCCCCGCACCTGTATTATAAATGCTATAGAAAATCAACATGCAGTGGTAACAAGATATATGGAGAAGAGTAACATAGTAACTTGACTACATTTGTTTTATCTCATCACTATTAAATCCTCACTCAGTAAACAGGCCAATATCTGAAGAGGATGAGAGTGATTGTAATCACTACTCTAGGGTAAACATGTGTCTGGAAAAATTGTTACTTAATCAACCGTTCTCTCTGCCTGACACATAAATGACTACTCTTCTATGCCATTTCTAATTCCTAGTACTCTCTAAAATTTCTTCTCTTAAGCTAACACCACGGCAAGCCATTCTCTGATTGCTGCACTATAAATTGAACTATTCTCAATGAGGTTGCCTGGGAATCTAGCGATAGTATACATTTTTTGAAATTAAAGTTCCATTAGTTCTTCAATGATCTCTTTTGCCAAGTTACTTATAGAAGCCTATTTCAAATAAGAGCAAGATTGTCTCACAGTGGTCTGTATTTCTGAGTGGAAAGAAGAGCTTGTTTATTTAGATCTTTCATCCACATTCTGGGATACCCTTCCCCTTCCTCTTCGGTTATCAAAATCAAACTCTCCTTTATGACCCACTTTATTTTTGTTTCATCAGATATTTCTTAAGCATGGACTCTGTGCCAATAAAAAAATAATTTAAAAATGCCACCATTTTTAAGGGAATTAAGAGTTCATGTGCTTCTTTAGCCAAAAATTCCTGAAGTAGTTCAGGCCAAATTGATCTAACTCACATTAAAATGTGTGCTTTATTTAAACTTAAACAATATTTGCATACTTAATCTTTTTTCCTTTAAGTAAATATCTTGCCTATATTTGATTAATATTGAGTGACCTAGACTAAGGTAACTACAAGCTCCTGGAGAATGTGGACACCTTGTATTACACTGCTTTTGTATTCCTTTGGCACTGTCCTTAATAGTTGATTGAATCACTGATTATAGACCTTAATCTCTAAATGATTATAATCTTCAGTAATCCATTAACTCAAACTATACTTCAGGATCATCCGAGTAAGAGAATAGAGTCGTGTGAATAAGGGTAATATAAATTACAGTAAAGCATAACTTTGCTGTTGAAAAGGGACTTTTGCATACATGTTTTCATTTGTGATTAAAAAAGCTCTATGAGGCAAATAGGGTATAATGATCACTGTTTACGTCATAGGTATTTGTGGTAGTAAAAAGAGATAAGAAAGCCTTTGAAATGAAATCTTTAAAATGAGGGAACCTATCATTACATTATTAGTACTGAGGATAAAACATTTTTTTGTAACTGAGGCATCTAACTCTCAAAACAGTTTTCATGGATATCATTTGTGGGAAGAGTTCAGGGCAGTATGACATAGAGGGTGCGTTGAGCTATAAAAGATTGCAGTGTTTCACAGAAAGACATAGGGAAGAAAATGTTACCATAGACATACTGTTTCTAGAGATTGCTTCTTTGATAGTAATCCACATGGATCTTAATTTCTTTGTTTGTCTTTCTCTTAAAAAAAAAAAGAAAAAAGGAAAATTCTCAGTAATCAGAATATTATTCTCCTTTTCTGGGGGGTTGGAGATGGAAGAAAAGGCCATCAATTTAGTGATTTTATAGATATTTATATCTATCTATTTATATAGCACATTAGAAGAAAATGTTTCATTACAAATAAATAAATTTTTCTTTGAAAGGGCCATAAACCCTTACACAGTGGAAAACAAAACAAAACAAAAAAATATCCAAAAGACCAGGACACTTTAAAACAGGCATATTATAGATAAAATCCATCATACTCTTTTCATTGTATACTTGTAAGAGTGTACTAACTCACCAATATTACCTAACCCCACGTGGAAACAGGAAAATAAAAATGTCTTTATAATGAATCAAAACAGAAGTGTATAAGGCCATCTTAAAAAAATAGAAAAACTATTTCTATTTCTAAGCCAAAATGTAACCACTTAAGTTAGAATGTGCCAACAAGAGGAGAGACTGGTCAATAATAGAAACAAGAAGAGAGAGAGAAATGTTGGTGTGGTGTGTCCCAGGAAACCATCGAGTCTAATAACCACCTTTAATGCATGAAGAAACTGAAACCCTTTAAAAGAAAAAGTGATTCTTGCCCAAGGCGCAACAATGATTCACATCTGAACCAAGACTAAAAATCAGGATTCCTCACATACAATGTACGTCTTTATTATAAACCAACACATTTCCCATGCTTTTTCTCTGAAAGCAACAGTTTCTAGGCAATAACAGGAGTATGGGAGGTTTGGTTGGTTGGGTTTTTTTTGTTGTTGTTATTGTCACTTTCTTTCTTTCTTTCTTTTTTTTTTTCCCATGCTGGTGTCAATGGTTGGAAGATTGTCATGTCAACCTACTGTTTCAATTTTATATCTTCCCTTGGGAGAAACATTATCTTTGTACGTTTAAGTGAATTGTACACAAAGAGAATTAGTGTCAGAGATTTAAATACAGGCCTTTTCAACAGCTTGTGTAGTGCTGCTTAAAAAAACATACAAGAGAAAGGAGTCCACGTGACTTATGCTGTACTTTTCAGGAATTATCTCTTTTCACTTCATAATTGCTGCTAGCTGTGGCCAAGCTAACTATCAAATAGTGTTTCTGACCTTATGCACTGTTCCATAGCTCTGTAAAGTATGTAGACAGTTTTTTTCCCCAGAAATAGAAATGCTTCTGATACTATGTTGAAAGGCATTATTAGTGAAATTAGAATATAATAACAAACTGCAGATGGTAAAAGATTACTTCCTGGCAGAGAATAAATCCAAGTGCATTTTATGCTAAGTGAAATGTGGTTATCCATAAATTGTGATAGTGGTGATCGATTCACAAATGGATAACTGTGATCTAGCTTCTGCTGCCAACCATATGTCTTAATCAGATCAAAATGAAATCACAGATTAAAGATTGAGAAAAAAATTAAATTATCTTACAATGGATTGGAATATACTACATTAGAAAATCATATGAGTTTTCATGGTTGCTATGATAAGTCATAGAAATAGCCATTTTAGTTCATTTAAAAACCAAAATGAATTCTTCTGCTTAGTTTAAAATTATCTAAAACATACATAGTATTAAAAGATGATTTTAATCAAACAAAATTTTAGGCACTTTTAAAATGAGTATTTACAGACTAAAGAGGTAATGGACAGCATTTGATATATTATTACTGAAAAAGAATCTCTGAAAAATATTGTTTCTGAAGACAAATTAAATGTTCTAATCTATTACATATAATATCATCTTCATGCTTTTAAGAAATATTTACTAAGTTCTCCTACATGCCAAAAACATCTGAGTTTTAAAAGATGCACAGCATCTCTGCTTTGACACAGCTTATAAATGCTAGTCCTATCACAAAGGACTATCGATATTTCTAAATAGTGCACATTGGAAATGCTAAAATATTTTTGTTACAAAGGACAGATCCTTCTCACTTTGCCTGTCTTGCTATTGTCAACACTTAGGATTCTTCTTTATCAGCAGGAGTAAACAGTTTCTGTGAAACAGGTAAACTTTGAGTAACATTGAACTACTAAGGCGGAAAGACCATTTGTAGTGTACCTAAGCTACCTTCCACCAGTCCGCTTTGGAGATAGACTGCAGCTATAGTGTTTATTCAATTATTCATTGATTCAGCGTATATTCGTTGAATGCCTGCAGTAGACCCATCTCTGTTCTAGATTTGGGGTGTAAAGCATTGAGTAAGACAGACAAAATTCCTGCTCAGATGTAGTTTCTATTTTAGTGGGGAAGAAAGAGTAAAATTAAGGAAACAAACATATATAAAGTCAGATAATGATAAATGTTAAAGAAAAAATAAAGTAAGTCATGAGATAGGGAGTAACAGGGATACATGGAAAGAGGGACTGCAGGAGCAGAAACCTAGCACGAGGGAACAGGAGGAAGGAATGTATGGGTCAAAAGCACCCAGGCAGAAGGAATACAGAGAAAAGAGGCTACATGGAAAAATGAGAGCAGTGTGGCTAAAGTAGACTGAGCAAGGCTGAAGACATTAGTTTACATCAGAATTATGGTCAGGCATGAGCTTAGAGAGGGCCTAGCGGCCATGATGAGTAAGTTCCCATGAAGAATGAGTCCTCTTCTTATAATGTGTGTGCCTGAATGACATTGCTCTCAAGAAATAAAATATTAGTAAATTAAGTAAAATTATTCATGGTGATATTCTGAAACACAGCATTGGAGAAGACAGTTGTTTAATTCAGAAGACTGCCATGTAAACAGGTAATGATCATGTTGTAGGTACTTAACAGAATGTTATAAGAATGACCAAAGAGTGGTTGGACATTCACCTCTGCTTGTGATGTAAAAGGTGCAAAAAAAGGTTGTTCCCACCGTAAAAACGAGAAAAAAAAAAAAAAAAAGCTAAACCTGTCATCAAAATCATAATTTTTTTCATGCCACAACATTTCTCCAAGTAACCAAGGAAACCAAAATCTAAGGAGGGGCAAGCTCCTTCAAGGACCAGCAAAACACAAAAGCAGTCTGGACTTTGACAAAATGTAGGAGGAGCTTATTACCTTCCACACAGGCTGGGGAGAATCACGTAGAATTTTTATGAATTTGTAAAAGCCACTCATGAGCTACTGTGTTTGTTTGGAATAGCTGGGGATCCCAGACACAAGGGGCAGTTCATACTCCTTTGTAAGCAATTGCCATGGCCCTCCATTGAGTGCTCGGTAAGAAAGTTGGGATCAGCACGGTATCAGATACAGCTCCACTCCGTGGTGCAGGCACGCTGTAGGCTAGCTGGCTGGCTGTAGGGAAGCAGGTACAATATCCCAGTCACTTTTCCAGCCTTTATTACCTACAAAGTAAAAATCTTAAGGTGCTGAGGAAAGGACAAAAAACCCATGGGGTTCTTGCTAAGATCCATTGCTGTTGGTGCACCGGTCAAAGCAAGAGCCTTCAAACCTCTCTACTCATAAAAAACATCTTGGGTCCAGGATCTTTTACAAATATCAAGGAGAGGGCTACTCATTCAGGGAAGCAGAAAACTCTCTCCTGACCAACCATCAAAAGTAAAAGGTAGTGTTTGGCTATCAGAGATGAGGGGCATCAACATTGGGCAATGTTTTATTATGTTAATCACCATACATTACATCATTAGTTTTTGATGTAGTGTTCCATGATTCATTGTTTGCGTATAACACCCAGTGCTCCATGCAGTATTTGCCCATCACCAGGCTAACCCATCCCCCATCCCCCTTCCCTCTAGAACCCTCAGTTTGTTTCTCAGAGTCCATCATCTCTCATGGTTCGTCTCCCCCTCCGATTCCCCCCCTTCATTCTTCCCTTCCTGCTATCTTCTTCTTCTTCTTCTTTTTTTTTTTTTAACATATAATGTATTATTTGTTTCAGAGATACAGGTCTGTGAGTCATCAGTCTTACACAATTCACAGCGCTCATCATAACACATACCCTCAGGGTTCTAGAGGGGAGGGGGTGGGGGATGGGTTAGCCTGGTGATGGGTATTAAGGAGGGCATGTTCTGCATGGAGCACTGGGTGTTATATGCAAACAATGAATCATGGAACACTACATCAAAAACTAATGATGTATGGTGATTAACATAACATAATAAAATAAAATAAAAAACTAAAAAGTAAAAGGTAGTGTTTGGCTCTCAGAGATGAGGGGTAGCAACACTGGGGAAGGTCCACCTTCAAGGCCCAGGTACACAAGGCCTGCCTGAGACTGAGGCTGTGGTTGGACAGGCCAGCAAAGACCTACTTCTGAGTAACCTGGCTGTCTACCACAGGTGCTGGATCCGGGACACATAGGATTTCCACTGTGTATGTCTGGGAAGGAGCAGTTGAAAGCTAAGGGAGGAGCGCAACACTGAAGAAAATCTGGCAACCCAGGCCCCATCCTAAATACAAAGTGACAGCTACCTGCTGCTAGAAAAATTTGAAGCTTATGGTGCCTTGCCCAAAGTGAGGGCAACAACAAAAACACCACATATCCAGATCAATTCCCGACTAGTTTAACTCAGCCACACACTAGCAGCCTGATAGGAGGAGAAATGTACCAATATAGTCTATTTATCTCAATCTCTGCTAGCCAACAATCCATCTAAAATAATGAGACCCACACAAAAATGCAAGAAAAAAATCCATTTTTAAAAAGTAAGTGACAAAAATAGACTGAGCTATAACCCAGATGTTGGAACTATCAAGCAAAAACTACAAAAATAACTATGGTTAACTATGCCTGCTGGGAAGGTGAAAAACATAAATGAATAATAGGTGAAATTTAGCAGAAAAAGAGCAAACTAAAGCAAAGTACATAAAGGGAAATTTATAGGACTAAGTATATTAGAAAAAAATAAGGGTCTAAAATTGCTATCACAGCTTCTGCCTTAAAAAAAGAAGAGTGAACTAAACTAAAATTAAGCAGAAGAAAGGAAATTACAAAGAGCAGAGTGGAAATCAATGAAATAAGAAACAACAACAACAACAAAAAAGCAGTAACAAAAATCACTGAAACCAAAAGCTGTTTCTTTGAGAAAGTTAATAAAATTGATAAACCTCTAGCCAGACTGATTAGGAATAACAGATGATACAAATTACCAGTATCAAGAATGAGAGAGGCAACATCATTACACATTCTACAGATATTAAAAGAATTACAAGGGATTATCATGAGCACCTGTATGCCAATAAATTTAGCAATTTAGATGAAAAGGACAAATTCCTTGGAGGATACCAACTACCAAAGTTCGTTCAAAAGAATTTAAATAAGCTAAATATCCGTGTTTCTATTTATAAAATTGTTTTTATAGTTAAAAACCTTCTCACAGCTGAAACTCCACTCCCAAAAAGTCTAACTGGTGAGTTCTACCAAAGACTTCAGGGAGAAATAACACTAATTATAGGCAGAGCCTTCCAGAAAACCCAACAGATGTGACTGCATCCCACCTCATTTACAGAGGGTAGCATTAACTTTGTGAGGACGGTTTAACATTCATAAATCAATCAATTAATTTTTCATATGAGAAGACCAAGAAAAAAAAAAATCCATGTGAGCATTTCAATGGATGCAGAAAACTTTGGACAAAATTCAGTGTCCATCCCTGACAAAAACTCTCCGCAGACTAGGAATAGCAGGGAACTTCCTCAACTTCATCTACAACTTGGTCAAAAAAATATTTACAGTTAGGTCATACTTACTTGTCAAAGATTGAATGTTTACCCTCTAAGATCAGGAACAAAGGAAGGCTGGCTGCTCTTACCATATCTATTCAGCATTGTACTGTACTAGGCAGGGCTATAAGGTATGAAAGGAAATAAAAGTCATACAGATTGGAAAGGAAGAAGTGCAACTGACTTTTTTTTTTTTTTGAAAATGATGTGATTGTCTATGTAGAAAATTCTATAGAATCCACAAAAAAAGGACACTAGAACTAACAAGTGCATTTAATAAGATTCATAATACAAAATCAATATGCAATAATCTGATGTATTTCTATATTCTAGCAATAAAAATTGGAAATTAAAATAAAAAGTACCATTTACAACAGAATATACATACTTAAAATCCTTAGTAATAAATATGACAAAAGAAGTGCAAAATCTAATTCACCAAATACTGCACAATACTGCTTAGAAAATTTTAAAAAGACTATGTTAAATGAAGATATATACCACGCTCACGAATCAGAAGAAGCAGTATTGTTAAGATGTCAAAAATAATACTTTCTGTAAGCACCTAGGCTACTGACAAAATAATATAATGCAAGTATAAATAGCATGGTGGTAAGGGAGCATATGAAATGGCAGAAAGCCGTGGTGGCAAGGGATAGGAGCTGGAGATGAGCATGAAAATGTAGACTGGGGCTAGGACATTAAGGGTTTTTTATGCCATGCTGAGAGTTTGGGATTTTTTCTGGCCGAAGTTGGAAGTTATTGATAGTTTTATCTGTTTTCAACTTTTAATTTTGAAGTACTTTTAGACCTATAGAACGATTGCAAAAATAGTGCAGAGTTTCCTTATATTCCTCACCCCACTTCTCCTAATATTAGCATCTTACATAACCATAGTACAATTATCAAGCACAGTCTGTTAGCACTGGTTCAGTATTATTAACTGTACTACAAACCTTATTCAAAATTCCCCAATTTCTTTAATAATCTTTTTCTTTTTTCTGGTCCAGGATCTTATGTTACATTGAATTGTCATTTTTCTTTGGTCCCACCATTCTGTAATAGTGTCTCAGTTTTTTATTGATGGCCTTTAAAACATGGAAATAACATAATGAGAATTTTAAAAAATAGATATTCTTGTTTACAATGTAGAAGATTAAAAAGTTTAAGCTGGGGGCTGGGAAATCACACCAGCTGGAAGACAGCTTCAGTAATTGGGTTAGTGGTGATACAGATTGAAGTAAAGGACTGACAGTGACTATTTCAAGAAGGGAATGGTTTTGAGAAATACTTAGGTGGTAGAATTAACAATATGGGTCAACCAAAGTTGATGTGAAGGAGTATGGGGTTCAAGAGAGAGGAACTAATTGAAGAAGACTTCTGAGTTTTGGCTTTGATATTCTGGATAAATGGCAATAACTTCAGGAACATATTGGTTTTTTTGTTTGTTTGTTTTGCTTTTTGTCATTCTGTCTTCCTCTTACACAAACATAAACATTCAGTTCCCCATATCTTTTTACCATGATCTTACTCTTATTTTTAAAAGATATAATTTGCTGGAGTACATTAAGTATTCTGTCACTCATCTTGGAAGAATTAGTTCTAATTCCAGGGTGTGCCATATTATAAAAGAATAATAATTTTAATAACTAGAATTTCCATAAAATGATGGAAAAAATTTGAAGACAAACATATTTTATGATATGGATTATCATTCTTGTCACAATGATGTTTAATCCTCATACTTTGCTGGCTGGGATTATGCAGCTAAAGATCAAATTTTGCCTGTATCAACCACATACAACATTCTGCACTCATCTAGTTTCCTAAATTCTTATTACTGTATCTTTCATCAGCTGATGATCAGCTGTGGGGTACAGGATAGGGAAAATGTTTTAGATAAAATGATCATAACTCGGTAGCCTGTGGGAAAAAGGCCTTTTTAAACATGGTGTGAAGGAAAATATTTCTGACAGTAAAAGACTGACAAATCTGATTATATAATAATTTTAAAAGTTATAAAGAGCTATATAAATTATATATATGTATATAAATTTAAATTACAAGAAAAATAAAGGCAGTAATTTAACATATAAAGAACAGATAAAGGGTTGATACTAAAAATATGTAAAGCTCTCCCTCAGATTACCACAAGACAAACCAACCCAGGCAGAGTTCCCATTTCTTGACTGCCCCTGCACCCTCACCTTGTTGCACTCTCTAGCATGCTCTCTCTACTCCAGCTACCTGGCTCTTCTTTTCCCTCTTCAGTATCCCATGCTTTTTCTGCCACAGAATTTTTGCACATTCTATTTCTTCTGTTTGGAAGTATTTCCTTCACTCTTTTTCATCAAGGTAGCTTCTCTTTACCTAATTAGTTCCTACTTATCCTTCAGATTGCAGCTCCAGATTCACTTCTGCCTATAAGGCTTTTCCAACCTACAGTCTAGGAAAATGCTTTTGGGCTATCAGAATAATGGCCCTTGTTGGCCTAGCACCTACTCCGTACATCATTGTACATGCATTTGAATGTGTTCTGCCTCTCCCATTGTATACTGGCCTATTTTTGACTACCTTCCATCCTAAGTACCAGGCCCTTGCCTGATACAGTATGTATATTTTACATTTGTAACATATAGATGTTTATGCACATAGGTGTGTTCATTGCAGAATTGTTATTAACATTAAAAGGGAGGAGACTAATCTGAATTTCCATAAAGAGAAGCCTATGAAAGTATATAATTGGAAGGTTGTAGAGTCAACATCATAAAAATCCATGTTCCAGCCTTGTCTCTACGGATTACTGGAAATGTAAGAATGAGCCTCAAATTAGTGTTAAATAAATGAGGATAGGAAATTTATACAGTATAGCCATGTGCTGATAAAGTAATCGAATGCAAATAAAAACATTTTATAAATTCCAAACAACTACACAAAGATAAAGAGACATTTGGTCATTATTTTTATCATTTTTATCACATCAGTGTTAGTGGAACCACTTTAGGGGCTGATTGAAAGTATACTCAATACTTTTAAGTTCTTCTTAAAAGTTTGTGTCACCCTTCTTAAAATTATCTGTATATACTCTTTCTTTTTGGAGCTGATACTATGTAGGATTAATGCCTTAATCCCAAACCCAAAGGAAAAAAGAGAAAATGGTATCATAATCATTGTTATTCTTTTCTTTTTTACATCCAGGCAGCTGAAATATCCTGAATCTTATATTAAGAGTGAGTTAAGTGATGTACAGTTTTTTATATGTGCCTTTGTGTTTAAAAACTTGAGTTTTTAGTTGTCTGTGGCCCAGGCATTGAAGTCAGTGCTAGATATGAATCCCAACTCTGCCACTTCCTAATAGTGTGAATTTGGACAATGCGTTTAACTTCACTTAACCAGTTTCTTACTTGAAAATGACAATAATAATAGCTCTTCTGCATAGGGTTGTTATGAAATGCAAATGGAAAAATAAAATGACTTATGCTAGGTGCTAGGTTAAATGTTTAGTCCATGTCAGGCTTAGATCACAAATGAGAGATTCATGCTGGCTTTAGGAGAATAAAAAGATAGTCGACTGAAAATTATTCAGTTTTTCAATTGAACTCATTTAATGGCTCGTAATCAACCATTTTAGCCATTTATATTCTTTTAAAGAAGAAATTATGTCTTAATGTTTTCGATTATAATTAAATGAATTTTTCTGTATCAATTACTAAGTAGATAATTATGATTAAACTGGACCTTGTAACACTATTTATATATAAAGACCATCTTTATTTAGAAGAATTTGTTCCAAATTATTATGTTTTTGGCAAACTACATTGATGATTAATTAATCAAATTAATCCTACTTTTTTTATGCCACCTCTCAGATGGTTGCTGAAAATCATATTTGCAAATAATGCTAAATGTCTGTATAGGCTGAAAGTATTTTGTGTTACTATATTCTTACAAGTATGAAAGCAAAGGTCAGGTGCTTTTTGGTGATTGAAAAAGAGAAGGAAGTAATTATCAACACTGGGCTTGTGATTCATTAATGAACTAAATAGGAAAAAAGAAGTTAAATTCAGCTTTTGTAGAAAGAGTACAAATCTTTCATCTGCCATGGAAGCTTACCTTATTTTCTCATTTTTAAGAGCTCACTGATTATAAAATTCAATATTGATTACTGATTTTATTCAAGAAAAATAATACATCATATTAAATGTATTGATCAATTTTAAAATAGGCCCTGACTTCAGATATGATAAAATATAGAAGCTACATACATTTTAGAATGGTGGAAATATGGTACTCTGTATCTGAATTGGAGGAACTTGAAAGAATGAAGATTCATTCCAAGAATAAACTTCTTAGCTTATTATTTAGAAATAAAATGGAAATAAGGATCACCTTTTGGAGTACAATAATTCTTATTAACTCTATGTATCTTCTTTTCTTATACGTCACCCCCACTTGCAAATTAAAAGAATTAGAAAAATAGGGAAATTCCACTCCCCGGTTATAGCCATATTGTCAACAATATTATTGTAAAAAAAAAAAAAAGTAAGAGAAAATCAACAAATATTAGATGTTCTGCAACAATCACATCAAGAAGAGTATTGCAGTTACAGTCCACCAGACTCAGGTTTTCCAGAAAGGGTTACGCATCAGAACTACTCAGATAATACATCATAATGCAAGTACATGGCCACTAGCCTGTAATGAATAAACTAGAACTTCTAGTAGTAGACTTAGTCATCTGTATTTTTTTTTAAATCTCCACTTCCAATTCTGGTACAGATTTAGAGATTTTGGAAACACTATGGTGAATAGATTGGGAGATCTTTGAGGATGGAATCTGCTTATACATTCTCTGATCTCCAAAGAAGTTCCTGGCTCATAGTTAAAAGTTGATAAATGTGTGTTGTAGAATAAATGTATGAATGGAATGTGCTAAGGTCCTGATGTGACTTAAAATCGCTAGAAGAGGTTATATCGGGACAAATTGATCAATATAAATAAGTTAGAAAATATATCAAAGGGAATAAATGTATTCAAGAAAGATGGTGCTATCCAAAAATAGTTCACTGAGTTTGCCTTGAGAATTAAATAACAGGTAATCGATTTCAAGACCCTTTATAGATTTTACTTCTAATCACATTTTATTTAATAAGAAAAATAAGACTCAAACTGCTTAGTTTCAGAGATAAAAAAAAGCGTACATGAACATCATTTAACTTAAATTTACACATTTATACAGAGAACTTCATTTTCATAACTGCTGAGTGACCCAAAAGGGTAAAAGTGTTACTAATTGCAGTTGGTATTAAAAGAGGACGGAGGGGAGTGGAGAAGGAGGAGAGGGAGGGGAAAAAAAGGTGTGCTTCCAGCAATTAGTACAGGCTCCAAACATCTTTGATAGTGTTAAAGTCTCAGACAGCTGGAGTCACAAAACCACCAAGAGGTTCAATATACTCTATGTTTGGAGGTGTGTGTACGTGTATACATAAAATAAATAAATCATGGGAGTTGAAATAATAGTGGGAAAGTAATATGATATTGAGAAGTCCTTGTTTTGGATTCTTACAATAAAAAGGTGGTGGATACCCATAAAAAACACACTCTGATCTTGCAAGTTCAGTTTCACACTATCTAATAACTGAAGAATGCATTGTATAGAACTAAAAGTCTAAATAAGTAGTTTTCTAACAGTCGATACGTGGAATTCTTGTAGCAAAAGTTAGATTGCTTCACTAATCTTTGTTCCTGTTCTTGGTGTAGCCCTTCATTTTCTCAAATCTCTCTTCTGCTGTCATGAGTTATAATCTTTTTTTATGCTCACCTTTATATAGGGCCCTATAAAGGGTCAATGTCCAGAGCATATAAATTTGTATCTTTTCTGCTCCGGCCAACATTTTATATTGGTAAAATGGGGCAAAATGGGTGTCAAATATCTCCTTGATAGGTTGCTTTGCAGACCCATTTATATATGTGCCCAACCAGCGTTGTTTTGGGGTCACACAGTTTCAATTCATTTTAGGTGTGTGGGCTTTTCCTTTTCTCCTTAGTGGATCAACCTCTTTTTACCAAACTTGACAATACACAATCTCCAATTGAGCTTTTCCCTATGGAGACCTGTCTATCTTTTCTTTACCACACAAAATTGTAAGGTTACCAGTATCATTTGCTTACTATGCTGAAAAGCATTTTGGACAATAAGTTAGAGACCTGGGTCTTCTATTTTTTTAAGGGGGTACTGTATGTTTTCTTGACAACTGTGAACAACAGAAGTTGGAACACCATAAGTGGGATACATGTCTAAGACCTGCAGGCTACTACTCTCCCAGTCTCTTCCTATGAAAAACCTAACACAATGATTTTGGTACTCTTTCTTTTTGAGTCTCAAAATTTTTCTCAAAATAGTGTTCCAAGATGCCAGCTTACCAACCCAGTCACAGATGGCATAGCAGTTAAAGTTGATTTTCCATCCCTGGACTACCTGATTGCCTTTTTTTTAATATTATTGTTATTATTGTTATTTATTCTTTTAATTTTACTATGTTATGTTAATCACCATACATTACATCATTAGTTTTTTTTTTTCTTTTTTTCTTTTTCTTTTTTTTAATTTATTTATTTGACAGAGAGATAGCACAAGTAGGCAGAGCGGCAGGCAGAGGGAGAGGGAGAAGCAGGCTCTCTGCTGAGCAGGGAGCCTGATGCGGGGCTCGATCCCAGGAGCCTGGGATCATGACCTGAGCCGAAGGCAGACACTTAACCGACTGAGCCACCCAGGCGCCCCTATCATTAGTTTTTGATATAGTGTTCCATGATTCATTGTTTGTGTATAACACCCAGTGTTCCATGCAGTACATGCCCTCTTTAATACCCATCACCAGGCTAACCCATCCCCCCATCCCCCTCCCCTCTAGAACCTTCAATTTGTTTCTCAGAGTCCATAGTCTCTCATGGTTCGTCTCCCCCTCCGATCTCTCCCCCTTCATTTTTCCCTTCCTACTAGCTTCTTCTTTTTTTAAACCTATAATGTATTATTTGTTTCAGAGGTATAGGTCTGTGATTCAACAGTTTTACACAGTTCACAGCGCTCACCATAGCACATACGCTCCCCAATGTCTATCACCCAGCCACCCCATCCCTCCCACCCCCCACCACTCCAGCAACCCTCAGTTTGTTTCCTGAGATTAAGAATTCCTCATATCAGTGAAATCATATGATACATGTCTTTCTCTGATTGACTTATTTCACTTAGCATAATACCCTCCAGTTCCATCCACATCGTTGCAAATGGCAAGATTTCATTCCTTTTGATGGCTGCGTAATATTCCATTGTATATATATTCCACATCTTCTTTATCTATTCATCTGTCGATGGACATCTTGGCTCTTTCCATAGTTTGGCTGTTGTGGACATTGCTGTTATGAACATCAGGCTGCCCATACCCCTTCAGATCCCTACATTTGTATCTTTGGGGTAAATACCCAGTAGTGCAATTGCTGGGTCATAGGGTAGCTCTATTTTCAACTTTTTGAGGAACCTCCAGACTGTTTTCCAGAGTGGCTGCACCAGCTTGCATTCCCACCAATAATCCAATCAAGAAATGGGCAGAAGACATGAACAGACATTTTTCCAAAGAAGACATCCAAATGGCCAACAGACACATGAAAAAGTGCTCAACATCGCTCAGCATCAGGGAAATCCAAATCAAAACCTCAATGAGATACCACCTCACACCAGTCAGAATGGCTAAAATTAACAAGTCAGGAAATGACAGATGTTGGCGGGGATGTGGAGAAAGGGGAACCCTCCTACACTGTTGGTGGGAATGCAAGCTGGTGCAGCCACTCTGGAAAACAGTATGGATGTTCCTCAAAAACTTGAAAATGGACTACTTGATTTCTAAATTACCTTTCAGATTTAATATTATATGGTTTTCTGATTGCAATTTCTGAGGATTCCTGTTTTTATTTTATAGAGAGTTTTCAGTCATCCTTCCTTATATATGTAACAAGATAGATAATACCAAATAGTAAATAATCTAAAAGTAATACATTTGCTTATACAATAATAGCAATTGTTTCTAGTGCTTGCTTAGTTTGTGTTCTCACTAACAGAGGTTAATAGGAAGTAACATTGTTGGTTTGAAGAAATCACAGATTATATACTAAAGCAAAATTATATGATAAATAATGATTTATATATGACTCAAGAGTTTTTCTTTTTAAATATGAAGACTAAAATAGACAATTTTCATATGTGACAACATATAATACTTAAACTGAATTTTCTCATCTCAACTTCTATACTTATAACTTTATAACTTTTGTGATAGATTTATGTAAACTGTTGCATTTATTTGATCATCTTAAATTAGTGTAATCTAAACATGGAATTCAGTTGTGTATACCTTAAGCTATTCTCCATATTTTGATTTTAAATGCTAAATGAGCCAAATTTTTAGACAAAATCTTTTTTAAAAAGTGAATACCTATTTGCTTAATAAATCAGTAATGGTCTTCTTTCCTACAGTGAGGAAGCAAGCTTTTGACCAGTGTTTTTGCCTAAATCCATTGTAACTAGAAATTCATATTGCTTTTATAAATGTTGAATTCACAAACATGAGTAGGTTCTATGATTTTTACTGAAACTTCAGCCTCAATCTGTTACGGCCTAAGAAGCATTCATCCTTGATGCTACCTTTCAAATTCATTTGAAATCATATAACCTGTCTTATGCTTAAAAATAATGTCCCTGATAGTTATTAATTTATTTTGTATGTACTGGTTGGCTTAAAATTAATCATAATAAATTTATTTGGTGTTTATGTGCATGTCATTAATATAGTACTTCCAAGCTTGCACTTTGTCAGCCTTCATTAACTGGCCAATTAATTACATGGAGGTACTTCTCATCTAAGTTTTTCTTTGATTTTTTTTTAAAAACTCTGCAAAACAGATTATAATAATGTATAAATATTGAGAATATTATACCTACAGTGCCTAAAATCTAGAATAATGCCTGGACCAATTATAATAATGGGCCTTCTCAAATAAAATTTATTTTACCTTGATTCCATCTGAATTTACTTTTGATTTTATTTCTAACCTCTTGCCTTCAAAGATTGGCACTCTGAGATTGCTCAGATATCTTAACTCTTATTAAGACTTATTAAGAGTTAAGACTTATTAGGGGGAGCCTGGCTGGCTCAGTCAGTAGAGCATGCTACCCTTGATCTCAGGGTTGTGAGTTCAAGCCCCACATTGGGCTTAGAACTTACTTTAAAAAATTAATTAATTAATTAAAATTTTAAAAATCAAAAAGGCTAAAAAAAAAAAGGGCACCTTGCTAGCTCAGTTAATAGAGTATGCGACCCTTGATTTCAGGGTTGTGAGTTCACACCCCACATTGGACATAGAGATTACTTTAAAAAAAGAGAGAGAAAGTTAAGACTTATTAACTCTATTTTTCTATATATGCTGTGTCTTTATATGTACTTATAATTTGTATTTGACCCAGTTTTAAATATGTTTTGAAGTAAACATATATGCATACCCAGAATAGTTAAAATGAAATTAAAACACAGATAATAAATCATATAATAAAGATTAGAAATTGTTCAACCAGAAACCAGAATGAGATAATTGTTGAAACTTAGTATTTGATTTGACCATGAGTTTTCTGACTGCCAAGGAAAAGAACAAAAACATTTTCATTTTTCCAGTTTAATGAGAGAGACAAAGTGTCATTAAACTTTAGATACCAGAATGGCTCTGTTTTCTGTAGCCAGAAATTCTTTACTTAAGCCTTTCATCTTCCTTTTATTCATTCACCAATTTACATATTATCTGCTTTTTGAAAACCTTGTATTACGTACTCAGTGAGGAATTGTCTTTTCTCTGAATTTATACATTGATCATTATAAAAGTATAGCTGTCGCTAATTGAGTACCTATCATGTGAAAGGCAAATAACAGACACTGAATTATCTCCAATCCTAGCAATAATCCTGCAAGATTCATGCTGTTTACCCTCTTTGCAGATGATGAGACTGAGACCACGAGAAGCTAAGTAATTTGCACAAGGTCAAATAGCTAATAAGGGCAGAGTTCGTTAGCTGAATTCAAGTAGCATTTTGTAATTTGAGGATTTCTTCATGGAGAATGTTCATTAAAAAAAAAAAAAAATCCGTAGTTGTGTAATAACCCCATAAGCTCTTTTCACTGTTCCTCCAAAAGAGAAGTTATATGAAACCCATTGACATTTGAATATTACTGTGCTTTCTTGCAGCCTGTGAACTTATGAATCAAGGCATCTTGGCCCTGGTCAGCTCCATTGGCTGCACGTCAGCAGGGTCCCTCCAGTCTCTGGCAGATGCCATGCATATCCCCCACCTCTTCATACAGCGCTCAACAGCTGGGACCCCAAGGAGTGGCTGTGGACTCACCCGGAGCAACAGGAATGATGACTACACTCTCTCTGTTCGCCCACCTGTCTACTTAAATGATGTTATCCTGAGAGTGGTCACAGAATATGCCTGGCAGAAATTCATTATATTCTATGATAGTGAATACGGTAAGTGTTTGTGATTTGTGTGAGTTTTGTAAGCTGATATTTGCATGGCAAGCAACTTCATTAAATCTTAAAAAACTTCAAGGAGCTTACTCATTGTTAACTGTGATTTTCTTGTTCTGTCATAATCTTACAAATCTAGCAGCAAAAACAAAAAGTTTTACTGAGTTCAAGTTCAGTCGTTTGTATTAAATCACTTTGAAGTCAAATTAAAAAATAAATAGCTGTCCCTAATGCTCAGTTTATAAATGTTTCTAAAGGGAATTTGACTTCAATATATCTTGATTTTTCAAATAATGAGAAGTCATAAAGACAATAGCGTCTTTCTCCCTTTTCAAAAACATTTGTATCTTTATAGAATAATAAAACACCGTTTTGGACAGATCCTGGAACACTGAAAATAGATGCCTGTTTATATTTATTGGTTCAAAAAAAAAAAAAAACTGACCTATTTCCTTACATCCTTACACTCTTTGGGAGTAACGGTTTATATTACTTTATAGTTAGCATGACATTTTGTCTGCAATATGAAATTTCACAAAAATGCTGAGTAGTATGAAGACACTTAATTTATTTAACTTCCCAAGATAAAACACAAAGCATTTGCCCTAAATTTACTATAATTCGAGAAGATACTTTGTCTCAGTATTTTTACTTGTGTTACATTAAGAAAAGTGAACAAAAATGACAACTATAGTTTATTTTTTCCTGAACAAATCTATTTTCTAACTGACTGATCCCAAAGATGTTCAAATTTAGTCTCTCCAATTTTTGTCATTAGGGGGAATAGAGATGGATATAATAAAATGAGAGAAAATTAGCAGGTCTTCATGAAGATATATATTTTGAAACATATGTTTCTTTAGAGATTTGCCTTAAAAAGGAGTCTCAGAAAAATGTTTTCCATTCAGGATGGATGGGTCTAGTTTTTATTTTTTTATTTCAAAAAATCACGAAGACTTCACCCTCTGTAGTACAACCAGTTTTTTCTTAGCAAATAAATAAACATTTAAAAATAATGGTTTTCTTGTCATAATCCACCCAGCATTGTGAACAATACTAGAGAACAGTTACACAAGAGCGAGCCAGAAAGTGGCATCAATAGAACTGAGCACAAACAGGTTGGCAGGAATCTGGAAAGCAACGAATAGGAGCCCCTGTGGACTCCCACGGAGGGAGAGCAAGTGGCAGTTACATTTATCCCTAAATATTCAAAGGTCGCATGGGGTTTTGGCAGCCAGAGTAGATTAAACTTGACGGGGAGATTTCAGCCAGAAGTCTGTGGCCCTCTCCAGAAGCACACTTGTCTCCAGGACGGAAATCCTTATTTTTGTTACTTAATTCATATTATTTAGGGATCACAGAACAAAGACCAAGAGACTGAAATGAATAAAGTTAAACAGAAAACGAAAAAATAATCGGCTCATCAGTAAAAGTAAGGGTTGAACGCAAATTTGAAATTTGCTGATAGGATTATTTAGTGAATGTAGTAAACTCTACCTCTGGAATCAATATGTGGAATATGCCTTTGTCAGTTTTCTTTCCGTCTTATTATCTATGATTTTTATTACCTTAACTGGCATTCTTATGATCTCTGCTCAAATATAACTTGAAATAATGAATTTTTAAACTGTAAACCTTTCTTTAAGAGGGGGAAAACATTTTTTAGTTAGTCTTACCAAAGTAGTCCAGTAAAATAAAGAACAGAAAAGTGATTTTTGATGAAAGTTTTCACAACATTAAAATGAGAATTTTACTTTTTCATTATATACATCCATGAGGAAAAAAAATCCCTTGTTATCTTGTTTCCAAGTCCTACATGGTTTACAGCTAGGAATTCTTCTAAGAAAATACATTTTTATTATTGATGAGGTAAATGTTTTTGAAAATGTACACTAAATTCATAGTCATAGAAAATCATTTACATACATTTGAAATTCCTTATTCTTTTTTCCTCTGTTTAATAAGTAAATAAGATGCTGTAATCACAGTGCATGACTGGAGTCCTCTGTTAGAAACAGGATTTGTTTTAGGAATAATAATAATAATAATAATAATAATAATAATATGTTCTTTTACTTTGGTGATAAACTTGCTTTTGACTTACTTTTTAATTTAATAATTCATGAAAAACTACCCTGCTCATATCCTTAAAATTATTTCCAGTAATACTCTTGTTTAATAAAAGAAAATTTCCCTTTGATGCTCACAATAAATCTTCCTAGTAAAGAACTGGGCTAGAGTCCAAAATAAACATCAAGCTATCCAAATACCTTCTACCTTGAAGAGGGCTACATGTGTTTACATATCCATTCATCAATGTCATCATTTTAAGTTCAAACATTGGAATTATACTTGACTTTTATCTTGGTTATCAGGAATTGCTTTCATTAAGGAATGGATTAAGCATCATCTATGCATGAAATAAGGCATCCTGCTGGAGCCAAATGTGATTAAAGATGTATTTTGCTTATAAAAATATACCTTAAAAAAAAGAAAAAAAAGATTAAGCTTCTATATCCAGTTAATTAGAGAAACACTTTTTTCAAAAGCAGTTAATTATGATTAAGGGCACAGTATAAAAGTCTACATTAAATTCCCTAACAAAGAAAATTCAAGTCTTTGATTCTAAGTAAATGGATGAAAACAGAAAAAAAAAAAAAAATGTGGAAACTTTATTTGAATGGATTGATTCAAGACATTTTTAAAAAGGCTTGAAAAGAGTTTAGGAAGTGTTGAGCTTTTAAAAAATGCGCCATTTAAGAAATGTTCATTGCTCACTTGCTTAGTGCAATGCAAAATATGAGATAAAAAGTTTTACAGAATGTAGTCTTAGCCCATAAGAAGCTTACAATTAACAAAAGAGGTAAAATATTTATGACTCTTTTAATCGAGAAAATAGTGTGTTAAGTGTCATGAATGACGCAAACTGAATGCTAATGGTGTGTAATGAAGAAGGTGTTGAATTTTTGGCAGCAGTGATCAAAGAAGGCTTTATGGGTGGACCTTGACGTTGAATGTTGCCTTTCAAAATGCTAGCTAACTTCACAATGTGTGAGAGACAGTCACTCCAACAGAGAGAAATTGTGAACAAGTCTTATAGCAATAAAAATATTAAAAATAATATCTCTGAGCATTTAATTTGCCAGGTCCAAGAATAAGTATTTTACATTAAGTCATGTAATCTTTTCAACAGCTCTATGAAGTAGGTAACATTATTATCACAATTTTACAAAAAGGAAAACAGAAAAAAAACAAAACTGAGTTACTTTCTCACAAAACACAGCTAAGTATGAGCTGAGTTCTAAAGTCTGATCAGAGTCTACACTCCTAACTATGTATAATGAGTATAAAGGAGTTGCAGTGTACTATTCCCCAAGAATGTAATAAAAAGGGCTAATCTTACAGAGAGCATTTATTATATCCAGGCTCTCTTCCAAGTGCCTACAGTGCCTACACGTGTCATCTCATTTATGATGATGATGATGATGATGATGATGATGGTGATTTTTTGCAAATGAAAAAACTGAGGATGTAAGACATCAGGTAATTTGCAAGTAAGCTGAGAAGCACGAATTCAAACACTGATAGTCATTTCCATAGTTCTCGTTTTTCACCACTATTTTGACTCTATAGAAATAAGAATAAAATTAATTCCTGACAACTGTAAAATTTAAAAAAAATGAGTTTACAAATGAAATACATAGAATCATCTTTATTAAAGAGAGAAAATGATGTCAAGCCTGCAGATCTTCACCATATTAAGATTTTCAAAGAAAAATACTGTATGTCAATTCAGAAGATTTGGCTATCATTGGAAGTATGGAAACAGGACAGTCATTGGGCCAAAGTAGGCTGACCCATTGGCACAAACAGCTGCCTTCCTGCAGAATAACCATTCTTGCTTTTCAATTTGCCAACAGAATGCGAAGTTCATTTGAGAGACCAATACCTCCCATTGAAAAACTACATTTTTTGGCTCTCTTACAGCTGGGAGTTGTGATATAATATTGTCAAGAGCTATGAAGGGTCTGAGATTTTACTCTACTTGCAAGCTAAGTTAGCTTGCATCAATTTCATAGATACTGGCAGAAAACATTCTACTTCTTTAGACAGATAGAGGACTTTAATAGTCATGGTACAGCAAGCAGCGTGAACCTCATATTAATGTTGTTTCCTCTTGACCTCCTGTCTTACAAGACTATGTGTAGCCACTCCGGTGGATGCTGTACATGCAGTGGGCTCGTGTGACAGCTAAGGAACCCTGGCTTAGGGAATCTCTATCTTTTATGATGGGCTTCTAAGTAAACCTGCTTGGCGTATGTCCAGAAAAAGACATTATCTTCATTGTAAATAAGTCTCTCTTATCTAGGGAGAGTTTCTGCTTGCATAATATGAAATAAGACACAAAATCTATGGAGAATTGTCTCCCCAAAAGATTTTTTTTGTTGTTTGTACAATATTGTTGGCTTCTAGCAAATTTCCCTATGTATATGCCAGTCCTAAAACCACTCTGGTTAATCTTATTGACAGGAGGTAGGATCAGATCTATTCAATTTGTCTCCTCTGCATTTATTTAAAGAAACTATAAATAAGATTTTTAATGAGCAAGATTGATCTCAACCATGCCCATCAGGGTCCTGGACTCAGCAAGCTGAATAAATCCCATAAACTATCAAGAGTCTACTTTATTTTTTTAATTAAATATTTTATTTATTTACTTATTTATTTATTTATTTATTTGAGAGATAGAGCGAGAGAGAGTGAGAGAGCACAAGCAAGGAGAGCGGCAGAGGGAGGGGAAGAAGCAGGCCCCCCGCCAAGCTGGCAGCGTGATGCAGTGCTCGATACCAGGACCTTGGGATCATGACCTGAGCCGAAGGCAGACGCTTAACCGGCTGAGCCACCCAGGCGCCCCAAGAGTCTACTTTAAAAAGTCAGAGAGTTTCCTCCTTAAATTTCTGCATAAACCTTTTTACTTGGCCAGAGGCATTGATCCAGGTACAATAAGATTTATTTGTAATTGCAAAGATTCTACCTGTCTCACAAGGAGAAATTCTGTCATCTAGAACAACCTTGGCCAGTGAGTTGAGGCTGACCTGAATGACTTCCAAGGCTGAAGTGGTACCATCAATCACTTTAGTGAAATTCATGGGAAAAAATTCTAATTGGATGACTCTTATCATAGGGAAGACTATCTATAGGACACATATCAGTAACAAGTAGATATGGCTCCATGTGGCTCTCCCAAATTAATTAGGGTAAGCCTCACTTTAGAGAGATCTCGGTAAAGTACTACATTATCTGCTGCTAGTGTTTACTTAAATACTTTAGGTTCTCAAAGCCACCCCTAATGTGTGACTCTTGTCTTCAGAAAGGAGGTAACCTTCACACAAGAACTACAGTTCTGGAAATGCACATGATGTCCCTGGTGTGGGAGGGGGGTTGGAGAGATGGAGGTTAGGAAAGAGCGAAGGGAAGGGTTGGTTACATTGCTGGGATCCCCTGAGTGAGACATACATCAATAGGTCCTTCAATATGACTTCTGGTATTTCTAAGAGTTCTCAATTCATATAGGATATATGAATCCAGCTCTTGTTTAGGAGAGACAGCCTGAGGTCAGTCAATACAATCTGTCTTTAGTGTTTGTTTCAAGGGTTAGCAACCTACTGTTGGGCCTGAAATTTCTTTTTGTAAATAAAGTTTCACTGGAACACAGCATGTTCATTTGTTTGCCTGTTGTCTGTGTCTGCTTTTGAGCTACAATATCAGAGTTGAGCATTTGCAGTAGAAACAATATAACCCATAAGCCTAAAATATGACACCATGGTCCTTTAAGAAATTGTTTACTAACCTCTGTTCTATGGCATCATCTGGTGATTTTCTTACCGCTCCATGTAATGAATGAAAATAGAGGCAGAGAAGGTATTTGGAGAGATAGGTGTTTTGCAGGAGGAGTGCATCTCCTGCTGTTTCCAGTAGTCTTTTTGATAAGATTAAGGGAATGATGATCAAATCCTGAGTATAGCCCTCTCTGATGAGGAATAGCAGATCCAGCAGTCAGTTAAATTTAAGGCCTTTATATCAATTTGAAAGGTCTGCACCAGGGTATTTCCTTTCACAAAGAGAACTCCAAGAGTTATTTTGAAAGACAGAAGTCATTCATGTACATCCATTCTATCTTAGGGGGCCTAAGGATTTCCCTTCCCTGTGTTGGAGGTGTTGCTCTTTCTCCAGTTCCAGAAATATGGTGTGTCCCATTCCCATAACTGTAACTTCATTTTTTTCTTCATTGATTTCTGTTTGCACTCAGACCTTTTATCAGGAATGTTCAGGTGCAAAAAGACAGGACATTTTTATAAAACTTATGGAGACCAGTTATGTCCCCCCACTTTAGCCTGCAATAGCCATATAGGAGGACTTGACAAACAGTGTACTCACCATGTGTTCATTACCCTTATGTTTCAGAATCATGTCAGTCCAACAAGAGACTCCAGGAGGTGGGAAAGAAATATAAGTCCAACTCCCTTAAGCTCCATTTAAGCCAGGCAGGCACCCAGGTTGGTCTGGAGAAAGAGAATGAAGTGTCATACTTAGGAAAGGCATCAACCCACTGAGCCCCAAGCACAATAACTACAAAAATAAAATAAAATTACAAAATAAAATAAAATAAAATAAAATAACAAACCAATGGAAAGGCTTAAATAGCAAGCAACTAAATGTCCACCTTCAGAATATAGCAAAATAAGACTGTATTAAACCCAAAGTAGAATAAATAAAATAATTAATTAAGGGTAAAAATTAATGAAATAGAAAATTAATAAACAATAAAGAAAACTAAGAGAGTCTAAATTTATTAATTTTGGGGGCACCTAACTGGTTCAATTGGTAGAGCATGTGATTCTTGATCTCAGGGTCATGAGTTCAAGCCCCATGTTGGGTAGAAAGATTACTTAAAAAAATTTCTAGTAAAATTATTAATTCTTTGTAGAGATTAATAAAATTGATAAATTCCTAGTGAAACAAATTGTTATTAAAAAAAAACAAAATTTACCAGTATCAGAAATAAAAGAAAAGATATCACTACAGAACTTCCTCAAAAAAAAAAAAGAAAATGTACTGCAAGTCCCAACCATGGAAATAAAGCAAGAACTAAAAATGAATAGTCATATAGTTTGGAGAGGAAGAAATAAAAATTTCTTTTTGTCAATACACAATTAGATGCATAGAGAATCCTATGAAATCTCAAAAAAATCGTACAAAAATTTTAAGTTAACTTAGCAAGTTTACAGACTAAAAGATAAATATTTGAAAATAAGTATATATTATAATAGCAGTAAAAAATTGGAAACTGAAATAAACAAAAATGTGAAAACATAGAGTGCCTCAGGAGAAATCTACAAAATATTGCAGTACATTTATACTGGAAACTACAAAATTTGACCAAGAGAATATATATCAAGAGAATGATATATATAATATCATTAAGATGTCTATTCTCAATAAATTAATTTATAGATTCAATGTAATTCTAATCAAAAATTTGTAAGCTCTTTTGAGGAAATTAATAAGCTGATTCCAAAATTTATATGGATATCTAAAAATATCATATAGCCACAATATTGAAAAATAATAAAACTGGATTAAATGCTTTACCTGATTTCAAATCTCATTTAATATTGGCTTAAGATTGACAAATAGATCACATTAGGGTTCAGAAGTCTACTCATTTGTACACAGTCAATTTGTTATTGACCAACACGCCAAGTCAATTCAGTGGAGAAGTGCTCTTAACCAACAGTAATGAAACAACTGGACATGTATATAAAAAGAGAAGAAAAGAAGGAAAAGAAAATAATAAAAAACCTTGACTCCTATCTCACACATACAAAATTTAGTTCAAGATTAATCATAAACCTAAACTAAAAGCTAGAAGAAAACATAAGATAATATTCTTGCGACTCTGGGATATGCAGAGAGTTCTTAGACACATCAAAAAATGAATCTAAAATAATAATTTGGACTTCATCAAAATTCATAATATCTACTCATTAACAGACACCATTAAGAAAATAAGTAGGCAAATTACAAGCTGGGGAATATAGCCCAGGACATATATCCGAGAGGCTTATATAAATACATAGGATTTGTAGAAAGCTCAGAGAATTAAAAAGAAAAATGATTCCTACAATGCAACAATATGAGACCAACAAAAATATACAATTAAAAATGGGCAAAAGGCTTGTGCAAATAATTCATAGAAGAGAAAGATATGTAAAGGAAAGAAAAAGGGGGCAAAAATCAATTTCCCTATCATAGTTTTAAACTAAATAGCATAATTGAGGGTTCCTGGGTGGCTCAGTTGGTTAAGAGTCTAACTCTTGATTTTCGCTCTGGTCATGATCTCAGGGTTGTGAGATCCATCCCTGAGTCAGGCTCTGCGCTGGGCATGGAACCCACCTAAGATTCTCTCCCTCTCTCTCTGCCCCTCCCCCTCCCTCTCTATAAATAAATAAATAAATAAACTAGCTAACTAATAGCATAATTGAATCATCATTTAGAGATTGTAGATTCATAGACAAAAATCATTTAGAATTGAATGTAGTGGATTCCTAGAACCCAAATTTGGTAATAGATCAGAATGAATAGAAGAGCTTTTTAATATCATAATACCTGAGTCCCATCACAGACTCCTGGAATCAGCATTGTTGCAAGGTATGCAGCCAGCTTTGTTCCTCAAGGAGGCATTTGGAAACAAATTTCAGCAGACCTTTTCTTTCAGCATCTTTAATTGTTAGCATCGTTTCCCCTTCCAGAATATTCCAATGGAGACAGAACTTATTATATTTTGAAGGAGCTTACTTCACATTTGGACACTGGGTGTTTCTAGTTGTCAGAAAGTTTTTCTTGATATGAAACTTAAAATACCAATATTGGACAAAGTGATCTATTTTCTGGAATAATAGAAAATAATAATCATTTTGCTTAAAATCATTTATCAGTAAGTGAAGAAAATTGTTATGCTCCCTGAACTCTCCTTAGTCTTCTACTCCCTAAGTACCATTTTCAACATGGGCAATTTCCCATTTTCAATGTGTTGTGCTTTTCAAAGATTTCACTTTTCTAAATGTCTTTATTCCTATCTCTCTAGTTTTTCAGTATCTCTGTATATGATCTGATACATTTACTGATTATTCATTAAGCCTCATGCTATCTTATTGCCTTAGAGAGAGGAGTAAAACCTCTGTCTCTTTTTAGCAAAACAAAACAAAACAAAATTACACACTGGTACTTTTTGTTTTTTTAATAATTTTTTTTAAAAAAAATATATTAAATCTTTATTGTATCATTCATCATATTGCCTTACCCCTCCAATTTTTCATCCTCAATTTGTTTTGATTTCAACCAAATCTCCAAGAGGAAGTTTGGTCAAGGAGGTGGAATATGATATTGAAGAAGGCTCATTAAAAGCAACTGGGAGTAGTCCAGGTAGACTCACTATCAGAGAGGTCTATACAAGGAATTAGTTGAATGTACTAGCCAATGGCTAGATTCCAGAATCAAGGAACTGACAATATACAGAAACCAGAAATTTATAATAGTAGTAGGTGGTTCTTAAAGTAGAATAAAAGCAGATATATTTCTTTAAAGGAAGGATTCTATTCTGAGAATATTGATGAGAGAAAAGTTGAATTTCATATCTGGGAAAACTGAATAGAACTGATTTACCAGAGTGACATAAGCGGTAAGGTTGAAGTGCTTTTCAATGAATAAGCTACTTGAGTTCTTTAATTTCCTTTGCCTAAAACAATATTGGTCCCACAGCCCAATACTGGATTTGATCTATTGATAGATCTATTAGATAGATCAAGTTATGAAGGAGGGATAATACGATGACAGGGATCTAAGCAACTTGTTACAGTAATGACACAGATACATGTACTTACTGAAAATTGTTAGACATCCTCTTACCATAGCCTAATCTCTACTTCAGTTTATGTATTGATTTCATTCTTAGGCAAGATAGATGACATTGGTGACTCTAAGCATATCTTTACAAATTATTATACTAAAGAAAGACCCTCTTCCTGCTTTGTTTGTATATCAAATATCATACCTATAGATATTTATCTATATACCAAATCTTGGGCTCTGTTTGGATCCTGTGCTGATCCTTGAATCAAATAAATTGGCCAGGCACTTGGTGGGCTCTCAATCACTAACCTGAATTATGTGATGGGTGAATTACCTCTGGGTGAAGTGCAGGCGTATGTGGATGCATATGCTTCTTTTTCCAGTTTGAGGGAAACCTTGCTTATAAGAAAAATAATTATTTAAACATTAATTAGATTATTTTATTTTAGTTAATTAAATTTTAAATATTTTACTATTATTAAATTGAATTATATAAAATATGTAAATTATAAATACTTGTCTTTGTAATTCAACATTTAAAATTGCTTTTAAAACATACACTTTCAAAGTCTAGTTTGAGTATGTTTTTGTTTTAGTTTAGTTTAAATTTATTTTATGTTCTCAAAATTTCTGATATTCTCCTTAGTTTCAGGAGAGTATTTTTTCTTTTACAACAGAATTTTTAGCCATATATAGATTTCTACTATACTTTGTTAAACTATTTCTGAAAATCAGAGACCTTAAAGGGCATAATAGGTGTTGATAAAATATCTTAAAATGGAAATGATTAAATTAAATATATATATTTGTCTATATATATAAAAATATACATTTTTGACACCCATAGGCACAAAAGCAAAGAAAAAAACTCAGCTCTAAGGATTATCAAATGGGTTACTTATGGGCTCTCCCTCATTCTGAAAACACTGGTTTAATGATTCCAAATTATAAGGTCAATACATAGTAGAGTGACCTGAGATACTTACACATTACTGTTAAGTACATCAATGTATCACCCTTTCTTACAATTAAATTGACATATGGTAAACCCCTTTGAAATGAACATTGAATGATCATCCTCATGAATGCATTCCATGGAATAACAGTGTTTATTCCATGCATCTTGATGTAGGTTTAATCAAAGCCCATAAAATGGACACATTCCTCTTAATTGATTGCAAATGTTTATAATTACCCTGAGGGTGTTTTCAAATGTCTAATGACTATAATATTATTAACTATCTCTCTAGACAGTCTTAAAGCTGTTTATTACTCATTTGGCCACTTTCCAACTTTCAGTTCTCTCATTTACTTCAATGTGCATCAATAAGTGTATAATTAATCCAAGCATCTTATTGAGCTATTTCCTTTGCATTAGTCCGTATTATGTCAAGTAGTTAAAAATGATATATTGTACTACTTTGGATTTGTTCATTAGTCAAATGTCCTTATTGATCAGCATTACTGTAAAGATGACTCTCATACTAAAACACTATGATCTAATGCTAAAATAGTAAGTTCTCATCAAATAGAAAATCTTATTGATGGGCCACTGTTGTTGGACTGTGTCATCTCAAAATCTAATACAGCATATTATCCTTATTTTCTAAATATACCACAAATGGCAAGGGAATACTCAATGGAGACTTAAATCCTTTTTGAAGTAAGGGTTCTTCTAAACAAAAATTTTTAAATCACTCAGTGGTGAAAAGACTTATTTTCTCAGGAAATGAGGCACTTTGTAGAGTATGCTTTGCAATTCGTATGTTGGGAAAAGCCATTCAGCTCAATGATCTCATGGATCCAGCAACATGCCATATTCCTTTCTATGTAAAGTCATGAGATTCTAAATATTAATTTTAAAGCTCAGAATTCTGTCATAATTTCAGAAACACCAAGATTGGCTGAATGCAGTGCTAATCTCTTGCTCCAAGTGAGGTCTTCAATGCATTAAGTGATCAAAACGATTAAATGCACTAATCTACTCAAATGAGGGAGAGAGATGAGTAGACCAAAAAAAAAAAAAAAATCAGACTTACCGAAACTTAGTGACAAACCTCTTTTCCTACCAAATTCAATATTTTAAATTTGATATTTGAACATAATGATCAGAGTGAGGAATACTGTTTGATAGATTCCAGAGAATGTCACTAAATTTAGTTAAATTGCAACTACAGTTTGGAAAATGAGTAGTATAGTAAGATTCCTCTATCTACTATAGGGCCTGTGTTATCATCAGATGCTTTAGAGAGTGAACTCCTTGAGGGCAACAATTGTTTTTGTCTTGTTCTTCTAAGTACTTTTACTTCTCTTCTAAGTACCTTTCAAAGTGCTTGACCCATAGTAAACAGAGAGTTGATTCTAAAAGGGATCTATTTGGATGCTGACCACTAGTTCGAAATGAACAACAGGATATCATACTACTGGTTTGGGGGTCAGTTTGGAAATGTATTTATACATTAGTTTTCAATATAGCCTGGGATTTTTTCAATCCTAATATACATTAATGTAAACCATTTTTAATATAGATTAAATTTAATCTTTCATTAGTGATTATAATGAAGTCATTATTTTACACAATTTAATAAAATAAATAATTAAGCTTCATGGGGTGCCTGGGTGGCTCAGTCAGTTAAGCACCCGACTCTTGATTTCGGCTCTCCCAATTTCAGGGTCATGAAATGGAGACCACGCTGGGCTCTGTGCTCAGCATGGAGTCTGCTGGAGATTCTCTCTCTCCCTCTCCCTCTGCCCGTCCCCCCGCTCATGCATGCACTCTCTCTCTAAATAAATAAAAGCTTTAAAAAAAGAAATAAAATTAATTAATTACTTAATTAGTTAAGCTTCAATCAGCCAGTACCTCTTGGAGTGTTGTGGGAAGTGGTCTAAATAGGTTACACAAGTCACAAGTCAGATGTCAGAGAAATTGATCATTGCTAGAATATCAAGTTCTGAGGGTGTTACCTAGATCAACTTTTAGTCCTTACTAAGATTTTCTTTTTTCATTTCTTCATAGAAAAAGCAGAAGAAAATTAGGAACAAATGGGACTTTTGACTGTGTTAATAAAGTCTTGATAATGAAAATGCACATTGCTTAGAAATTTGCTTTAATGTTTCACAAGTCCTATTTCCTTTTATCAGAACAACCCAGTAATTACAGTAATTAAACTTTTTTTTTCAGCAATAAGGTATGGTTAGTTGCTACTTACCCTATGCCTCCATTCCTTGCTTCCATTTCTTTTATTGGTATTAATCACATTAAAACATAATTACCAGTTTAAGCTGTCCTTTGCTCTACTCAACTGGATGTACCTCAAGGATAGGAACTGTGGTTTCACCTTCATCACCAGATTATCAGATGTTTATAGAAAGATGTTATATTAGTCAATAGCCTTCCTCTTGAAAGGGATAGAAGCTCATTTCAAACTAAGTAAGCAAAAAGTGAAAAAAGCCTCTGTTTTACTTCACATGTTGGCTTCACTCAGCTTCTCTCTAGACACACTGGCTCTTGCAATCCCAAAAGTACATCATTACAACTTGTGATACAAAAGAGAAATCATTTTTGTTTCATTATCCATATACCAAATTTCAGTCCTCATTTGAATCCCGTGACTATCCCCTAGGCCAGGGACATGGTGAGCTCAAACTGACCGTCCTGAGATACCTGACCGCACAGAGTGTAGATTGCCATAGAACGTGGAACACAAGGGATGGGTCCAGGTTTGTTTCTTAAGTGAAAAATGAGGTTTTGTTATTTGAAATCAAGGAGAAGAAACACTGGGAACTTAAAACAGCAGACATTAACTATGAAATTAACTCCAAGCTCACAGGGCCACGTGGGTATCAAACTAAGGATCCAAACTCATTTGTCTGACGTCAAGCGTAGTGTGTTTTCCATAGTAGAAAGTTGTTTCAAAAAAGAAAGGTGCAGTGACTTATAAAAGCAAATTTCTTATAAGGTCAAATTACCTTGAAAACCAAAACAATAAATGCAAGGAAAATTCCTGGCTGCGTTCTGTCCTGTGCCATCCAAACCCCCCTTCAAAACTAAAGCATTTATTTCCCCATCCACTGAGAGCGTTGGCAGCTGACTACCCTCCCCAGGAATTGCCCTCAGGTGAAGAGAACCACCAAACCAAAGCCCATGCAGGATGATAGAGTTTCTTCTCCCACTGGTCCTAACGTAGGAGAACTCTGAGGGCATCACACTTCCCAGGGTCTGGGCAGGTCTCTGCTGAGCATCACCACGGCTCTCCCTCCGCCTACTCTTGCTCCCTTCCCTGCACAAGTGTTATTCTTGAGAGCTATCCCCAGTAAACTTCCTGCTCTTCCATCCTGTCTCCAGAGTCTACTTCCCCGGAACTCTACCTTCTACAGCATAGTGGGTTTTCTTTAGACCTGAAGGAGAGCTAGAGTTAGACTAATTATTAACTGAAACCAATGACATGTTATTGGGAGAGGTATTAAGGTTTATTATGTTTCTTAATATTTTTATTTAAAAGTTTCTTCTATTTAAATAAAGTGTAATACACACTATTAGTTAACATGTGAACATCTCTATGCTTTACCTTCCTGTATAGCATGAGTAGAAAAAAATCATTAAGAGTAGTAACAATATGCTAATCCAGGTTCTCCGATAACTACCTGTAAGGAAATCAAGCAGATCAGACTAAGAGACCATAATCTAGGCAGTATGCATAATGTTTCAGGTATGTACATATATGGGGGAAAGGGAGAATCCATAATCTTCATGGCTTTTTCAAAGGAGTCTGTGACACAAAGAAGGTTAAGAAATTGGAGCATTGGGTCCCAAACTGGTTTCTTAAGGATCATCAGCTGAGAAAAATCTCTGGTCTTTGTCATGAGAGTTTTTATTTTATTGGAATGGGGTGGGGCTCAGAAAACTTCTTTTTCAACAAGTTCTCCAGATGATTCCAAAAATAAATTAAGTGGACCATAATTTGAAAAATAGCGACCTAAGGACTAAAGTATACTTCTATATTAGCTTTCTATTGCTGCTGTAACAAATGACCACAAATTTAGAGGCTTAAACACCAGAAATTATTATGTGACACTTCTGGAGGTCAGAAGTCTGACATGGTATCTCAATGGGCTAAAATCAAGATATCAGCAAGTCTGTGTTCCTCTCTGGAGGTTCTTGGGGAGAAACTTCCTCACCTTTACTTGCTTCTAGAGGCCATCTATATTTCTTTGCTAGAGTTCCTGTTTCCCATTCATCAAAGCCGGCAATGTTGCATCTCTCTGAATTTTCCCCAAAGTCAACTTATTCTTTAGTAGTCAGATCTCCCTTTGACTCTCTCATCTGTCTTTTTCTTCTAATTTTAAGGACTCTGTGATCACTAGACCCCCCCTTAATAATACAAGAAATCTCCCCATCTTCAGGTCAGGTGATTAACAACTTTAATGCCACCAGGAGCATTAATTCTGGGGCACCTGGGTGGCTTAGTTGGTTGGGCATCTGCCTTTGGCTCAGGTCATGATCCCAGGGTCCTGGGATCAAGCCCCGCATCAGGCTCCCTGCTCAGCGGGAAGCCGGCTTCTCCCTCTCCTCCCCACTCATGTTCTCTTCTCTCTATCTCTGTCTGTCTCTCTCTCAAATAAATAAATAAAATCTTAAAAAAAAAAAAAAAGGAGTATTAATTCCTCTTTGCTGAATAACTTACTCACAGGTTCCAGGGATTAGGATTTGGGCATCTTTGGAAGGTCACTCTTCTGCCTACCACAAGTTCTTTTGTAGTGCCCAGGAAAAAAAGTCATTTTTTCCCTAATGTTATGTTTAATAACTCAGTTAATAAGGCTTCCACCCTTCACTGTTATAAAATTATCTGGTCAGTAGAATTAATAATCAGTGGAATTACTGAACTGAAATGCTATTTAACTTTCTGTTATGAATAAATAGCACTTAGTCACACCCACAGGCCTAGAAGCTCCTTGAAGCTAGCCGCCCTGTCTTGTCGCTTTTGTTTCTGTGACTTTTATTTTTACTTCTTGTCAAGTAATAGACACACAGATAAGGTCACTGAATAACTGTCATGGTTAATTATGTTCATGAATTAATAAAACCAAAGGTCTACTCTCTCTTTTAATGACTCTTCCACAGAGCAGCTAAGAGACAGCATGATTCAGATTCTTCTCATATTAAACTTACCAGTTGCCACATATCATGGGTGTTTAGTGTTATTCTTAAACAAGCAAAGCCATTATTATTTAATTTATGCATTCCAAGAGTCTAAAACGTTATGCTTGTTATTTTGGGTAGCTACCCAACAGTAAATTTTAGGCAATTATGCTCTATAGGTGTGGATAGGGGTGGTCTCTTAACAAGTGATTATCTACTATTATTAACAATAATAGCAACAACTATGTGTTAGACCCTACACTGGATTTTGTGCACACACGCACCCATGTGCACACCCTCACTAATCTGATCTTTGACGACATCTATAAAATAAATATTTCCTCATTTACAGACCAAAAAACAATTTTGAAAATTTTGCAATCACACCATCTAGGCAGTGATAACCACAATTCCAGACTAAGGAAGAAAAGGATAGCTTGTTATCCACTTAGATGCTCCACTTAAAATTTTCAGTAGGTTAAAATTGTATTTAGGATAAAATCAAAACTTCTTTCTGTGTCTCGCCGGGAACCACAAAATCTGACCCTCCCTCTCCATACATGTTCGCCTCATTGCACTCTCCCCTCACTAACAGAGCTGCACCCACACTGGAATCCTTTCGGTTCCTCAAACACAATCTCTTTGCTGCCTTGGGGCATTTTCCGTGCTGTCATCTTCTCTTCCTACTTCTTTGCCTGGATAATGACTTTTCATCTTTTAGATCAGTTTAAGTACCAGTTTCCCAGAGAAACCTCTCTTGAGTATTACAACTAAAATACATTCTCCTCGCCACCCTGTCATTATCTACCAGAGCACCCTTACTGTTTCCTTCCAAGCACTTAGTGTGATTTGTATTTATTAGTTTACTTGCTCACTGTCTATCTCAGTGTGGGGAAGGGTATTCACTGTTGTATTCCTTGCACACAGCATTGTATCTGTATTCAGTAAATGCCTTGTGGAACATTCTTTTCCTTTTTCTTAAAGTTAAGATATGACATTGCACCAGAATATTGTATCTGTGAACAGAAGGTTTCCTAGAACATAAATGATCTGGAGCCTTAAGCTTTGGTCACAAAATATATTTCAATATATTTCTTGTTTTGTTTGTCTTATATTTAGCTGCCCATTTAAGTGCTTCAGTATAAAGAAACAACAACTACTTACAATTCAAAATCAAGGATCTGCTCTGACACAAATTTGAAAGGCATATTGGTTCTGGGGTGGAGCCCAGCCTTCTGTATTTTTAATAAGATTCCCAGATGATTCTGATTCATACCAAAGTTTAAGAACACCTGTTGAGTGTGTTCATAGTCCTCTTATAGGTCTACCTGTATCTGACCTTTTGTTTAATCCATGCTTGAGTATTTTATAACCTCATGTACTTTCTGATTTGGATATTTAATGAGTACATAATTACTTATTAATATAGTATTCCTGCTTTTGCATCTCTTGTTCTGCTCTAGATGAGGCTTTGTTCTTTTAAGCTGCTATGATTTTGACATCCTGGGTTTATGATATAATTAGGAATAAGAAATACGAGGTAGACTTCATACAGTTATTTATTTTAAGAGTTTGAGATTCACTAGATAACATATACTATTTATAGAATTGTTTTAAAATAAAACCAGTCATAAAAAGAAAACAAAGTTCTTTTTATTAATTTGTAACTCTGCAAATATAAACTTTTATTGTGAGCAAATATCAGCTTCCAAATTTGTGGCTATTTGTTTTCTTGTTCTGTGGGCTTATATATTGCTTTAAATTGGTAATGTAATGAAAAATATTATTGCCCTCGAGAGGCAAATTTTACATGCATGCAATCATATACAATTGGGAGTTTTGAGATATAGTCCATTCATAATAAGTAATCTGTAATCCTTATTACTTCTTATCTTTCACCAGTTTTTCCCTTTAAACATTTTATGCCACGGATATATATAGAAAAATATGGTTTGTTGTATAGTAAAAGCAAATCTGCTATATTAAGATTATATTGTGGCAGATACATCTTCCAATCGTATTTATCAATGTTCAGATCCCTTCTATAAACAGCCCATGTGGTACTAGGAAGAAATATTTGTAACACTTCAGACACTTATTGTTACTTAAATATACATCAAAGTACAATCTGTAAACACTTTATGTAGACTGGATTTTATCCTTTTTATTTAAATATGAAATAGAGACAATTTTCTTTTTTTTAGTTTAAATTCAAATTAGCCCACATATCGTTGGTTATATGATATAGTACTAATGATATAGTACATCATTAGTTTTGGATGTAGAGTTCAGTAATTCATCAGTTGCATATAATACCCAGTGCTCATCACATTTTCATTTGATAATCTTTTAGAACTTTGCTTATTTGGAATTGCTAATATTCACTAGCAAAATGAATATTTTGCTAAAACATGTTTTATACACAAAGTACATTTCCCATACTCCTGAAAAGAAAACTATCTCTTACCAAGTTCACCATATTTGAGCTAAGGAGGTGGTAATCATAAAATAGACAAAAACGTGGCTATTTTATTTGTGGTCTAAGTGACTTAAAACCCTTAGAAGACAACTGCTCTAAAGCCCTTTCTATTTAGATTGTAAATGTCAACTTTTAGTGGTATTGTTGTCCGTTTTGAGAAACATTAGTAATTTTGATTTAGGTTCATCTGCCATTAACAATATTCATATTTTACCTAAAGTTAATATCACTCTTTAATGCTGAGCAAAATAACAAACGTACTTTCTTTATCTCACATTTATTTTAGACAAGTGAGAGTCCTCCTCAACTATTTCCCTCTACTCTGTCTTAAGATTTTATAGAGGTGAGATAATTTAAAATGCTCAATGGAGAGAAAGAACTTCATTTAAAGAATAATAATTCCTACATTTTTTATGTAAACACATTAAGTCATGCTATGCCTAAAATATATTTGAGAGTTCTATCAGCTACTCAGTAGTTTTACATACCCTACAGTGTTGAACAATAAACTGCATTTTGGTGTGAGCGAAATAGCTTTTATCGCTCTTCTGCGCTCTAATTCACATTTTGATGGACTTTTGATGTTCCTAGATATCCGTGGAATACAGGAGTTTTTGGACAAGGTGTCTCAGCAGGGAATGGATGTTGCATTGCAGAAGGTAGAAAACAACATCAGTAAAATGATCACCACTCTCTTTGACACCTTGAGAATAGAGGAATTGAATCGCTATCGAGACACTCTTAGGCGAGCCATCCTTGTTATGAATCCTGCTACAGCCAAATCTTTCATTACTGAGGTAAGTAAAAATTGTCATGGGGTTGGAGTAGGGTTAAAAAAATTAAATGCTTTGGAATAGACCTCACAGTAAAGTTGAAAATTAAGAGCACAATAAGGGAATTAACTACACAACTGTCATTAACACTAATGGAGGTGGGTAGCACACTGAATTCCTTGCTTGTTGCATCCATCCTGCACAAAATTTTCCCACATCCTGCACAGTTAACTGCTGAAAATGTTTGTATTTATATATTTAAGCACATAGCCAGGATGATTTTAAGAAATGTCATGGGAGTTTAAAAATGTTGTTGACCCTGAATTACTTTAACACGTTCAAGAATAAATTCACAAGAGCACAATTCTCCAACTAATCCTTAAATTTTTGCAAGTCAGAATTTTACCTCTGAGGAAAGATATACTTGAACCAGGCTGTTATTGCCTGAACGTGATTACTTTTACAAAAACAAAGAGCAGATTTACTTCTGTTCTGTGAACTTTGTACCAAGATGAATAATTAAAACTGAAACTCTCTGCAAAATGATGACCATTGTACATTCTATGATGCTGCATCTTCAAAATTTTAATTGTATCTGTTAATTTGGCTAGAAGCTCCAAACCTTTGTAAAAATACGATTAAGACTTTTTAATGATTGGTGTAACATCTTTATGTTCTAAAATGCTTACTAGTGCCCTGACAGGATTATTGTCATTTGCCTTACTTCAAGTTTTTAATTTTATATAGTGCTAGAACTGGTCATGACATTACATACTTTCACATGGGTTTTATTAGTAGTGTTTTTAATTTTGGTGACTTTATTTGACTAATACATTTTTCCTCACTTCTCTAGTAAGCTTTCTTTAGCTCCCAAAGTACTGCTATAAAGCCTCCAAATTAGGAATGTGTTAGAAATTCTTTGACACTCTATAATCTAATTGGTATCAAGGAACTGAAGCAGAATATAAATCACTGAGAAGAATAAAACTTTTGGAAAACTATCAATAACGCCATTTTTTTTAACATTTTAATAGAGAACTTTGTTATGCTGTTAAGGACAAATACAGAACTTTGACCTTTTCTAATGCAGCAAATTACTCAGAGAGTCTTTTTGAACAACTAGGTCTTTCCACAGTAGAAAGAATATTTCCAATTTTACAGGAGTTAGTTCTTTCCTTCAAGAAACCCAAAATCTGCTGAAAATTTTAAGATAATTACACAAAGATATATAACATAAATTGGAATCTTAAAATTATAATAAGTGAGGTTGAAGCATCTATGGTCGTCTTTGGTTGGGGATTGTGGAGATCAGAGAACACTTCATTGAGAAGGCACATTTGAATTGTACTTATTATCATGAGTAGGAATTCATGAAGGAAGTGTGGTATGCAACAGACAAATACAAGTCCATCCCAACCACTTTCTGGTCATGTCGGGTTAGCAAATTACCTAACATTTCTGAGCCTCCATTTTATCATTAATAAAATGAGAATAATATATTGATTTCAACTTATTAAATTTGTAATGTAATGAGACATCCTGTGATACGCCTTAAAGTTGGGGAGAGGGAGGTAGCACCTAGTAAGTACTTAAGACACGTTAATTTCTAGTTCATTTTCTCTAGCATATAGCACATGCCTGACCATAGCAGATGCTCAAAAAATACTTGGTGAACTGAAAAGAATATCAAGACTTGCAAAGACACAGTCCTTGACTGAGTGCTCAGAATAGAGCAAGTAGTTTTGTATAGGTTCAATATAGGATATGTGAAAAAGAGAAGTGACACGCACTGTGTAACACATGGCTTTAAACCAGATGGCAAAGGCCCATGAGTGCCAGGTAACAATTCATGTATATTTACTAAGCCAGTCAGAAGAAATGGGCTGAGAAGAGGGACAGATTACCAAGGGCTTTTGCCAAGTCATGATCTTGACTTGTGTTCTGACCATGGCCCCCTATCCTTGACTCTGAACTTTGATACCTGTAATAATCTGCTGTTTCTGTCTTTGTTCCTAAACATATAAAATCTATTTTTGTGAGTTTCCTGAGATTTCTCTTCCTTCCTCTACACTGACACCACTTTTTCCCCACTCGCTTGTGTTTCACAATCGCTGAGTTTATGTCTCCAAACTGTACTAAGTTTATTCTATAGTCTCAAACAGTGATGTAAGAATGACAGAAAGAATGTGAACCCACTGCCTTCCCCATCCTAAGCTAGCTGTTTTCCCTGACCTGTACAGTGGTTCCTGTTTTCAATTAACTGTTTTCCAATATCTCTCCTCTTTCTTCTGCTCACCCATGGGTTCTGGGAGCATTTCCCCACTTAGGAAATAGACTAGCCCCTCAATACCAGAAACAATTAATTCAAAAGGCAAACAGCATGGAATTCAAATGGCACACAGCACAAAAGTTCTGGAGATAGAAAGAATAGATTTTGTTATGTATGTTTATGTGTGGTCTTTGTTCTAGGATAATGATGCCAACACTAGTCTCTCCAGTTTAGCCCAGATGGTCTGCTTGGATTTTGTAGACGAGAATCCTGTCTGTCTATCTATCTATCTATCATCTATCTATCATCTTTCTATCTATCTATATGTATGTCAGCTTTCAAGGACATTTTGCATGAGCCAGTGTGTGAGAAGGCCTTTGTGAAAATCAGTATGTGTTTAACTTGAATCAGTCCTCTTTATTCACTGATTCTGTATTTGCAAATTTGCCTACTCACTGAGATTTATTTGTAACTTGAAAATCAATACTAAGGATGTTTTCACAAGCCATTCACAGAAATGTTCAGAGCTGTGAAAAATTTGAGTTGCCTAAGGTTGCCAACTAAGGTTGAACAAAGCTGTGCTCTGCATTCTTGTTTCATTTCTCATACTGTAAACAAATGTCCTTTTTGCAGTTTATTTCGTGTCTCCTTTTTTTTGCATTTTTTGTGCCATTTTTTTTGGTGATTTCACTGTTTAAAATGGCCTCCAAGTGTAGTGCTGAAGTGCTCTCCTTAACTGTGATGTGTCCTACTGAGAAAATACCTGTTCGATAAGGTCCATTCAGGCATGAGTACCCTTGGCCATGAGTTCAATGTTAACAAATCGACATGTTATTGTTTGAATGCTTGTGCTTGCCCCCTCCAAATTCCTATGTTGAAATCCTGTGCCCAATGTGATGGTTTCAGGAGGTGGGGCCTTTAGGAACTGCTGAAGTCCTGAGGATGGAGTCTTCATAAATAGGATCAGTGCTATTCTAAATGCTAAAAAGAACCCTGCAGAGCTCTCTAGCGCCTCCCACCAAGTAAAAATACAACAAGGAGTCTGCAACGAAAAGAGGGCCCTCTTTTGCATGGTGCAACCATGCTGGCTCCTGACTGAACTACCAGCCTCCAGAACTGTGAGAAATAAATTTTTGCTTTTAGTAAGCTACCCAATCTATGGTATTTTGTTATAGCAGCCCAAATGGACTAGGACACAATAATCTGTATATACATATAGCATATATTAATCATAGGTACAATATGTATTGAATATATAGATACTGTATATAAATTTAAATCTCTTCAAATAGAGACATAAATAAACCCAGAGCCTTGTAGGAACCAAACCCTGTATTTCCCCTAGGAGCAGTGGTTCAGCATTTATTAATTCAGTGTTCTCAGGAAATTTACGGAACATAACTACTGGGAATGATAAGAATTGACTTTGCTCCCATACTTTTCAGCTCCCATCTCATTCCTGCCCTCCCTTTGGCTTGGCATTTGTCAAGTATCAAAATTTCTAGGGCTCTCTAGACTCCATCCTCAGGACTTCAGCAGTTCCCAAAGGCCCCACCTCCTGAAACCATCACATTGGGCACAGGATTTCAACATAGGAATTTGGAGGAGGCAAGCACAAGCATTCAAACAATAAGAGATGAGAGGGCTCTCTGCTGCTGCCCCTTACGACAATAACTAGTCTGTGGCTTCTTCTACCATGTATCATCAGATAACACTACCTCATCTGCTTTTCTTTTTTCAGTAATTTACTTAAAAACACTTTTCTGATCATCTTTTCCCTCTTTCCTCATGGTTATGGGTTTATATACCTACACAACTCCTTATATTTTATTGGGGGTTTAGGGGACAATCCCTTTAACTTTTTGAGTTGGAAGTTCCAGAGTATTCTTTCAGATTTTTAGAGGTTAAAACCAAGCAAACATAAGGTACTTTAAGAACCATTGTTACAATTTTTAAGAAATATCTTGAATAATGACATTTTAAATTTGGAACATGCAACATTTTGTCCAAATTCCAAATTTACAGTTGAAAAAACTAAAGGCCTCTCTAGATGCAATCAATATTGTTCTCTAACTTCCTCCAGCAATGTTTAACACCCTTGCAGCTAATGCTGATTGTGGATGGTAAGGGACACTCACAGTTTGAAAATAGTAAAGTTGTCAGCGGGTCAAAGGGGTACACGATTGTCAGATCCTAAGAGAAGCATTTGTAGAAATAACTTACCAAGGATTATATGATGGATAGAAAGGCATATGAAGCTAGAAAGAAACTGATGGATTGGGATAAAAGGAAAGATAGAGGAAGTAAAGGTTATGATGAGGGCAGAGCCTGGTTCAGTAAGGACCTAAGAGAGGGAGAGATGGAGAGGGGGAAATTCTAGGCAAAGAGGAGGGGATAGCAGAACTCTCACTTTCACTGCTTCCTACACATTATAAGTGGGCACAGAAAGTTGTTGAAATATTCAAAGGAAACATTAACCTCAAAGTCAAAAGAATGAGTTTTAAAAAAGAAATTGCTCACTTAGCATTGTCATTTAATTGCTAACGGGAAAAATGGGCATATCAATTCTGTTTGCATCTTTTTTTTTCTGTCTCTGGAGCAATTATGTGGCACTGAGTTAATTACGCTCCCTTTGAAGTCTTAGAAATTTAATACGTTACATGTCTACAGTTAGTGCTCCACCTCTCATTCAAGAGTTTCAAAGCTTTAAGAAAAATACTGCTGTTCTGTGCAGCTGAGTAAATCAACCTGCTGTGGTATCAGTAGAAAATTGTTATCACAATGTACCTGCTAGTGTCCTTGAAATTAATATGGTGAATCAGGAATGCTTACATGGTTTGATTTAAATATGGATTGGGATGATATTTTGAAAAACAACTTTTTAAATATATATATATATATATATATATATATATATATATATATGATAGATTTGCATTAGAAACTACATAGGTTATATCCTTTCTAGAAAGCATACAACAATCCTATATAAATTAGAACTTTTTGTCATGGTTTTTAGTTTTCAGGTTTGATAAGAAAATCAATTCTTTGAAAACAGGAAGTTTTATTACTTATATGGTAATGAATATAATTTCCTATTTGCATTTCTTCAAGTTTTCAGAAAGGAACCCTACTGTTACATGAAATCCTTTTATTCTGCAATGAGAGAAGTATATCATCTCTTATTCTTTAAACGTACTTTATGAAATAGTTTTCATTTCATTGTACTATATTCCAGAGAACTTTGATCTTGTCAGACAACTTAAAGGCAAAGTTACTTACTTCAAATATATAAGCAGCTTGCCAGAAAGAAGCCTTTAGGAAGGTTTAGGAAACAAGTGAAGATCTTTCTCAATGGATACAACAAGGTTCCCAGTCACCAAAAGGTACTCCGAATATTGAAATTACTGTGATCATTATTTAGTAGCTATTTAAGTAATTCAATATTCTACCAAAAAGAAATTATTTGGAGATATTTTGCAATGTACAGTTTTTAAAATGATACTAGTATAATGACACTTGAAAAAAGGAACTTATAACAGTATTTTTTTCCCCAAAATGTATCCATTGCATGAAAGTCTCTCTAATACTACTGTGTTCATAAATGGCTGCTATACATTTTTTAGAGTAAACCTTGTATTGAAATATAACATACACCTCTCAATTCTTCCCATTCAGTTTTCCCTCCCTTTCCCTATGGTCCTCTGATCAAAAACTATTGATGTACTATATGTTGGCTAATTGAACATAATAAAAAATAAATAAATAAAATAAAAAATAAATAAAATTATTTTAATATTGTAAAAAAAAAAGAAATATAACACACACAAGAATAGTGTACATAAGTGTGTAACTCAACAAATTTCCATGCAACCAGTGTCCAGGTTAAGAAATAGTGCATAATTGGTACTCCCAGGTTCCCTTCCTGTGCACCACTCAGTTATAACCCCCCCAAGGATAGACATTATCTTTACTTTTAACACAGTAAACTAGTTGTGATTAATTTTAATCTGTATATGAATAGAATCAAACTGTATATGTTTTGTCTGTTTTCTATTGGCCAACATTATGTTTATGAGATTCATCCATGTTGAAATATGTAGGCAAAGTTCATTCATTTTGATTGCTTCAAAGTATTTAATGGTACGAATATGCCACAGTTAATATAATTTATGTTGATGATTTTTTCTAGTTCTGCCTATTGCAAATAGTGGTTTTATGCATGTATTTTTGTGTAGGTATGTATTTTTACTGGGTGTATACTTAGGAATGGACTTGCTAGCTCAAGAGTAATACATAAGGTATGTCATTTATTAAAGCTAGATGATACAGCCAGTTTTCCAAGTGTTTATAGCCATTTGGATTTCTATTTTCTATTAGCATTTCAATTTTCCACTTTCTTACCAACACTTGTTTTTTTTTTTCTGTCATCTTCATTTTATTTATCCTCATGGAAATGTATTAGATTTAGCTTTTGTTTCCAATTTGCATTTTCCTGATGGAGTTTTTTGGTATATATATTGACTTTTTTTGATATTTTATTTTATGGAGTGCACATTCAAGTCATTTTCCTTTTTTTCCCCTCATAATTTGTAGAAGTTTTATATATATTAGCGATAAGAGTTCATTGCCAAATGAATATATTTTCAATACCTTCTCCATTGTTTGTCTTTTTACTTCATAAGTAGTGAATTTTGATGAGCATAAATTTTTATTTGTAATGTAGTCCAAGTTATTAATTTGTTTTCTTTATAGTTAGCATTTTTTGTCTTTTTTGTTTGTTTGTTTTTAAAGACAGCTCCTCTTCTAAGGTCATAAAGGCATACTCTTATGGCTTTTATTTTTGTTTTTGTTTTTTAGAAATTTTGTTTTATCATTTACATTTAAATCTGAAGTTCATTTGAAATTGATTGCTTTACATGGTGGATGGAAGAGGCAGAGATACATTTATTCTCCATTATGGTGTCTGTTATTCGTTTCAACATAGGACCAGTGTGCCTGAATTATGTTGGGGAGGAAGAATTTCCTGTGCACTTCAAGGTCCTTCTAGCTGGACTAAGAATCAAATTGACATGAAACAGAGTAACAGGAGAAAATAAATTTCATTTTGTACATATAGGGAATCCACACAAAGGTGCAATTCCAAAGACAGTCACTAAAATGAGGTAATATGTCATCCTGAACTAAGGAGAAGAAGATAAGGGTCTGAGACTTCAAAGGAAAGAGATGTGATTCACAGGAAGAGTAAATGTTTGCTAAACAAATGTTTGCTGGGCTATTCAGAAACAATGGAACAGAGAGGACTTTGATTAAAGGGGCCTTGCTGGGCCCCTCCCTGTCCATCATACTTAGTTCATATCATAATGTTGTTATTTGTGGTGATAGCTCTCTTCCTGGACTAGGTCCTCTATCTAAATTCTTTTAGGCCGTTGTGGGGGGATGGGAGTAAAGAGCTTTTCCTGACTCTGCTGGGTTTTGATTGCTTTTAACTCAAAATAATCTTCATGCCAAAGCAGCATATTTCAGGGGGACCTGTCCCAAACCCCTTCAATGGAAAGGGAAGTTAGAAGTTCCTACCATCAATGAATAAAATGGGAGCTCATTAGTGTATTTGAAAGTATAGGCTATTATGCCTGTACAGTGTCTTTATCATATACATATTTTTTTTCTCTGTAACATGAAGCACATGACTTTAGGAGAAAATACAAGATTCTACTGATGATTTCATTGGAATAAGAATCTTTCTATGCTCCCATGATAACAAAAGTCAATAATGCTGGGTCCCAAGTAGCAGCCAGTGGCCAGTCACTCAAAAATTCAACTCATTCATATGGTTTTTACGATGGCAGGAAATTCTAAGAGAAAAAAGAATTTTAATTTCGCTTGACTAAAACAAACAAAGCCTCTAACAGGCACTGCTTCACTCATGACTTAATTTCTTTTTCTTGTATCACAGTTACCAATTATTATTGAACTGCTCTCAAATCTGAGTTTTTGCTTTAGCTCAGTATTGTACTGAACTTGCAAGGCAGTTCTGTTACCAGTTAACCCACAGGCTTTGGATTTTTTTTTTTTTTTCTTGTAATGAGAAAATCTCAAATTTATTTTACTTTCCACCTGACCAAAATTGTGTATGACAGCGCTTGCTTCTGTTAACGAGGCTGAAAGAGCCTCAGACTTTGCCTCTCTGGTCGAAACTCTGCTTAACTCTCAGAAGGTTCCCCTGAAGAAGGGAACTCGGCAGGGAATCGGGTTCCAATGCATTCAGTCTCCTAATAAGACAGATCCAACTCACCTCGCTCCTGTGACCGCTGGCTTGGGATACAGATACTGGTGAACGGTCTGCTACTAACTTCTACTAGTCTAAAAGTCATTTAACAATTTTTTGCCTTTGCAACATCTCATTTGCTAGTTTTCTTTTTCTGTTAGATTTTCAAATGGGTTCAACATTTTCATTCTATTCCCTTTATTGAAACAAAATTAAATAAATATCGGGAACACTGGTGAGGGTTGTACTCTTAATTGAAAAATAAAATCACAATTGCTTCAACTTTTAGGGAATTGAAGTCCTTCTTTAATCCATTATTCGTTTATTCATTCATTTAGACAATATGTTTAAAGCTATCCTGTTCAAGGCAATGTGGAAAGTGTTGGTAGGAATAGAATCATAAATGATGTATGATTCCAGCCCCCAAGGAATATACAGACTAATAAAGAAAATGTTGTAAACATAAAATGTACAAAATAATAAAACCACAAGAAAGAAAACAGTTAAGTTATTCTCTTCAACCCCCAAAAGGAATTGAAAAGAAAACAAAGTTAGTATCTAAAACTTGATCAGGGGCACCTGGGTGGCTCAGTCGTTAAGCGTCTGCCTTCGGCTCAGGTCATGATCTCAGGGTCCTGAGATCGAGCCCCGCGTTGGGCTCCCTGCTCCGAGGGAAACCTGCTTCTCCCTCTCCCACTCCCCCTGCTTGTGTTCCCTCTCTCACTGTCTCTCTCTCTGTCAAATAAATAAATAAAATCTTAAAAAAAATTAAAAATAAATATAGTTTGCAGATAATGTATGATTACCCATATCTAGAAGCAAACCAAAAATTTATTTGTTATGGGACAACTGAGAAGTCTTGGCTACTTCAAGAAATTTGTAACCATAGCTTGCTATGTAGCTTTATCAAAGCAAGTCTAGAATTTGAATAAATCCAAGAGTGATTTTCCTGCCATGAAGTTACATGGAAAAGCAAGCAAACAAACAAACACAAAGGGATTAGTTAGAATAGACCTAATGATGAATTTGAAGATTAGAATTCAGCAGTGTTTGTCTATTACTGCCTAGAGAAGAAACATCAGACCTGGAAGGCAAGGACATGCCAACATATAAAGGTATTCTCTGTGGTATGCGAGGCACAGTTTATCAGTGAAATAGTTTTCAAAATTATGCACCTCCTTGTTGCTGCTCCCATTTTCTTTTTTTTTTTTTTTTTTTTTAAAGATTTTATTTATTTGAGAGAGAGAATGAGAGACAGCATGAGAGGGGGGAGGGTCAGAGGGAGAAGCAGACCCCCCGCTGAGCAGGGAGCCCGATGCGGGACTCGATCCTGGGACTACAGGACCATGACCTGAGCCGAAGGCAGTCGCCTAACCAACTGAGCCACCCAGGTGCCCACTGCTCCCATTTTCAACATCACCTTTTGAAGCTAGGAAAATGGTGAGCCCCTGTATTTTAAGCACTAGAGACTTAGGTTGCTGCAAATTAATAAATAAACAACTTAATTACTATGCCAGTTTCTAGTAAATTTTCTTAGTATGTAAATGACAAATACATGCTACAAGAACCATTATTTTCCATTTCCAGATCGAAACACAGATTATTACACTCTGCCCCGCTCTTCAAGGCAGCCACGGCAAATGGATCTTAGTTAGCACAGGAGTCTAAATCTATTTGCCAACCTGGGTTAGTATGAGTCAGTCTCCCAGAACTTAATCAATTCCTTAAATGCTTACTGACAAAATCAATACTTTAGATTTGTAGTGGACTAGATTTTAAAGTATAGCCACCCCATGAAGCATTGTTGAAATGTTAGCTGGTACCCCTAGGTTACAATTCTATTTATACTTTTTCTCACTGTAATATAGATAAATAAGAGGGAAATAAGCTGTGTAGGTAGAGAAAATTAAGAAGATCCATTTGATTTTTCCAGCAAATCCTATATTTAATAGAATACACAAAACTGTAGCAAATGAAGATTAAAAGATTAGACTTATATGTGTCTACCAACACTAAAATTATATGAACATGTGGGTTCATTAATCTCAAATACTAATTACTTTAAATGTGTATATTAATTGATGAGACAACATTTAAGTCAATATTTAAAACCCATGTTTAGGATTCGGATTTAAAGCAATATAGTAGAAGGGCATCCTTCCATGAATGAAGGAAACATGAATAAAGATACAGAGATGGAAATTGACAGTCTGCAAGTTGGGACGGGGGACATAGGCTATCTGAGGTAGAATTCTAGGATGCAAAGTCAGGTAAGGTGGTACCAGATTGGTGGGTGAAAACCACCGAATGTCAAACTTACAACGGCAGCACTGACATGGAATTTGGATTCAGTTTTTGTCAAATTAGCTGTGTAGCCCTGGGCAAGCTGTTTGAAATCGTTCAGCTTGATCTTCTTCATCTATAAAATGGAGTAGTTCCTAGATCACAGAGATTTTTGAAGACCATATCTGGTAATATAAATAGAAGGCATAGAATAATGTTCACACTCAGTAAAAACTTAACTATGCTCCAGAATTGTAAGTCGGATAAAGAAGAAAATTCAAATGATGTTGGAATTAATAGACTTGGAAATGATTGGGTATGCAAAATGAGGTTGAGATGTGGGCAACAGAGATGGATCCTATGTTTCAAGTCTGGGTCTCAAGGAAGTTAAGGTTTTGAAATCAGGAACATAAGAAGGTAAACAGGTTTGGGGACAATATGATAAATGTAACTTCAGTAATAAATTTGATGTTATTCTAGAACATCTAGATTGAGACATGCATCAGATTGGTGGAAATGAATGAATAGAATCCAGCTGAGCTAAGGAAAAGCTATTGTATTTGCCAGTGAGATGGTCATTGGTGACCTTTGAAAAAATATTCTCATTAAAATAATGTGAGGAGGGGAAAAGATTATAAGGAAATAAATAACGAAGGGGTTGTTAGCAAATAAGCAGAACAAGAATAGGCAGCTTTTTCAAGTTTGGAGACAAAAAGGATGGTCAAATAGTACTGTATCTTAGTCAGAAACCTATTTCAAGGAAGATATTTTCAAGACTACTTCATGTAAACAAGGGCGATAAGGAGGAAAGGGGAAAATGATATACAAGATATAGAAAAAAACCAATATAGAATCAGTGAAATGAATTAAGATCAGTTTTATAGTTAGATTATATTTTATCAGGATGCCTAGGTGGCTCAGTTGGTTAAGCTTCTGCCTTCAGCTCAGGTCATGATCCCAGGGTCCTGGGATCGAGTCCCGCATCGGGCTCCTTGCTCAGGGGTAGGGGTGGAGGGGGGAACCTACTTCTCCCTCTGCCTGCTGTTCCCTCTGCTTGTGCTCTCCCTCTCTCTCTGACAAATAAATAAATAAATCTTTAAATAAAGATTATATTTTAATGGAGAGAAGCTGAGGAAGTGAGAGAGGATAAAAATACAGAGAATTTGAAGGTAATGAGGGCTCAATTGCATTTGGACAGGATATATATGTATATATATACATATATATACATATATATATAGTAGAATCATAGTATATATATGTATATATGTGTGTATATATAGTAGAATCATAGTATATATATATACGTATATATATATAGTAGAATCAGTAGATTCTAATTAGTTTTCTGTAAGTATTTAGTGGACTGGATGCAGAGGCGGAAAATAAACGAGGTAAAAAAGAATGGCTTACCCAAGGAGGTGGACTAGCCAACATGCAACTATAGAAGAATCAGGCTGCCTATGGGGACCATAATGCAGACAACATAAGAGATGCTGGGCATCAATTGATTTCCAGCATGAATCCTATTTCCTAATGTGAGCTACTGGCTTTAAGGAAAATATATACTAACTTTCCTTATATTTTGGTTACACCTACGTAATAGGTCTAGACTTGAACTTAAAAGAAAGAATATTAATTGGATTAATACTTTAAAGATAAATAAAAATGTGCTTACCTAGAAGAAAATTTCTCAGCCTTGGCTACTGACAGTTTGGACCAGATAATTCTTTACTGTGGAAGGGTCTCCTGTGCACTGTAATACCTTAGAGTCATCCCTACCTCTACTGACTAGACACCAGTATACACCAATCATGATAATTAAAAAAAAGCCAAACATTGCCAAAAGTTCCCATTAGTGGTGATAATGGTCATAGGGACTTAAAATCACCCCTGGTTGATAATCACTGATACAGAACTATTCAATGTTTGAAACACTAAAGTTTGTTCTCATGGAAATTTTATTGCTGGCATATGACAACTTTATTTCACTTGTCCCCTAATAATAGCTAGTCAACATTTATTGGACTCTTTCCAGGTGTCAGACACTATGCTAATCACTCTGTAAGTTATCTTGCATAATCCTCAAAAAATCCAATGAGATGGGTATCTTCATTCTTCATTAAAGGAATGACATAGATATATTTATTTATCTATATTACACAGATTATTTGCATTTTATTTTATTTTATTTTTGTTAAATTAGTCATTATTTTCCAAGTTGTTTTATTGTTTTCTAACAATGTCCATCTGAATTCCTTTTTTTTTGGGAGATTATAATTGGTTTCCAAGTAATACTTACCTCTCAACTGGTAAGTTTACATTATGGTCTTTGACCGTGCCATCTGCGAGGCCAATCAGTCAGCCTAAGAATTTTAGCACAAAATATATGAAAAGGCAAAAGAAATGAATTGTATACATAAACTGATACATAACTAATAGGTGGCAAGAAATCTGAGTTGATTCTGAACATTGTAAAGTAGTTGTCATAGGCAAAAATTAACACTTACTGAGTTTTTCTTATGTGCCAGACACTGCTCCAAGTGTGCTTTACATATTAACACTGTTTTTAATCCTCACAAATTGTATAAGGTAGATTCAGCATTTGGCCCCATTTTACAAAAAAAGGAAAATGAGACACAAAGAGGTGAAACTAGCCCAGGTCACACAACAATAGCCAAGCCAAGTCTAGACCATTCTTAACAAGTATGCTATATCTGTTGCCTCTCCAGGTATACAATAAGTGTGAAAAAAATCATCCTAACTTTCTATTCATGACAAAGAAATTGTTGGTATGCTTAACTCTTGTTAAGTCATTTTTGAGGAGAATTTGCAGTGGGATAAACTAGTGGAAGAGTAGTGAAAAACATTATTGTGGAAGTTAGTCAATGTGATTAGGCTATCTGTGTTTGGTCATTTGTGTTTACCGAAGTTAAGCTTCTACCCAACCACAGAGAAGACCTGGAAATAGAGGTTCTATCTTCCTTGATTAATACATCTCAAAGAGATGGCCCCCAGGTCCTTGAGAAAGACGTTTCTGGGTTATAAAACTACAAGAGGCTGGGGGAAGATTAACATCTCAGGGGCACAGAGAAATAATTTATAATTGCAAATGTCCCAAAGTAAATGCTCTAAGAAAAGGGAAGTCAAAGGCCTTGAATCAGAAAGAAAACTCTCTAAAACTTAGTCAAGCTAAAGGGAATGTTAAGGCTGTCTTGGGTCAAGCATACATAGGATATTTAGACTAAATAGATTTAGTTTTAGTGTGTGTGCTTATAATAGTTATTTTATACATGTGTATTATACATAAAATTTGAATATATATGTTCAATCTATATTACATTTTGAATAATGGTTGAACATATATATTCAAATATCTAGATTGCAGAAATGTATTATCATATAAAGGGACTTTGGGGATGAAAGAAATTGTTATACTCCAGTGACTCACAGGAGTTTTGGGCTAAGGTTTGGGCTAAGATTAGCAAAAAAGTAGCAAGGTTTATTTTTGTAGCTTTTTTGACTTTAAAGTCATTATCACTGGTAATAAGGATATCTTTTTACTGCTTTCGGGGGGACAGAGGAGGTCTGAGTGTCCCTGCCCCTGTTGTTTCTTAACTAACTTTTATTAGTACTTAATTACTGATGTGACAAGACCACTAGATATGCTGTATGTGAGCTTGCAAAGCAAAAGATAATGCTGATTTAATCTGAGAGATTCAAGGAGTCAACCTCATACGGGACTCATGGAAGAAAACAGAAGGCAATAGTGACGACCCCATTGCGAAGTTCACAGAGCAGAGGTGAAGAGGATGAGGACTCAAGGGGTGCAGAGAGGCATGGGGCTGACTGTATTTGTAACAATATGAGTTTGTTTTTGCTGAGAAGCCTGGAAAATATTGTCAGCATGATTCCAACCTGTTCTTGGTACATCTGACCTGAGGTCACTATAGGTACAAACAAAAATTTCACAAACTTTTGGTAGAAATGGAATCACAATTTCAGGAGACTCAGATTTTGTTGAGTAAAGCTTATGCTTTACATTTCTATGACTGCTTTTAGAATTGTGAACCTCAGGGTATTTCTAAATTCTCCAGCTCCTATTACATCAGGGTTGCTCTATGTCAGGATTAAATTGATTGACTTGAAAGCAAACTAAAACCATAAAATAAACCCATCAATCTAGCACTTTGTAAATGTTATATGAATTTTAAAATAGGCTTTTTTTTTTTTTTAATATCTCACCAAATTCCACGTTCACTGACTCCCTGAAGTTCGGTTCACTTTACTCCTTGGAAATTCCTTGTTTTTTATGGAACTGCTTAAATTGAGAAAAACTTACTATTATTGCTGTAAACCCAAATAAAATTTGAGAAGTGCGGAGTCTGGGTAAATCTCTGCAATTCTCAGTAATATTTCTATCTTGTAGGTGCCCAAATTCCCATTGACTAAGACATATGTGATCAATGACTGGTACAAAACATGTAATCGCACACTTTTATATAGATGATGTTAATTACATTTTTGGATTATTGAAGTACTACTGCTAACTAAAAACATGCATATTTCTAAAGGGCTATTTGTCCATTGTTATGTAGTGTTAAATACATGAAACTTTTATCTCAGTGGATATATGGATCTATATGTGGGGAATTTAAAAAATACCTTTACCTAGATCTTATCCCAGAACTTTAAGATTTTTTTTTAATTTGTCTGAGAGAGAGAGATCAGGAGCAAACGGGGAGGGGCGGAGGGAGAGAAAGAATCTCAAGCAGACTCAGCACTGAGTGCAGAGCTGGTCATGGGGTTCAATCTCACAACTCTGAGATCATGACCTGAGCTGAAACCAGGTGTCAGAGGCTTAACCGACTGTGCCACCCAGGTACCCCAGGCATTGGTATTTTTAAGAACCCTCTCAGGTGACTGATTGTAAGGTTCAGGTTGCTGCTTCTCAAGCTTCAATGTGCCTACTAATTTGGAGATTTTATTAAAATGCAAATTCTGATTCTGTATGAGCCTGAGATTTTCTGTTTCTATTAGTCTCCCAGATAACAATAGAAAGAGGATATATAGAATATTTCCATCATCACAGAAAGTTCTATTGGCCAGCACTGCCCTAGAACTTGAATATATATCTAAAAAATCTTTGTCTGAAACTCAAAATAACTGCCATTGGGAGAGTATAGAAATTTGATAACAAATACTGCCTAACAGTGTAAATACCTTTTCAGTATAAGAAACAATAATACAACTAACACATCTACCTAATTGCATTTCAAACTATAACAACAGGTGTTTCTCGGCCAACTGGCATGAGGCACATTATTTGTTGGAAATAATAATAATAATACAAGTTATTTTCTGGCAATCCCCATTAGCTCAAGCTTTGGAACACTGATTCTTTCTAAACCGATAGTGCAGGAACTCTAGTATCTTTCAAAACCTGCCACCTGCTTTCACCTTTCCACAAGGATCCTGCTATCAAGGTTGTTAGGTTAACGACCTAGTTGTTTCAGCTGTAACTTGGAGACAGGTGCTACTATGAGGAACATTCACAAATCACTCTTGCGCTAGGCTGTTGCTGATGTCATGGTCCAGGGCCTCCTTGTCAGAGCAAGATGTCTCCTCCAGCCCAAGAGCATCCCCGTATCCCAACACTAATCCTTATTTCCCAAGCACTGAGCCCTCATTTGAGTCAAAAGTAGTAGTATATTCTGTTCCTTTAGCTTAATAGAAAAACTCTGGTGACCTGGGTTTTATTTTACCTATTTTTTATCGCAGTTCCTTTCTCTGTGGTGTTTAGCACTCATCACATAGAGCATGGCAGGATGTCTCTTATAGTAATGCCTCCAATTAGACCCAAAGATTAGAAACACCAAATTCCATTTCATACAATGTGCAGGGAGGTTGCAGTTTGGACCATATCCCCCAGAGAATGAGTGGGTCTAACTAGGATATCTAGCTGTCATTCCCCAAAAGTCCAGGTACATATGCTCCCTCATAATTAAGCAGCTTAAGCAAATAGACCACTGTGTTCCCACCCAGCCAGCCAGCCTTTCAGAGATAAAATGAAGAGCTGAGATGGCTGGATCTAAACCATGCTGGGACCCCATTACAAAACAAAATTGCTCCTTAAAATGCTAACACACTCTGAATACAATAATCACTTCGTATTTACTCTAAAAGAGAAGAATTCCAATAATAACAGGAGAAACAAAAATAGAGAAATGAACAAACAAAAATGGCCCTTTAAATTTCCCTACTGACTAATTCAGGTTGTTTTTCTAGCGTTGTTTAATGGACACATATTTTTGTGAGTTTTGGATCTTTTAAATCTATTACCATCATTCTCACTATTATTGTTACCCTTTGTTGGACTCTAAGCTTCGGGGTCAGAGTCTTCATTTATTCAACTTTAAATCCTGCACCATATGCAACCTATTATGTTGCAAAGAGCCGGCTCTAAATAAACTATAAATTTTAGAAGTGAAATTGTCCCAGAGATTTATCATTCTAACTTGATTTTGAGGGTTTTAGACCTCCTATAAGTGATCCAAATAAGAACTAAGTTATATATACCAGGATGAACCAAACATGTTCCTTCTTATCTAATTGTAGTCTTTTCCCCTTCCAGCTGTAGACAAAATGGTAAATATAATTTAATTATCAGGACTAAGGAGAGGGTAAATTAGAATAGATGGTTAAATTTTAGGAGAGAAATTACCATACCAAATAATAAGTCAGGATGTTGCACTATTTGTCCTAATAAAATGGTAAACTCCTTGAGGTCAGGGACTATTATAAATTTCATATTCTCCTCAATATTTGACATAACACCTACGTGCAACTGATGCTCAGTAAGTTCTTAATGGTTTGCTTTATTCTACTTGTGCAAAAAGTAAAGCAGAAAAAAAATGATTGTCTTGTATATGAAAACATTTTCTTTATTATTTATGACAGCTTGCCCAGATGAGAATTTTGACACAATTGTAAAGAATTAGGGAATTGGGGGCACCTGGGTGGCTCAGATGGTTAAGCGTCTGACTTCAGCTCGGGTCATGATCCCAGGGTCCTGAGATCGAGCCCCACATCGGGCTCCTGGCTCAGTGGGGAGCCTGCTTCTCTTTCTCCCTCTGCCTCTTCCCCTGCTCATGCTCTCTCTCTCTCTCTGTATCTCTGTGTCGCAAATGAATAAATAAAATCTTAAAAAAAAAAAAGAACTAGGGAATTGAACCACTCTTGGATTACTTCACTTCCTGGCTGATTTTAAACACCTGGAGAAATAAACCGTTGAAAAATCCTTCGTGGTGTCCACAGTTAAGTTTGGGCACAGTCTCACAGCGCTCAGTATGAACAGTAATTTCCAAAATTTAACTTAAGCCCTTGAGGGATGAAATTGGCTTAACGGAGATCTCTTTAGAAGGAATGAACTTCAATTTGACATATGTATTCACTAATTATTATTATTTCTTAATCCTCTTAAAACATAAAAGATGAAAGGCTAAACCATAATTCTAATTGGCAAAGGAATTTCATACCGGGAAGGCACCTCTTGATTAGCAGCTGTGTAGGCAGAGGGAGGATTGGGGGTATGGAAATTTGGCTAAGAATTCAAACAGAAAAGTGCTTGATGTGAAATAGCTCAATCAGTACTCAGCGTGCTGTGAAAGCGCTCAACTGGTGGTGCTCACCTTCCAGCATATTTAAATGAGTTGAAAGCTTACTTTTCAAAAGTGCTCAGTTGGGAGTGCTCAAGTTGTGGCACCTATTAGTTGAATGCTAACTAACTCTTCCTTTTCATATGGTTCGCTTCTCAGTTAAGCAGACAGTTTTGCTCTTCATGTGCTCAGGTTGAACCTGGATTTTCCATGAAACATTGGAAGATCTGCATTTCTTTTGGAGGAGGCAAATTTCCAACCAACCATTCCCATTGCTTTCTCTGGCTCTTTCTTGTTCTCTCTCTCTCTCTCTGTCTGTCTTCCTCATGTCTTCACATTATCTTCCTCACTATTTTGAGCTTTATTGTCTTGTTTGAAGCCATTTTGAGAAAATGAAAATAGCAGAATTTGCTGTGTTACTTCATCTGGTATCTTTTTATTCCTGATGCATGGGTTTGTTTTTTTTCCTAAGTGCCTTTTCAATCATTTTGATAACATTGCTCCTCAGAGAATGGTTTTGAGCTTCACTTTCAGTTTAAGAAACTGCATAGCTTCCTGCTATGTTCCATTAATGTTCACTTTTACCTTTATTTGTTTTTGATGTAGTGTTCCATGATTCATTGTTTGCATATAACACCTAGTGCTCCATGCAGTACATGCCCTCTTTAATACCCATCACCAGGCTAACCCATCCCCCCACCCCCTCCCCTCGAGAACCCTCAGTTTGTTTCTCAGAGTCCATAGTCTCTCATGGTTCATCTCCTCCTCCGATTCCCCCCCTTCATTCTTCCCCTCCTGCTAATTTTTTTCTTTTTAACATATAATGTATTATTTGTTTCAGGGTACAGGTCTGTGATTCAACAGTCTTACACAATTCACATCACTTTTACCTTTAATTCATTATTATCTTACTTTTTAAGTAGGAAAGGTGAGTCCCATAATGTGCTATATAACAAATAAATAACTCCATTAATTAAATTGCTTAAGATCAAATTTGAGCTATATATGTTGAGAACGCACTTTGGGAAAACTATACTATGTCCTTTAATTATCTCACTATTGTTTTAAGTAAGATGAAGATTTCAATGGATTTTGTTTTCTGTAACAACTTTAAAATCTCATGGGAAGATACATTGATGTATAAATGCATTTTTTAGCATACTTAAATGATGTCATGTATTCCTTTTGCAAGTACTTCATTATATATTAAAAATTTTTTTAAAGTATATGCATATATGTGGTAGTTAGTCCATGACTGCTGACTCAGGTCTATGTTCAGTGTGTGTGTGTGTGTGTGTGTGTGTGTGTGTGTGAATGCACTGGATACAAGTGTCAGTTGTATCCTATTTACCCTGATGTGTGTGTGTGTGTGTGTGTGTGTGTGTGTTAATGCACTGGATACAAGTGTCAGTTGTATCCTATTTACCCTGATGTGTGTGTGTGTGTGTGTGTGTGTGTGTTAATGCACTGGATACAAGTGTCAGTTGTATCCTATTTACCCTGATTACTAATACAAAGTCTATACCCAGGTGAAGGAAGCCTTTGAGAACATTCCCCTTTCAATAAAGAAAAAGCCAAGCCACAGCTTTACCTGTAGAAATATGGTGTCAAAGCCTTTAGTTCAGTTTATTCTTGATCTTCTATAATGGTGGGGCAAGTTGTTGTTCAAACTAAAGTTTAAAGAATGTTTAGGCAAATAGAAAGGTAATCTGTATACTTCACATAACAACTGAAGAAGGGGAACATCCGTTCTTCATTTTAAGGTGAGTAAAATAACATCTTAATTTAGCATCTAATGCAGGAGTAATACATTAGCCTCCTAATGCATCTCCCAGCCAACAACTTTCCAAGGCAAAAGTGCCTTCCAGTCCATAAATATCATTGGAAAGGCCATGGGTTTTGGTGGAGATATATATGAGGACTTCTTAGGCTGCAACTTTTGAAAATGGGGGTCATCTAACTCCCTCATTCTGAGTTGGGTTCTCCAAGCAACCTTCTAGTTTTATTTGACTTCCATATTGGTCTACTGTAGAGAAAGTTAGTTAGATGAATAAATTGTTTAGAAAATAAGTTAGTCAATATAGTGTTATATGCCAATTATACTTCAAATTTTAAAAAAAGGTCATATTCTAATATAAGTGAAAGAGATAGGAATCTCACTGGAAATTAATAAATTTGCATGAGGGCTTTTTATCACCGAGTGTATTTTACTGGTGTAAATTTGCACTGAGTGATGGAATAGTGCATAGTGTTCTCTGAGTCTGCACTGCTAATGGCTTGACCTTGGATGGCGATGAATTTAGTAAGGTAATTACTATCACACCTTAAATTCTCCTTTAAGAAAATTTTCTGGATGTCAAAATTATATTTTAAAAATTTTCTTTTTGGATTTCTATTGAATTTATGTGGTGTTTTCACAGTAATGCTATGCTCAATTTTATGAGCACAATGAACTTTTTTTAACCTTTGTGCTGATATTCAAAACTAAAGGCATTTCAATAAAAATTAAAATTTGATATTTTTAGCAACCTGGAGTAGCTTATAATGATAATATCCAATTAAGAATATCTTTTTTATAGAACAAAATGAAGGAAGTTGGGCAGCAGAGGTTTATTCACAAATTCTACCCAGTGGCTATAAGAGGCAGTACCGTGTTATTGCTTTGCTCTAAAATCAAGCTAGAAATGCATGCCCCGTTGCCCCTCGCTGTTTGGCATATTGAAACTTGTCTGTTAAATTACCCTTTACAGAGTTTCAGCATGTTCTCTCTCTCTGAAAATAAAAGCTAATTCAGATTTTTTATTGTTATGATAGAAAAAAAAAAATACCTACAATGGGAATTTGCCACGAAATCATACATTCAAGTGATGTATTTACTTTAATAAACCAAGAAGGTATTTAGGTGGTTTGCATCAATTTTAAACAATTATCTTTTTGTACTTACTTGACCTAGTTAGATAATGATGTGCAGATAGATTTGATTCAACAACACATTAGTGAAAATGTTCAGTGAAGTCTTAAAACAACTGCTTTTAATATTCCTGAACAATAGGAGGCTCCAGGTTCAGCCTCCTGTGAGGTGCGTGGTGCTTGTTTGCAATCAGCTCTGACATTTTCCAATATTTCCACTACAGAGGAGCTCTATTTTGAAAATACTTATTAGAGAACAGCTGAATATGTGTTGTCCATTGAGTACTACTTATTTTTGTTGATTTGTTGTTTTCAGTTGTCGGTGGCCAAGATTAAGAAATGATTGAGAAAGCGTCAGAGTATGTCATTTGATTGCTATACAGGACAATTTTTTTTTAACTTTTTAATATTATCTTTTCCAAATTAGGATTTTGCAATGTCTTATTAATATGCAAATGCATGTTATGATTGTGTTTTTCCTCTACTGTATGATCTGCTTTCCAACTGAAAATTAATAAAGGCTCTCAACTGGTCCTAAAGTTTTCATCAATATGAGCAGATGTTGCTATTGTTTGTTTGACTGGAGCATTTACTTTGAAAGATACCATCTGAGCTTGAAAACAAACTAAGCTCTAGTCCTGTTTTTATATAATAGTGTCAGGAAAATATTTTGTTTTGTTTTGATTTCAGTGGTAAATCAATGGTAGTTATCTGATCATTTTTAGGATGTGAATTTAAGCGAGAAGTCGTACTTGCTTTCTGGTTTTTACATGAATGTCTAGTCAACAACAACAACAATACACTTGTCATATGGGGATCAAATGACAATGCATCTATAACAGTGCTTTTTGTAAACTATTTGCTGTACTAAAATTTCAGTCATTTTATCCATTTTGTAAAAATTGAGCCAACATATAATGCAAACCATATGCCACTGTTCTAACCAATTACGAATTGTTCTAAGCATTATAATACCTCTGTAGCATGGTTACTATTATTATTCCCATTTTATAGATGAAGCTAGGGTACAAGAAGAACTATAGCTTCCCCAAGGTCACACTGTGGATTGTAACCCAGGCAGCCTGCCTCCACAGTCTGTGCTTCTAACTGCCATATTATTCTGTGTTAACAATTCCAAGTGGCTCCATTATTCCCCTGTGAATGCTAGCCCTTGGCTGTCTGTAAATAAGTTCTTGCCTTAATGGTAAGACAGTGGACTTTCCACTAGTGGAAATTATTATTCCTTGACTGAAAATCTTGTCAAAGTTTCTGAAGGACATACATCCAAAAAAGAGGAAGGAGAGAGAGGGAGAGGCTCACAAATTAGTTAATGTTGTGCCAATCCTGAAGATCAGTAGGATAAAAATATTGTACTAGCCTATTTATTTCATTTAGTCTTAAAGTTTAAAACTTTCAACAAAAAAATCATTAAAAAATCTTTGCATATGGTGTAAATCTGATTGCAGTATTTTTATTATCTTATATGTGCTAGAATAAATCATTTGAATAACTATTCATAAAAGTTATATATGCATTATAAATGCAAGAAGGTGGAATCCTAAAGAAGAAAGTATAGAATAATCTATTGTTGAGGCAAATTTACCTCTTTAAAGATACCTTATTGTTCTAGAACAAACAATAATAGTAAGGGAATAGAACTTCGTTAAATTTGTTAACGTGATTCCCTTAACTGAGCAAAACATCTGGACCAGTGATTTTCAGGGTATAGAATGCTGTATGAATCCTAAAGGCAAAGTAGCTTCTTTTATCACATTACCCAAAATATTAAACCCTTATTTTTTAAAATATGTTGATAAAGGAAGGACAGTATGGCCTCTTTCATTGGGTAGTTTATTATCTGAGGTTGTTGATTTTGACACAGACAAAAATTAATATAAAAATGTAAGTACATGCAGAGAAAATAAAATGTGTAATTGTTTAAAACCTTGGACCTTATTTTGGCTTCTCAAATTCTAAATAATGAAATTTGGCTTATAAGTGTTACCAATTGAGCCAGTTGATATTTGACAAAGTCACGTTTAACCCTTCTCAAGTTTCAGCGGGGAATCAACGTTTTGCAGTTTGCTCATCTTCGGCAGATGGTTATAGCAAAACTCCAGCCAGAGTTTATTTGTCCCTTGAACTCCTGGGAGATAAAAAAAAGAACTAAATGCAAAATAAAATAAAACTGAATAATTTTAGAATTTTTATAGGCAGTATGATGATTACTATGCAGAATGATGCCTTGCCCTTGAGAAATTTGCATTTTACATTAAGCAAACTGCCAATTTATACTATTGCTGCTTGAGGTGACACAAATATACCCACAGGCACCTGGCCCTTTAGGCCCTGAAGGGACCCAAAGAACTCCTCTGTCAATATCATTCATGCAAGTGACAAATAATGTCAAACTTATGTAATGAAGCAAGTAAACAAAGAGTGTTTCATGATAGAAACAAATAGTACATGAATGCAGAGATGAGGCTGGGCTACAATTTGAGATGACAGTGAAAGATACAGTTTAGGCTCTCTTGCTCTGTTTCGTATATTATCTAATAGGATACCTTACACTTGAAAGAAATGAGCTTCATTTCTATGAGACAGAAAGTATTCTGGGAATGTTGTAAGTATCTCATACTTAATAACATTTTATCATGAAATCCAAACATGTGGGACCACTGAAGAGTTACTACATTTTATATTTATCTACCTTGAGAAGCATTTTAGAAGTCAAAGGACAAATTTAATATAATTAGAAGAAGAAGTGCTATTTCTGAAACTATTCACCTATTTTGTAATTCACATGAAGTTGAGCTTTTTGATATTGAACGTGAAAGTTTAACAATAATTTCTTCTTAATTTAGCATCTAAAGTTTTATTTTTGTGCTACGTTTATATCATAATCACACACTCAAGATTATGGCTAGATGCAATATGTTTATGAAAAATAATCATGTACAGATCATCGACTAATTTGAGGAATAGATAGGGTGAGTTTAAAATTGGAGAAACATTAACAGTAGTGGCCAGGAAGATTTGCTGGATAGGTTTGGTAGGAAGGAATGAAAGGAAACCATGAAGTGCAGTTATTATAATATCCCTTTTTAAGGAAAAAGAGAAAGGTCAGGTCACTAACACAAAAATCACATGGCCAATAAATGGATGAATAGCCACTTCATATATGACTAAATATACATATATTGACTGTACACCCCCCCCCCACACACACACACACACTCTTGGTTTGTGCCTGGCACCATTCTTATCACTGAGGATACTACAGTAGTACGGAAGAGAGATGACTTTGTCCTTTCACTTAATTTATTTTCTAAAGCATGAAAGCAGAAATAAACATGGTAACAAATTATTTTGATATTCATAAGTGTTATAATGAAATAAACTAATGGGGAAATTCTTTCCAAGCGAGTGATATACTTTAGTAACCAAATAAGTACAATATCCTACAAAGTTTCTTTTTGTCCATGGAGTTAGACCCTATGCAATTGATGGCTATATAGTCAGACTTCCTGGGTTCTACATACATTTTCTGTGTGACCTTGAGCCTGTGTGAACCTCAATTTCCCCCCCTTGGCAAAATGGAATCGATATTAATACCAACGTTTTTAAGTTGTTACCAGGATTAAAGAATTAAATCTATGTAAAACACGTAAAATAGTTACTGATACCTCAAGAAAACTCAAATATGTGCTGTTCCTGTTTTTTACCTATTTTTATTTTTATTTTTTTAACATATAATGTATTATTTGTTTCAGGGGTACAGGTCTTTTACCTATTTTTACTTGTCACTATTATTAACCATGATTCAAAATACTGTTAAGCCATAATTGTTTTTGATGTTGGTGAACTCTTGGTATACAGTGTCAAAAACACTAGGTAAAGTTAGGTTTCAGTACTTCTAAGAATATCCCAAGTGAATCTAGTTAAGGTTCTCTCTGAGTATGATATGCTTGAACTTCCATGGACAATGCTTTCATACATCTTAGATTCTCTCTTATTTGCTCTTCTCTGAACTCTTATTGATACATGTGCCCTTCATGATCTATTACATATGTTTACTACTTCTAATTGAACCACCTTCCTCAAATCTCTAAGTGGCTACATTATAGTATATCCAGCCAAAAGAGCTAAGAAATCAATTTGTCTCTCATATCCTAATCTAAATGTTACTTTGACTTCTTATTGTCAAATTGACTCACGAATCTTCAGATGCTATTCTAACTACTCCTGCAGTTAATTATACCTCTATCCACTAAGTTACTGAAGCCAGACAACTGGGAGTTGCCTTCCTCTCTCACGCCTCACATGACCTCTGTATTCTCCCACATCTCTTTCTCTCTCTCCATCTCTCCATTGCCACCAGCCTCGTTAAAGAATTTGTTAACCCTCGGTTCTCTTGCCTGGCTTATTACTTCAGGTTACTAACTGCACTCACTTCTTCCTAAAACTCTTTCCTAAGTGATGTCCAAGTAATCTTTCTAAAATGCAAGGACTATATCACAGCTTTAGCTGAAATCTTTTAATAGATCTTTATTACCTTTAAGATAGTCTCCTTATAGATGCATACAAATCCTTTCTACCTTAATCTCCTGCCATTGTCCCTTATTTACTCAATATTTCTTGTATTTCCCTGAGAAATTCTTTGCTCTCCTATTTACCCTTCAGAATTCAAGTTGTGTAAATCAGGGCTCCAACCAGAAAGAGATTTCACACTCAAATTATTCAAATATCTCAAGAAGGGAATATTACAGTGGGTCTATTTGGAAAAGTCTAGGCACAGTGTGGTTAATACACAAATAATGCAATAATCAGAGCTAATAAAAGAGTAAGAGATTATAATCCCAGGCCTAAAGTGGTAAAGGGAGAGAGTATTTACCTGAAGCTGGAAGGAAAGGGAACTATGTAGAGAAGCCTGACTGGAAAGGCCAGTGGCTGTAGAACAGAGCACCTTGCAAGGAGGGAACCAGGAGCATGGATACACTAGATATATTCTTCTTCCTTCCTCAGACCCAGCACCAGGTCTCCCTTTTCACTGAACCTTCTGAAAGTCAGAGATCTGGGAGCCATTCACATGGTTCATATAATCTGCCAGGTCAAAAAGATAGAGGGGAATAGGTGGAGGCAGATCTGGGAAGCCAAATGGAAGATACCTGAAACAAAGCTTTTCTAGATTCTTTCCACGTTAGCATTTGCATTTGTTCTTCATGTCCCCTAGGTCACACAAGGCAATGTGGAGGACCCAGATGGGTTTTGTACACTGCACACAAAATAAGTTTCACAGCTGAGGAAGCCACATTTAGGTGATCCAAATCTTTTTTAATAGGCTGTAAGAAAACATGCTTTTCACCCCAGAGGGCGACATTATCTTTACTATATTGGCAGTAAACAAATTTGCCCTTGGCTCTGAAGGCAGACCTTATCTCTATCTTCCAAGGCTGTTTGCTATACAAACATCCTTGCAAAGATAGTTTGAAACAAAAGGACAGTCAGTGCCTTCTCATAAGATATGTAAAAATGCAAGCAACCCATGGAGAATTGTCTCTGACAGTGTGATATTCAATGCCAACTTTTTCATTTTATCCAAGGAGATCTAATTCCCTTTGATTGTATTTAAAGTAAGAACAGATATGCATTTGAACTGTAAGTGAAATAAATTTATGCTAATACTGGTTGAATCAATCTTATATATTTTTATTCTTTATGAGATTGCATTAGAGAAAAAAATCTCCTGATTAAAAAAAAAAAAAAGTTAAAATCACTGGTTTGGAACAGGACACAAGGGCAAGCTACTTAGATGAATTTATTCTGCATTACAACTGCAGATTTTACTCTTAATTGCCACATCCCTTGTTGATTATTTCATAAATATACCAGAGTTTGCACAAAAATCAAAACATTCCAGTGACAGTTCTGGATCTGAATGTGTTCTGTGATGCAGCTTATGTTACCAGGATGGAATAGAGGACATTAACTGCACCTATTAAGTGGAATTACTTAAAAAAAAAAAAAAAAAGAGGTTTCTACCATGTTTCATGTGCATGTGAATTCTAATTTACTAGTTTGAATTTTGATAAAGATGACAATTTGGTATAATATTTATTATTGCATTGTGCTTTAAAGTGATCTAATTTATGAATTTATTACATATATATATATCATTAAGCTCTACTATTTTATGGGTAAGTTTTCACTTTTATAAGACTTGAAACCAGTATGAAAACTTTCTAGGAGCAATTATGCCTTCTTTGACTGCTCTAGGAGACTTCAGAAGATTATTCTAACATCTGAATACAACTAGTTATCTCTCAGGGGGATATAGGAATACCTTTTGTTTGTCTACTTTTATTTGCATTGCATATGAGCTATGTTCTAAATATAAGTAATTTTGTTTGAAGTAATTGTCTAGGAAGTTGTCTTCTTTTTAAGAATATTACAAATTTCTGAGCTACTCAGTCCAGTACGTTTGAGGAATTTAACTATGAACAACTGGAGACAAACATAATAATGTAATATATTTCCCCTAAGGCAATATTAGCATATGTCCAAATCACCAAGAAGGTTTGGCAAAACATAGATTCATCGGTCCCACCCCAGAGTTTCTCAGTCAATCATACCAGAGAATTTACATTGCCAGGAGATGCTCACTGCTGGTCCAGGGACCATACTTTGAGAACCACTGCTCTAAGGAAAAAGTACTCAAATGATGGAAATGAAGATGATGAAGATGAGGTAATGCACACTACATGTTGTTCTGCTGCTTGACAATCTACTAAATTCTTTACATACATAAACATATTCTATCTCAGGAGTCTTTATCTTTAATGATAAAACTGAAGCTAAAAGAGGTTAAATAAATTGCCCAAGATCACAACTTTGAAAGTGCAAGAGCTAGTCCTCATTCCAAGCCTTTATGACTTCATCTTCTTTCACTCTTTGTTTCACAAAGAGTAGAAAACATACCTACAGAAGAGAAAAAAATTGTCACACAGGAGGGGAAATAACTGTACAGTCCATGAAGACCTTTGGCTCTAAAAAACAGATGGAAGAGATGCACTGTATTTCTGGAGAGCCCGGTGTATGTAACCTGGGGCTTCTAGTAAGGGGTGACAAGTTTCCCGGGTAGGAATTAGCACTTGGAATTTAACTCCTGTAATAAGTCAGAGACAGTTCAAAGTCATGCAAAGCCCAGAAGCCACCTGCAAATGACAAGGCAGAAGATAAACACCAAATCAGGTCAAAGCAGGATTTCTTCATAGTTTTCATATTTAAAAATAAATGGTTTCTGTTACTTAAAGTAAATAACAATATTTCTTCATCAAAATACTGGAGACTGAAATGGCATACTCTCTGTGCTTTGTGCCCAATAAAAGTCTAAAATGATGTATTTGCTAGAGTACCCATAAAAAGCTTCATTAATCATCTGGTTCCAGCGACAATAGCAAAGACAAAGTATCAGGGGGAAATGGGAACTTGGTGGATAAGCCTTAAAACCTGAACCATAGGCCAAGACAAAAATATCAGTCTGTCCTGCCTTTACATTTACTGACCATACTTTTGTTCACTGAACATACCAATCTTGTTTCTCACTTACGGAAATGCAATATCTGTCTCCTTTTCCCAAGATGCTTTTTATTCTGATTTCCACAAAGCTCATTCCTTCTTGCTGGTCCGATTTCAAATGTCGCAGCCTCTGGGAGACCCATCTCTCATCAGCCACACCCCAAAGCACTTAGTCACCATATGTTGCAGCATATATTTTACTTACTTGTTAATTATCTTTTTCTTCAAACACTATAATAAAAAAAATGTTTAAAAGGGATTTTTTTGCCTCCTTCTGACTACTGTGTTTCTAGCATTTGAATAGTTTCTAGCACATATTAGATTTTAAATAATTACTATTTCCTTTTAATAAATGAATGAAGGAGGGGAGGAGGGAAGAAAGAAATAAAAACAAGAAAAAGGAACGTATAGAAATTGCAGTACTTGAACTCTGAATGATCAGTCATGGGATTTTCACATCTTAAATCTGCACTGAGTTCCTAGGCTGGCAGCTCTTCACAGACACTCTTCCCTTTATAGTTTTCTGGCTGCAGTGATGACCTCATATAATGTAGTTCTGTAATCTTAGTCTCTTTTTATTCCCCTCATCCTCACCTTTTCTCTCAGTGCTCAAGATACACACACACACACACACACACAAATCTTGAAAAATGCAAATAAATTCCCAGCTTAAATTTGTTCAATTCTAAAATTAGATTGAATCACTTGAAAGATCATTCACTCAGCTCCAGAAGTAGAATGAATTATGTAGGAGACCCAAGACTAAATAGTTTAATCCTATTTCTTCCCTCTTTCAAGAAAGCCCCTTACAAACCCAACTGCATGTTTGTGTTTCTGTAATCAATTGCAAGCTGATTTTATTCATAAAGTCATATTTAAACTAATACTGACATGGAGAGTTAATTCTCGTAATGTGTTTGGATTTTCATTAGGTATAGAATTTAAATCAAGGGATTTGGAAATAAAGTGAAGAGGAAAATTCAATTTTGATAAAAATTGAGTCAATAATGAAAGCAGCATCCTGTAAGCTCTAATGTAAACCCAGTCTTTGAAAAATAACACGCATGGTACTTGGAGATGTTCTGAAGAATGAAAGCTTTTCATGTGTGATCTTCTTGAAACAGAATTTATGTTCAAATTGTATAGGTTCTTGTGCACAAAGAGCAGTAATGCATCCCAAGAATCTTTCTAGATTTTTGGAGTGTGTGTGTGTGTGTGAGAGAGAGAGAGAGAGAGAAAGAGAGAGAGAGAGAGACAGGACAGACACACAGAGAAAGAGAGGTTGAGAGAGAGAAATACCAAGAAAAGAGCCATTGCACATACCTAAGATGATATCTTTCAAGAAAAGTTTGTTACAGATTTGTAAATATTATGTTTTAACCTTACTATACAAATAGAATGTTTTGTCAAGCTTGCTTGGCTACCATGATTTTTTATTGCTATGAAGTAAGGATAATAATAATGTTTCATCTGACTTTTAACTCACTTATTCACTCACTATTAAAAACATTTATTGAGTACTTACTATATGCTAGTCATGCTTCTGGATGTTAGGAATACAGCAAAACATTTAGTGTCCTAACTCTTAAATAATTTTCTAAAGTGAAAAGAAGAGCAACTGATGGTTGGATGCAGTCATTGAAAATATAATGAGATTGAATACAAATGTATTCTGTGAAGGTCTATGCCGTATTTCTTTAGAACAGCATTTTATTATAATGGAATTTGATGGTTTTCAAAAAATATAAGAAAATCAAGTAGATTTCTTTTGGTAACTTTGAAAAGCAGTCTTAGACTAAGGAACAGAATTATAAAAAAAAAAAAGTTACTGCGGTTTGTGTGCTTAATTTAAACCTATAGGTATTATCAGTGCGACAGGAAATGAAATGTATAACCTTCATATGAAGATGTGTTGCTAGGAACATACTTTTTATTTTCAGGAAAAAAATAAAAGTGAGTTGTAGACATAATGCCTACCATTCTAGAAAAATGACTGAAGGCTAAAAATGGTTATATAAAGTGTAAGAAAGCCTTCTTCAGATGTAAGGAATATATACATTCTGAAAGATTACCTGTGGAGTAATTTATGCTCATCAAATATTTTCTCTTCTACCTACATGATACTTGACACTTTCTATGAGAAAAATTTGTACCCAGATCAAATAAAATCTCAGAGCAATCCTTTTAATGTCAGCCTTTTGGAAAAGAAAATGTAATTCCTTTTTCAATTTAGTACTCATGGAAAAAGCAGAAACAGTGAAACTAGAAAAGCAAGACACAATGCTGATCACTTCTTGAGGTGCTGCTGCTAGGACTGGTGGGCAGAGAAGAGAGGACATTAAGACAGTGAGCTTCATGCTGTGAGCCATTAGCTGACTGCTCCAGGCTCTGCTACCAACAGCGGGCAGAAGGGGAGGGGGCCTGGATGCGAGGAGGAAAGAGAAAAGGCAGATTTATTGTCTTCTCTATAGGATCTTATTTCTCTTCTACTCTACTGGTCTTTTATAAGACATGAAATAAGTTTCTTAACCCATTGCTATTTGTATGCTTTGCAATCTGAAAAAAAATGCAAAGGTATTTATATTTTGACCTGAAAAATCATTTAAAAATTTTTTACAATGTTTATGGCTTTATAATTATTCATTTTATGTATAGCTTCCTAAAGACAAAGTCCTAGGAACTGGATTTCTCTAAAGAGTGATTTTAGGAGTCAGGTTTACTAATGTAGGTGTTTCTAACCCTTAGATAATGCCTCGCACAGGGTGAGCGCTCAAAAGATACTGTTGCTGGACTGAGTGTTGTTGATCTGGAAGGATAGAAGCCATGATATGCAGCATATCACGCAGAGTACAAAGTGAGGAGTGTAACTGTTTCACTCATACAGACCACAGTTTAAAATCCAGCTCGGACTCATCACGTGACTCTGAATAAGTGCGTTAACTTCTCTAGTGTTTTCTCTATTGCAGAATAGAAATACTACCTCTACCAACTTCACAAATTGCTCATAAAACAATGCCAGTCCATTAAGCCCTCAGTATGTGTCTTGTGTATCAGTATCATTATTTTGAGTGATATAACATACATACATGGAAAAGAAAATAAATAAATAAATAATGAAAAAAGAAGAGACTTTACAAAAAGGAAAGGATTAAAGCTGCTTTACATATAATAATTAATTTACAAACCTAAGTCTCCTTTATATATTTTATAAAAGTAAATTCTTCACTCAATTATAGCATATTAATTATTTTCAGATTCAGTATATTCATTGAAGTATGACTTTAAGTGACGGTTGTTTAATATGTACTCAGAAGCATTACTTTCAGTGTATTTAGTGAACTAATGGGAGCCTAAATGGGCTAGTTTTGTTTGTAAATATCTGTACTTATAAGTAACATTGCATATGATGTCAATTTAGGGCTAGAATGTAAGCTCCACAGGGCTGGGATTTCTGTCTGTTTTGTCCATCACTAGTTGCCTAATTTCTAGAGTACATCCTAAATATGGTTAATGTGCAATAAATACTTGTTGACTAAAGCAATGGATGTGGCAGCATTATATATATATTTAGATAGTTTGCAAGAATTTCGGCACTGCTAGTATAAATCAACTTCATGTACTCCCAGAAGTTCTGTTTCTTTTGCTTGGGCAAATGGCACCATGAATGTATGTCTCAGTAAGAATCAAAGGAAGCAGTTGTTCTTTTCACTGCCTCATTCCCTTGGCTGCCAATTCTATATAGTCCCGAGGAAACGATGCTACTAGCTTGCGGCTCCTCACACCAGGTCCTGGGTGATGTTCCTGCACACACAGAGGAATACGCACACTGTGCTTATGCAAAGCTTTTGAATCAACAATGCATATAAAATTCAAAATCCTCATTTCCTCCCACAGGTGAAAAACAGCCACAGGGGAACATAGGATACCAAAGAATCTATATATTCTCTTACAAGTAACAACCTGGATGTTTAGCTCAGAGAAGAGCTTTTATGGCCATAATAATCGTGTTCAGATATTGAAATCCTATCAAGAGAAATAGCAATTATATGAATTTGCACTGCTACAGAGGACAGAATTAGGATGATAGGTAAAATTTCCAAAGAAGCATTTTTTTCATTCAACACCAGAAAAAAAATTTTAAGAGCGAGGGTTGCCCAAAATTGAACAGCCTACCTGGTTACTTAATGTGCTATTTAATTCTTTCTTTGTGTGGAAGTTTTCAGGGAGAGACTGGTTGCACATATTCAATTGTTGTGGGGTGTTCTGAGTGGAAAAGTGAAGGAGATGATTTAAGATTACGTTCTTTAGAAGGGATGTAGTATCTGGCCATAGTATCAAACAACTCCAACCTACATATTATGTCTATTATATATTAGTGGGGTCACAGACATTTACACATCACGCTTGAATACACAGAGCAGAGGCATTGATTATATACTTAAAATAATCTTCTTAGCAAAGGCACAGCATGTAAGGTGGAAGTAGGAAAAAGACAAGGCATACTTACACATCTCTTTAAATTTCCCACTACAAATGCTTCTGGTTGTAATAGACTCTTTCCTTATAAATACTCAACACCACCACCTCAAACTCCTCAGAAAGGCACCACATAAAGGCATGGCCTTACTCAAATTCCTTGGCAGTCAGGGAGAGCTGAGGGGCCAAAGGTCTGGCTGCTCTCCGAGTAGAGACCACAGAGATGCAACTGGCCCCATCTGGCTTTTTTCTTGGTGTTTGTCTTGCGAACCTCCGAAGCTTGGGCTCATTTGTCCTTATATGGGAAGTCCCCGCCAATGGAGGGCCTCTGACTTTCTCAGAAGCTTTGTGTCTATTCTAAGACGTGGAGAGACTTCCAAACCCCTGAACATCACCCATAAAACACGGCCAGAAGCACTGCTTTGGGCTCATCTCTCTCTCTGCCTTCTGTGCCGCCACCACCTTCCTTGACACAGAGGAGGTACGTGTAGAGCTTGTCCCAGGGGCTTGAAGTCGAGGTCTCGTATGCCTGCAAAGTGGGTCTTGGGAATCTGAAAATACGACATGCTAATACAGATGTTTCTGTCAGCTTTCCAAACCTTTCCCACTTTTTTAGCCTCAGGATTCTACCTCAGGAGGAGAAATCTGGAGACATAACCTTGATACCACCTCCTACAATGGTCTCAACCTTAACCAGCAACCAAGGTAGAAACTGGGAACTGGGTTCTTTATGTTGACACTCTATGATCAAGTCAGTCAGGTTCTTGATAAAGATATCAAAAACTATATGAAACAATATCCCCAAGATATTATATTTACACCTATGAATAGAATAAAAGATTAGAACAAGTGTGATATAAATACATTTAATTTCATAATCTGAGTCATATGAAATATACCATTCTTAAAAAGGGAAGGAACATCTCACTTTTTTTTAAATACATGTGAAAACCACCTTTGTATTTTGAAAACAACAATGCCAAGGGATAATATTAGTTCAGGAGAAATAGCAATTTTCCTATCTCAAGATGTTATTTTAATCCAATAATCATATTAAATGGACTAGTTTTATGTGCCTTGATGCACAGTAAATAAAAACATGTGTTTTTAAGTTCTAAAACTCTTGATTTAATTTTGATAAAGCATGCATCAGATTTTAATAGATGTGAGTCAGCCTCAATGAAAACAGACTTCATATAGGATGCAAGGTGTTTAATTTATTTTGGAATGCTCTAGTTTCACTTGGCGAAATCTACAGATGAATACTAATCTCCAAAGTGTGAAAAGAACAATAGTTCAAGGCATAACACAAATGACTTAAAAAAAGCAATTTAATTCTCTTTGTTTCAATTTACAGATTTGGAGTGAAAATACACCCAATATAACAAAACAATTAAATCCTCACAATTTAATCTGAAACCTTAAGCTGGTATCTTTAAACTTAAGCATTTCACTTTTGGGCTATCTAGTTCCTTGTTTGCCATTTTTAAAGTAGATTTTCATCAGGTTTGATATTTTATTTTGTGAACTAGAATGGAAAAATAAGCAGGAAAAGAAGAAGCTCATTTTAAAAATCATTTGGAGATGATAAGCAAAGGTGGTTGTTTACCCTTAATTAAAAAAGATGAAGACAGAAAGTATAGAATTGACTTTCCAAGAAAAGCATGAGATAAAACAGACTTGAGTTATAATTTCACAAGAAATGAAAGAGGGGCAGAATATTTATAATTACTATAGCTTAATTGAACAGGTGGATACATACTGGCTGGCATGTGGGCTCATTGTATATTTCAAGTTTGCTAAACTATTTATTGCTGCCTCAGAAGCCTGAGTGTAGAACCAAATGGTGTTTGATACTAACTCTTCATTGTCACCTGCCATTGATAGTAACCGATTGAGAATTCGCTTTGTGTGGCTTATTCTGGTAGATGAAATGTTGCCTCAAAATTAACAATAGCGAAGACCTAATCAGATGTGTGACTTAGAGTTTCGAAAATATATTAGAAGTTTCAGAGAAAGGAAAGAGATGATTTATGGCCAAGGAGTAAATGGCTCCAGAGTGTTGGGCAGTTGTAAAGTACAACTCTGAAGGTATAGTTGCAAACACCCAGATGGAAATAGACAAAGGTGATGAAAGCAACCAACCTGTTTTTCACTGTTTACCTGGAGAAAGGTTGCTGGCTCGGGCAATCTCACAATCTTACATGCAGTCTTTTGATCCCTCTTGGCCATAAGAATGGACGGTGGGCCTGCAACGCTTTCTTACCAACAGATAAGGAACCCACACAGCCTGTTCCAAGCTTATCACCTTGTGTGGAACTATCCTTCCCTGTTTCAGATCCAGTGTGTACTCCTTTGTTCTACATAAGCAAGTGTGTCAGCGGCTCTCAGACACACTAGGGAAGCTGATCTTGCCCTCTCTTCTCTAAGTGAGTAAAAGCGTTGTTCCTTGCAGTGCTTTGACTGCATTGTGTTTTCCTTGGCGACTCCAATACCAAGATGCAATAGACAGGAAGTGTTGGGACTTATAATCCTGGTGGTTGGCACAGTGATGATCTTTGCTGTCCTCCATGTAGTTGGAGTCCTCTCCTAAGACGGGGAACTAGTGTGTGGTATTCTGTTCTATGAAGGCCTATAATGCTATTTTGTCCTGAATCTGTCCCTTGAACATTTGTTATCAATGACTTTGACAAGGAAAGCCTAAATATGAAATTAAGAAATAGAGCTTGAAAATGACTGACTATACTTCAAATAGTAATCAATATCTAATTTCTTAAGATAGATTGTAACAAAATACTCAAAAGGACTAGAGGTAAAATTAACAAAAATAAATATAAAATTCTGGCCTCCTGATTCCTACAACATAATGTACTAGGTAACTGGAGTGAACTTCCACTTTAAAAAAAACAAACAAAAACTAGAACTGGTGTATAAATTTTTGAAAATATCTTCATAAATGCTACCATGAGCTGGCAAAAACACCCAGGCCAAAATCAGGTAGAGCACTCGATCTGGCTTTCATTTTGAGGGCGTTTGACAAACCAGGTAAAGCTGAACATTGGTTTTTGTAGGCTTCCAGTACTCAGGGGACAGGGGGGCAAAGCCCAGGGCCTGCTCTTCCCTCCAGAGAAGTGTCAGAGCGTAGCTCTATGCTTGCCAGTTTTATTTAGTTTTCCTAAGCACAATGGAGGACAATGCTTTCCCACCTCTCTTGAGTTAGGTAAAGGTCATGAAATCGAACTCTGACCAGTGTGATATGGGTGAAAGTGTCACAGGCACCTCGTAGGCCAGGTTGGAATATGTTCCTTCTCCTTTCAGTGGGCGCTGTGGTCATGTGTTGAAGATGGCACAGTCCCAGTTTAGAAAGAAACTGGGTCACTGACTCAATGCACAGGAAAAAGCCACCGAGGAGAGTTGTGATTCTCCTTCACACGTCCTTAAATATCTCTGATATTAATTTTCTCATTTTTCATGTGAAATAATTGAGATTCATGTCTCCTAAGATTCTTCTGGACCTAAAGTTTTATGATTTTTTTTCTGAACACATTATGAACTAATTGAAGATAGGAAGGCTGTTTTGTGTCATATTAATGTGTGTGCTATCTGGTAGGACATCTGGCATAAAACAGGCACTTGTTATATTTTGAATGAATGAGTGAATGATTCAAAAGCTACTTTTCCCTGCAAAGATTTCCTCTGCAGGAACTATCCTTACGTTTAGTCACAATTCTGTTCCTCCAGTGTCACCATCTTGATAAAGCACAAGTTTTTTGTAGGAAAATAATCATTGAACAAATTCACACTCAGGATTAATAATATAAACTCTACAGCCTGACTGATACTCATTTGTTATGCACCGGCATTGCTTTCACAAGGTGTCAAAATATTGAAAATTTCCCATAATATTTCATAAATACCTGCACCTTTAAACCTTCAGTATTCCCAGCCTCACAACCTATTGATCATATTTGCCTGGGTTTCTATGGGTTCTTAAAATTTCTTCTTCCTCATTTCTCACCATTTCTCAATACCTGTGTGGTCTCTGTGATTGGCCTCATGATCCAACTTTTAGACTAAACTTAAAATCACATTTTCATCACCAACTCCTTTTCACTCTTACTTTTTTCAACTGTCCACTAAATTCTCTCAATTCTGTATCTTAAAATTTCTTGAATTGGTTCTTTTTTCATTCCCACTGCTACACATAGGATGGTCCAGCCATTCTGAACTGTATAAAATTCCCAGCATACTCTCTTTTCTCGTACCTGTGCACATTCTATTTCTCTACAGAAAATGTCTTTATCAGCCCTGATACTCTTTTCTGTCTTGCAGATGCTTACTACTTCTCCCCTTCTATGAATTTGTCCTGACTCCTGCTTTTCTCAGGAGAGAGTCACATGATACTACATCTTTATTATTGTACTCAACACATTTTACTGTAATAAATTCTGAACCAAGCCAAAATATCCCAAACTTTAAGCCAGTTTATCAAGAAGTCTTACCACAAGATAGTGTAACTGAGCTATTTGTTGGCAATTCATTCAGGGATTCTAATAACCCGGGGAGGTGACATAAGAATTTAGCAGGAAAAATGATAGCTAGAAAAACACTGGAGATGTGTGTGCAAATAATGAAGAAGGGAGGGTTAATTAAATTTAGGAAATTTAAGTAGCTTCATGTGGCTAAAATGTAGACTGCAAAGGAGAAAGGCAAGATATAAATATGGAGAAAAACAGAGGCTTCACTTGAAGACACTTGTAAGAAAAATTAATGATACTAGATTTTGAAAGTGGTGAGGAAATATTAATATGTTTTCTTAATGGGGAAGTTATATGATCCAATTTGCCTTCTAGAAATGTTACCCAAACAGTATAGTGTTGGGATAAGTTGGAAGAGCATAATAATAAAAGCAAAGAACAATGGGCAGGGGGATGGTGAAACAGGTGAATGGGGCTAAGGGGTACAAACTTTTAGTTTAAAATTTTTAAAAAAGTAAAAAACAATGCAGGTCAAAGAGATGAGCATGTCCTCATAAATCATGGATTATAGTTAGGAGATAGTATTAAGAGAACAGGGTGTTTGACAGGATGTGAAAAGTGAAAAAATGAATTTCCAATAAGCGTGAGGTTCTGGCTTGGACAATTGGATATAATAGAGCTACAAAGTAAAATGGGAAAAAAAAAAAACAGAGAAGGCTACTTTGATAAGGCTGAGAGTGGGTGGGTGGTGATTTTAATTGAGATCTAATAATTTTAAGGAGATTGTAAGAGGAGATGTCCAGTAGGGAGTTAAATATATGAACTTGGAGTATAGGTGAGACTTCTGGTTTGTGTAGATGGATTTGAAACTCAGTCTGTATCAGTGGTTGCTAAAGCAACACTCTCTACCTTTGCCTCACTGAAAAGAAAAGGAAACTTAATGAAGAGGAAAGGAACTGCAGTCACCCTACCTACTCTTTGTGTTTAATGTCATAATTTTCAGCATAAATAGTTGACTAATAGAGGGAAGTGAGAAAAGATACGATTGGGTTCCTCAGTCATTCCTGTGTCTTAGAAAGCTCTCTGTGCTTGAAGCAAATTCTGGTTCAAATGGAAAGCCACTCAAGGCTGTTAGTCCCCCTGCTTATTCAGTCATAAATATAATACACTTAACCTTGTACTCTGAGACTCACTGAGCTCACAGAGCATTGAAGAAAGCATGAGACTTCTCTGAGTGTGGCTTTTCATGTGTGATGAAACAGGCTGTAGATCCACGAAGCTGGCCCTGTATGTAATCTCTTATCACGTGGCTTCTTCCTATAACACAGTGCCTCAACTTGGAGGTTGTTTGGCTGACCAATGTTTACTATTTGGAAAAATGATAATAATTATAAAGATACATGACGATTGTGTGGGGAAAAAAAGTCGCCTCTCTTACTTGTTTCTTCAGTTGTGGACTTAATGTTATCTTTGACCATAAAGAAAACTCTATGTTAACAATAAATGCAAAACAGTCGACTTCGGTTACATGCCTTTATCATCATCCACCAATTATTTTCTTTAACATGACATCAAAGGATGCCAGTTTTGTTTTTGTTTTGTTTTTCACCTTTGATTCACCTTCTGTGAGTCATGTTTCTCCGGTAGGCTTTTCTGCCACTAGAAGGGAAATAATTTGTGTTCTGCTGCAATTCATTATGCAGGGGACAGGGAGAGATAGAGAATAATGTATCTTTGTATAGAGATGAAGGAGCAAGTGGTCCTTCATGAGAAGTTTTATCATTTTAGATTTATCCTTGATATGTGCCTGTCTGTATCTGGATTTTTAAAAAATAGATGAAGCCTCCAACAGTACCGTTATCTAAGTCTGTATTTGCTTCTGTCATTGTCACGTAATAGTTTTTCATTTACTGGGTTGCTGAAGAAAGAGAAAGGAGAAGGTTGAATCAATTTACTAGGGCCAGATGCACATATGACTTTTATTAATCTCTCAGAATTCCTAATGCACCATCTTACCATCGCAGACAATACATTTCCATGTGTAAGTTGTATTTGCATTTTTGTAATTCTGAACTTTTACTCCCTTGTTAAATAATGATTTTAAAAACAAAAATACTCTATGAGTATAACCGTCTACCATGTAGCAGCTCTGAAATTGCAGTTTAGCAAAGCAAATATTTTTTCCCCCAACCATCCTTGGCAGAATGTAGGGAAATGGGTAGTTTATTTTATAAAAATTTCTTACTCTATGTCTTAGATTAATCATAAGTTTAGTGTAAAATGAATGAAGAGGTTAAATCATCAGATTTGACAACCAACAGATGACTTCAAAAAGGTGTGCTATGAATTAAAATTAAGAACTGAATACGAGTGAGCACTGAGTAATCTATAGAATTGAGTCATTAGATTCTGTACTTGAAAGTGATATATCACTCTATGTTAATTATACTTTAATTAAAAAAGAATTTAATATGAGCAATTTTAAAACTATCAGTAATGAATGACAGCTCAATACATGTCTTTGAACAATATCATTAGATATTTTCCTTTTCTAACCTCTAGTTAGACATCTAGACTTATTCTTTAATATTACAAAATTTTCTTGTTTTGTATATTAACTAATGCATTATGATTAATATATATATGAGTATGCAAGTGCACACACTTATACACATAGACATATGCACACTTATACATTTTTAATAACCCTCCTAAGAATGTTATACTAAAACAGAAGTGAACATTCCAAACAATAATTCCGAATTTCTTTCATTCTAAGACTTTTTTATTTTTTTACAAGCCTTTGTCAGTTTTTTTCTGTAACATTTTCTTTAAAAACCAGATAAACAGAAACACAAAATTTTTTAAATTTTAATTTTCTCTGAAATTAGAATACATTTAGGTATCTATATATTTAAGATAGTATGTTTCCTTGATAAGTTTTTATTAGATTAATAATATGCTTTACAAGAAATGGTTTCTTAAAATCGAGGGAATATAATAATACCTAAGACCAAAAAGTGAGTGTATATGATCCAGGCATTGTGTGTGACATATTTTCCAATGACAAATTATCTCATTTGATTTTCAGATGCTATGAGGTAGAGTTATTTTTATCACCACTTCAATTGTGACAAAACAGACTTCCAGGGGTGCCCAAGAATCATGGTATTAAGTTGAGCTTAGACATCATTCCATCCTTTAAGACTAACTTCAAATGTTACATTCAAAAACCATTCTTCTGTTTTGCTCTGATACAAAGATAGATGACCATTACTCTTTCCTGAAAGAATTGTACTATGTAATTACTTGGCAACAATATTTTAATGATGCCATCTGTTTGTGGGTATTTTTTTTTTCTCCCAGGGGCTGAGTCCCTGTTTACACAAAATCACTCCTTGCAAGCTGTGCTTCATTCTCTAGCATTTGCTTGGTCTCCACCTACAGAGTGGAGAAGAATGAAATGGCTTGAGGAAATAGATGATTGCACTTGGACTAAAGAATCAATAAGGCTGCCTCTGTAAGATTATTGACTGGGAGACTCATCTGAGCCCATAACTTTACTTCTAGCCAATGTTTCAAGGAATGCTAGATGCAGGACTATCTGCAGAACCTACGGATTCTTGTAAGCACTGAGGAAAGCAACATAGGATTATTCTATTACAGTTGATTGAGTGTTTTCAAACCCTCTGGTCATTTTCATTCTGTTATATATATTATGCTCCTTCATCGTGCCTTTTCTGTCTCTACTGCTTTTGGAAAAAAAATTCAGGATGAACAATCTGCCCTTTCCCTGTGCACCTTAATTTATCTTACTTACCTATCTAATAGCAGGTTGATATAGTAAAACAAAGATTATTAATACAGAAGAGACTTAGCCAGTTTAAGATTTTGAGACTCTTTTTTAATTCCATGTTTGTTTGTTTTTTATCCTAAGTACTTAAAACAAGATAGATAAGAATTTTTTCACATTTGTAGTTTTTTTTTTTTTCTATGTTTTAATGACTACCTAGGGATTAAGCTCTTAGCACAGACATCTTTTATTTGGCATTGTCAGTACAAATAGCCAGGTGCATTTGATAAAACTGAATTTCGAGTTATAAAGATGATACAGGGTTGGGTGGTGGATAGCATAATTGTACAAAAATAAGTGGAATTAGTTCTATTATTTTAAATATTATACTGACTTGAATAAAATAGTGAATTGCTAGAGACATTTTATTAAAAAGTCAAAGAATTGTACAATTTGATATTCTCATTCTCCTAGAAAGCAGTTACATCTCAGTTGTTATCCCAGTCAATAGAACGTGTTTGAACCTAATTACTCAGCAGAGAATGAGAATAGAATTCGTTATCTGTAGCTGAGAAGATATATAGATAATCTTTGGCACATATTGCCAAAGTAAAACACTGCCAGATAAGACCCATATTTTTGTTGCACCAGGGAAAATTGTGTGATCATTACTCTTCAGGTTGACAAGTAAGAAAACAAAAATTATGATAAAAGTCATAATTATTAAACTTAAAAATGTATTCAAAAATTAACATTAATGAGGGGACATTATTTTTTTTTAAAGATTTTATTTATTTGAAGTGAGAGACACAGCGAGAGAGCGAACACAAGCAGGGGGAGTGGGAGAAGGAGAAGCAGGCTTCCTGCCAAGCAGGAAGCCCGACGCAGGGCTCGATCCCAGGACCCCAGGATCATGACCCAAGCCAAAGGCAGACTCTCAACAACTGAGCCACCCAGGCGCCCCTAATGAGGGGACATTATTGAATACTTAAGGCAACATTAAGTTTGAAAAACCCCAAGTGAACAATACAAAAAGAAAATTCTTTCAGTGGTTTTAAGACTTAAAAAAAAAAAAAAACCTTTACTTCCAAAAGATAAAAAAAGACAGTAACTGAGACTGCTATAATTTTGTTAGTGTTCCCTTTAGCAGCCTGAATCCAATTTCTCTGAATGATGGCAATTCTAGAAAATTGTGTTGTCAACGAAATTAGTATTCTGTGATCTCCGACTCTCCCTTTACCCTTGTCTTTTTGGCAAGGTCTACTCACCTCTCCTCCAGAAATCCACAACCCTCAGAAAGATTTCAGAGCGGCTTCTTTAGGAGAGGCTCATTCTCCTGTCTCCAATTAGGATATTTAACAACTCTCTTTAATAGAATAAAATATCACAGGCTTATTCTGGGTCCTGTAGGGATCTCTTCTCTAATAGAAGCCGTTATGAATAAACCATGTGCTTTTAAGTAGTTAATGAGCATTAGTGTGGGCCGTGGACCAGTGGTAGCAGCCTCACCTAGGAACTAGCTAGAAATGTACATTCTTGGGCTCCAACTCAATCTATTCAACCTCAGTCTGCATTTTGACAAGATCCCCAGGTGATTCCTATACACGTTAAAGTTTGAGAAATACTGTGGAGCTACACCAAATGATAACACTCTGATTCATGGCCAAAAAGAAAATCCCCCAGCTGCAAAAATATCTCAGTCTTAAAAAAGGATTCATATGGTAGTATGAGGCTCCATGGTGGAGCAACCTGCAGGGGAGATATTTGGGGGCTGTTTTGGGAACTATAGCACTAGCATATTGAATAGGAATAATCTTCTTTAGTCTTTGACAAAAATCCCTCCTTATTTTACTGGGAAAAGTTCATATGGCAATGCAAATTAAAAAAAAAACAGGTTAGAAGAAGACTACAACTATTTTGCAATTAGAGAGAGAGAGAGAAAGAGAGAGAGAGAGGAAGAAGATTTTTTTTAAGCATTAACAGAACTTTTGACCTCTTACAAATCATACAATATAGGTATGGCCTTGCCTTTAACTTCTGAGGTTAGAGCAGAAACCTAGTTTTCCAACCTTGAATCATTTCTTTGACCTTTTCTGAATTTCTTCACATCCTTCATCATTAATGGAGTTTAGAACTGAGGATAGTTCACTACTTTCTTAGGGAAAGCTTTGATCAATATTTGTCATAATGAAAGAAATTTGAGCTCCTAATTAACCACATCCTTTTTATACCTTAGTTTTTAATCTGTGTCCTAAATAGCTATACTTAGGAATTTATAGGTTTAACAAGCTTGCCAGGTAATTATGACTCATGTGGTCCTTGGACCACACTTTGAAAAACTGTGAAGACTGATCACTAGATTCATCCTTAAGACTTTTGGGGCAAAACAAAAATATGTAAATCATAGTAACTTTGTCACCTATCTCTAATTCTAGTTTACCTTATGTTTTATTTTTAAACTTATAGCAATATGTTCCTCCTTTGTGCAATTTTAGCAGGGTAAATTGTAACTTTTTAAGGTTGAAAATGTGTTAACTCTTTATCAATTTCTTCTTTCAAGTATTTCTGATTTATATCCATAATTATTTGTAAATATATATATTTTTAAATCTGCCTTAATTTTAATTTTTAAGACATTTCAGTTTTTATTTTGATTATGACAGCAGTTTGATCAACTTCTAATATATTTTGGAAGAATAATCTTTCTAACATTTCTAGAGAAGATTTACAATACTATTAAGTTTTCTTTGGAACAGGCCTGTTGGGGTTTTTCTCATGATGACCATGTTAGTAACCTCACAATAAAAAACTTCCCATTTCAGGTAAACCCTCCTTTTTTGTTTTTGTTTTGTTTTGATAGTCTAATTTTTTTGTGTTCAGTTGACACACAGTGTTACATTAGTTTCAGGTGTACCACTTAGTGATTTGACAAGTTTATACATTATGCCATGTTCACAAGTGTACCTCCCATCTATCCCATTACATTGTAATCACAGTATCATTGACTGTATTCCTTATGCTATGCTTTTTATTCCTGTGACTTATTCATTCCATAACTAGAAGCCCCCATCTCCCACTCCCCTTCACCCATTTTGCCCAACCCTCCATTCCCCTCCTCCTCTGGCAACCATCACTTTGTTCTCTTTGATTCTGCTTTTTGTTTATTCATATTTTAAAGATTTCACTTATAACTGGAATCATACACAGTATTTGCCTTTCTTTGTCTAACTTATTTCACTTTAGCATAATACCCTCTAGGTCCATCCATGTTGTCTCAAATGGCACGATTTCATCCTTTTTTATGGCTGCATAATATTCCTGTGTGTGTGTGTGTGTGTGTGTGTGTGTGTGTGTGTGTACACCACATCTTCCTTATCCATTCGTATATGATGGACACTTAGGTTGCTTCCACATCTTGTCTTGGCCATTGTAAATAATGCTGCAGTAAATATAGAGGTGCATATAGCTTTATGAGTTAGTGTTTTCATTTTCTTTTGGTAAATACCCATTAGTGGATATTTGATCATATGGTATTCATATTTTTAATTTTTTGAGGAACCTCCATACTGTTTTCCACAGTGGCTACACCAATTTACATTCCTATCAACAGTGTACAAGGGTTTCTTTTTCTCCACATCCCCACCAATAGTTGTTATTTCTTATAATTTTGATTTTAGCTCTTTCCTAAATGATGTGAGGTGATAGCTCATTATGGTTTTGATTTGCATTTCCCTGATGATTAGTGACGTTGAGCATATTTTCATAGGCCTTTTGGCCATCTGGATGTCTTCTTTGGAAAAATGTATATTCAGGTTATCTGCCCTTTTTTTTTTAAATTTTATTTTATTATGTTATGTTAATCACCATACATGACATCATTAGTTTTTGATGTAGTGTTCCATGATTCATTGTTTGCATATAACACCCAGTGCTCCGTTCAATACATGCCCTCTTTAATACCCATCACCAGGCTAACCCATCCTCCCACCCCCTCCCCTCTAGAACCCTCAGTTTGTTTTTCAGAGTCCATAGTCTCTCATGTTTCGTCTCCCCCTCTGATCCCCCCCTTCATTTTTCCCTTCCTACTATCTTCTTTTTTTTTATTTTTTAACATATAATGTATCATTTGTTTCAGAGGTACAGGTCTGTGATTCAACAGTCTTACACAATTCACAGTGCTCACCATAGCACATACCCTTGCCAATGTCTATCACCCAGCCACCCCATCCCTCCCACCCCCCACCATTCCAGCAACCCTCAGTTTGTTTCCTGAGATTAAGAATTCCTCATATCAATGAGATCATATGATATATGTCTTTCTCTGATTGACTTATTTCACTTAGCATAATACCCTCCAGTTCCATCCACGTCGTTGCAAATGGCAAGATTTCTCTCTTTTTTTGATGGCTGCATAATATTCCATTGTATATATATACCACATCTTCTTTATCCATTCATCTGTTGATGGACATCTTGGCTCTTTCCATAGTTTGGCTATTGTGGACATTGCTGCTATAAACATTGGGGTGCACGTACCCCTTTGGATCCCTACATTTGTATCTTTGGGGTAAATACCCAGTAGTGCAATTGCTGGGTCGTAGGGTAGCTCTGTTTTCAACTTTTTGAGGAACCTCCATACTGTTTTCCAGAGTGGCTGCACCAGCTTGCATTCCCACCAACAGTGTAGGAGGGTTCCCCTTTCTCCACATCGCCACCAACATCTGTCGTTTCCTGACTTGTTAATTTTAGCCATTCTGACTATCTGCCCATTTTTTAATTGGATTGTTTTTGTTTTTGTTGTTGTTTTTTTATCGAGTTGTATATATTTTGTATATATTCTTTATATATTTTGGATATTAACCTTTTATTGGATATATCATTTGCAAATATCTTCTGGCACTCAGTAGATTGTTTTTTGGCTCTGTTGATGGTTTCCTAACAGCCCTCCTTATTTTTTGTTGATTTAAAAAATTTGATCTCTAAATACTCCAGAATAACAACAACAACAACGACAACAACAACAAAAACTTGGATAGACTGATAAGGTAAAAACTTTATCAGAATTGCAAAGTAACAATTTAATCATGAATAAACACTGAATATAAAGATAGTGTTTCATGAAATTTTATTCATTTACATATATTTATTTTGAAAGTATTGTTTAAGTAAATCAGTAACAACTTCAGTTCCTTTTTTTTGGTGACTTAGAAGCTCCTTTAAAATATAATAAACATGCCAGCTTACCAAGTAGTAGTTTCTTCATCTTATGGAGATTTAAATGAGGGCAGCATATGTTAGAATAGAAATCCTATGCTTCAGCTAATGAACTCCTTCCTTGTGTTTTCTTTAAATGGATGTGTGTGTTTGTATATTCCTTTTAACTTAATTTTATTGTCTGTATATATTCCTTTTAACTTAATTTTATTGTCTGTAATAATATTGCCTGTAGATTTAGAAACCCATAATTTATCATTGTGCAGCTGGACTGATGACTGTATTTTACTGTTGCATCATCAACCTTGTGTCATTTTTGTTCATTATACACAAACCTTGCCTTTAGAATTCCTTAAAGTGTTAAAATTCACTGTCTGGAAAAGGCTATACCAGAAAGAATGATGACTTTACTAATAATTAGGAAGAAGCAAGAATTTGGAAGGAAGTATGAAGAGTTCCATCTTCATTGTGGTCAGATGAGAAAGCTGATGGAACATCCAACAAGCAATATGAGACAACTCAAGGCACAATATTGAATGCTGTGCAAAGATTAAATGAAGAGAAAAGAGAAGGGCTGGGATTCGTTCACATTGGCCCACATGGGGATAAAACCACTTATTGCATTCTCCAGAACACAAGAGTTTAAGTAACTCTTTTGAAGCTGGTGCTTTCTGTTTCATAAATTCGCCTTAAAATATATCCAGGGAGAATTTTTTCTAACAAAAAATTCTGTTTTTGAAAAATATATACTCTTTTCATTTCTATGTTGCAACTACTATCTTAGAACCAACATTAACACATTTCAATCAAGATGTATTCTCTAGATTCATACACAGAATATATGTGAATATATAAGCCCTACAGTGTGACTGAATTTTCTCTATTAAATTATCTTCTACATATATTAATCTAAGAATATGCTGGAAGCATATAGACCAAAATGTCAACAGCAGTTATCTCAAGGTAGTAAAATTATGAATGCTTTTTTAAATTTGTATTTTTTGCAAATTATTTTTATTAAAAATAATTTAATAAAGAAAAATTCAATAGAAGATATGTTTAAAAAGTGAAATAGAAACAATTCAAAATAAATACTTCTTATGTTAGTTCATCAAGCAGGAATTTGGGGTTGTTCCCTGTGCCTGGCATATAATAGGGCCTCAATATATTCTGGCTAAATGAGAGATGAATGAGAGGTGAAAAACCAAGCCCAGAACAAGGAAGGTAATTTAAAAAAAAAATAACTGGGGAAAACAATTAGGTAACATGGATGGCTCAACAGAAATTATAGAGAGACAGCATAGTTCTAGGGGCATGATATTTGGACAAAGATGACCCTGCCATGATTCTACTCCCCGTGAGAGTGAAAAGAAGAGCAAATCAAATAGGTTAAAGTGACGAAGAATTACAACAGTGGGAGTGGCGTGAGGACCTTCTCTATGCTTTATTACAAGACAAATTAAACTCAGAATATGGCAAGTCTTATTCTTGGGAATATATATATTTTTAAATACAGCTGAGATACTCATAAAATATGCAGCTTTTTTTAAAAATTAGGAACAAAACTGGGAACTTTAAAAATTTATGCTTCTCTGATTTTGCCCTTCCTAAATTAGTCGAGAAATAAAGTTAGAGAGAAGTCATATTTTATTATACTCTATGTTGACTTTAATAATGTCAAAGGATTGTCAGAGAAAAAAGAAAATAGTGGTTATCCTTGATTGAGGAATTTAGCTTTGGCAGGAAAGTGATGAAAAACTGCTTTATTTTTTCCATTGAATTTTCAGTTTGGGTTTTCGAAAAACACTTAGAAAAAACCTGAGAAAGTTTTTTGTTTCCATTACTGGAGCATAAAAACTTACATGACAAAGGAGTAAATAAAGGTAGCTCTGACGGCTATGCTCTAGTTCATGGGTGCCTCTGATATTGATGTGTTCAGGAAAGTAACGTATCTGGAAAGCAGGTGTAGAACTCTTTTCTAGAGAGGCAAAATGACATGAGTTGAGAGTATGGGCAGTGTTACTTCACACAAGGTGTTCAAATCCTTGCATAGCAGGAAGACACTCGGCAAGTTTTTTCAACCTCTCTAAGGGCTGTTTCTTCCTCTGGAAGATGGAGATGATAACTTCCTCATATAATTGTGGAGATGATTAAATGAGGTAATTCCTGTAAAGGGCTTAACATGGTGCCTGATACACAGCCAGTGCAGAGAAATAAAATTTATTTTGTTCTTGCCTTTTTTTTTTTTTTTTTTTAATATCTGAGAAGATACTGAGCATGCAGAGATCTGCATCATCTGTTAGCTTTGGGCCCTGGCAACTTGCTATAGTGAGAGAAGACAAGGGAAAGAAAGGGCCATTTCTTAGTAGATTGTTGTCTTCTCCTATAGGTCCTTACTGCAAAGAGAAGAAATGACCAGGGGCATGGGAAAAGGCCAGGGGCACTTGAGTAGTCAGTGACAAGTTTTTTAAGTAGAGTGAGGGATTGCTGGGGACTATAAGTAATGAATCTAAGACTAGTGGAGAAGAGATTTTGGAATCCTCCTAGTCATTTATCTCTCCCCACTTTTCTTTCGGATGTCTTACAGCAGTGAAAACGCAGTAAATGACAAAGAAGGAACTATTGATGGCAGGGAAACAGAATTGGGAAACATGGTGTGCCTGTTACATGATTTCTGAAAGAGCTTGCCAAAGAGCACAGTCCCAAAGGAGAAGGCATAAAGCAGATTATCTTAGTTTTGTGTAAACACCCACCCTCCTGGTATCTGCTCTTACCTATCAATCAGCTTTACTAACAACGGCAGTAGCCTAACATGAACAAATATCCTATGATTAAAATGACTCTCTTTATGGGTGCCTGGGTGGCTCAGTTGGTTAAGCGTCTAACTCTTGATTTTCGCTCAGGTCATGATCTCAGGGTAATGAGATCAAGCCCCAAGTTGGGCTCCACACTGGGCGTGGAATCTGCTTAAGATTATCTCTCTCTCCAGGGCGCCTACGTGACTCAGTCATTTAAGCGTCTGCCTTCGACTCAGGTCATGATCCCAGGGTCCTGGGATCAAGTCCTACATCAGCCCCCCTGCTCAGCAGGGAGTTTGCTTCTCCCTCTACCCTTCCCCACTACTCATGATTTCTCTCTCTCTCATGCTTGTGCTTTCTCTCTCTCAAATAAGTAAATAAAATCTTTAAAAAGATTCTCTCTCCCTCTCCCTCATCCCCTCCCTCACTGCACCTGTGTTCATTCTCTCTAAAATAAGTAAATAAATAAAAGGCTCTCTTTAGTTAAAAATACTGTGTTGCTAGAAAATTGATGGACTACTCAAAATCACCTATTAGAACCACAAATAAAAAAGCAGAACCTAAACACTTAAAATTAGAGAATTGCATTTGCATTTGCTCAACAAATATTACCTTGAACATCTATACTGTTATAATACTAGCAGTAGAGGATACCAGCAAATTAAATGTGATTTTACTTTGAAGTGCTAAAGTATATGGTAAAGGCAACTACAAAATAGGGCAATATGAAGAAAAATGTAAATTTATACCTTTTAAGTGATAAGAAATGAAAGGTGGATGAGATGCATACAAGGCTACTATCTACATGATTGTCCATATGTAAGGAGATAGAATTGGAGCTAGGATTTAAACAGTAACATAGATGAATAATGGTTAACTGAAAAAAAAATGATATTTGAGTGTAATTTGTTAGCTAAATGTGTTTTTTTTAAAGATTTATTTATTCATTTGAGAGAGAGAGAGCACACATGCACATGTGAGCTGGGGGAGGGGCAGAGGGGGAGAGAGAGGGAGAGAAGCAGACTCCCTGCTGAGCGAGGAGCCCAACATGGGGCTCAATCTCATGACTCTGAGATTATGACCTGAGTCGAAATCAAGAATCAGCTGCCTAAAGGACTGAGCCACCCAGGGACCCCTGTTGGCTAAATGTTTCAAAGTCAAATTACTGTGTTTCTTATGCTGCAGATGCTAGAAAGCTAAAAATATACATTGTCCCCAAACCACTGCAGCTAAGTGAAAGGAAGGAGTTAAAGCAGATGGCCTACTATCTTTTCATTCTCTTCACTAGGAGAATGGATCTGGGAGTAAGAAAAGACAGGTGGCCCAGGTGTATTCTCCTTGTCAACTGGGCCTCTGTGTAAACGGACTAAGGATATATACTAGGAGGAAGAGACCTTACTTCTGAAATGCTCTCAGCGTGCTGTTACTTAAATTATCTGGGGTATAAAAGAAAAAGTCTCAGAGTTTATATACTCACTGCAGTATGAGGAACCCCACAAGCCCTACTTGGAGACCTTATCTATTCTGGGCCAGAGGTGCTTGTCTATCTGGGCAGGAAGGATGTAGAAAGCTGCCCTTGGTGTCATTTCTCTCGCTGCTTGGTCTGAAGCTTTTCATTTCCTGTATTCTTGAAATTATTACTAGTTTACTGTTGAGTAAGCTCTCTGATTCATGTGAATTTCATAGATTTGATGATTCAATCAAGCACGTTAGCTCACAAGGTTCTAGATAACTTGGATTCCACTAAACAGATGCTCTTTCATGAGACTTGAATTTGGAATTCAGATAAATTGAGAGAGGAGCAGAACATTGTTAACCATTTTACTGATCAGTTTATCACTACAACTAATGTGAGCAAGGTATATGAATATGTGCGTGTGTGGGGAGCATAAATCATGGATGTACTTCCATGGAGTACTTCCACGGAGGCACAATAAAAGTGGGACTAAGAAGAGAAAATAACATTAAGAAAGGAACATCGAGTTTGCCTATATTCTAGTTTTTCTTCTGAAACACAGCCAGCAGTTATTTTTTTCATTATTTTAAAAGAAATTCTGTGATTCTTTTAAAATATATTTGAATTACATCGATGACAAAGCTTCATACACTAGAGGTAACAGATTTCTCTTTCAATGGTTCTAATTGTCAAATAGTTATATTAATTAAAATTATGTCTCCAAATAGATTCCATCTATCACCTACCTCTTTATGCTAATTTTTATTTTGACTTTAAAGTATTTGAAGATAATCATCAAAGTCATCTGAATCTGCTGGTCTCTTGGTTTTGTTTTTTTTAATCTTCTAGTCATTCTCCATAACATTATTTAGAGTCCATTTTCCATCCTGAGGGCTCTTCTCTGAATATGCTAGAGTCTGTGTAAGCTTTTCTTTTGAAAATAGATCCAAGTTTTGTTTTGTTGTTTTTGTTGTTGTTGTTGTTGCTTTGTGTGTTTATTTTTTGTTTTTGTTTTTACAACAACACCACCACCACCAACAGTAAATGCAAAGAAATAAACAAAAGAGAGATGGATGACGAACCTGTAGATTAAAACAGATTTTTAAAAAAAATCTAACACATAGCAATGCACGTCCTGATTGATACTGATTCAAAGAAATGAACTACAAAATTAATGTATATGAATTATGAGCTATCTGAAAATTTGAATATTCACTGAAATTTTGATGATATTAAGGACTTATTAGTAATTATTTCTAGATATGATTTTTACATTGGGATTGTATTTTAAAAGTCATTATCTTTTAGAAATTAATTCTGAAAAATTAATAACTAAAATGATATGATGTCTGGGATTTATTTCAAAGTAATTCATGATGGTGAGACTATGAGTATATACACATGGCAAAAATTGCAACGAGTAGATAATGGGTGAAGCTGAGTGATAGATATATAGGCTTTAGTTAATATTTTGAAGTTTCAAATTTTGAAACATTTAAAATTCATCATAATAAAAAAATCATTCGGAAGTTTTAGATTAAATTTACTTACATAAAGACGGTTGCTTCAGTTGATTTCATTAGTACTATCTGTATGCCTTACTTCGAGAAACTAGCCTACAAATACATATATGTGTGTGCGGTTAGGTAGTCAGTCAGAAGAGTGAACAGACACGTAAGAAAGAAAAATGTGATCACTGCAAGCAGGATGCACTCATTTTTGATAGTGAATCATGGAATTCAACAAGTTAATTTATTTATCATATAAGGAATATAGAACAAACATCTCTTAAAAATTAATCTCAAATACATGCAGAGTGACTGATTCAGCTATTTCTTTGCTATTTGTGAAGAAAATTAGATTGTTCAGCTTAAACTTAGGATCTTACAGAGAAAGAGATGGAAGAGAAGGAGAGAAATACTGAATATACTAATCTTTTAAGAAATCAGATTGTAGGTGAGTGAATCCTATTACAAATATGATTGTCAAGTTTATATCTTAAATCAACATATTTTATGGTCTAAGTTCAGTCTGCTGTACCCTTTGAAAGGTGCTTTTATTTGGTCATGCAAAAAAGGACACTTTTTAAAAAAATAAAAGCTCACATTATTCTATTTACCTTTTTAGTTCTATGTCACTTCTCAAACTACAAAAACAGAGCATCACTTAAATATTCCTGAAAATGATTGGCAGATCATTCAGTGGCCTACTACTTTCTGAAAAATGCCCAAGTGAATAGAAAGAACATGTATTCAATCTGTGCACATTATGTAATTTTTTCAAGTAGTTTTCTTCATTACAAGGAACCACACACACACCTCTAAAATTTGTTAAATCTGGGGCGCCTAGGTGGCTCAGTTGGTTAAGTGCCCAACTTTTGATTTTGGCTCAGGTCATGATCTCAGGGTTGTGGGATTGAGCCCCATGCTCAGCTCAGAGTCGGCTTGAGATTCTCTCTCTCCCTCTCCCTCTGCCTTCCCCCCACCACTATCTCTCCCTCTCAAATAAATAAATAAAATCTTTAAAATTTGCTAAATCTGTCAAAAAAATGTAGAAAAGATTTACTGTCTGCTATTTGAGCATGCAAACCAGAAATGTGTCTTTGTTGTATTTTTACCCCCAGTTGAAATACCTTAAATTATTTTTAAAAACATTATTAATACTACCAATATTTCTCTGAAATTCATGTAAAATAGCTATATATAACTTCACAATTGGACAAATGGGTTCATAAATATGATATTTGCAGTCTTATCAATATTTTATTTTAGTTGTCAAATGATTTCCTAACCTTCTTGTTTATATAATAACAAATTAGCTGCAATGTAGTCAATATTTAATTGCTTCGTATTTTCTCAGGAAGAATGAGATATAGGCAAGTGCTAAATTTAAGAATATTATGGACTATAGAGCTCTAAAAATGTAATTTATTTCAGGTGATAAAAATTTTCCGTAGGCTTTTAAATCACTAATATAATTATTTTCAACAATTCATGCCCTAAGGGATATTTTATCAATATGTACATGTTGCCTAAGAAACTGAATCACAGCATAGAGTCAAATGTTATAAAGGGCAAGCATCTCCTAAAGCATCTTGTGTATCACAGGAGTAGAGAAGGAGTAATTTTTCAGTGGCTGGATGTATAATCAATAAATTACAAGATTTAAGTTGATAAAACATTTTATATGCTAAAGCTCGGTGTGCCCACTTGTGCTCAATAGTTTATCATGGCTTGAGCTTCTCATACATTTTCAAAGGAAAATGGATCCTATTATGCTGCATCTACAGGCAAATTTCACCTAAATATTATCTCATGGATCAAGAAAACAATCCAAACTGTTACTGAGCTATAGGTAACAATTCTCACTGAAAGAATCAAATGATTTTGAATGGCTTTTGTAAATACATAATATCTCATCATATTCAAGTATGTTTAAAGCTGTGTTATAATGTAGGCTTAACTTGGAAAGTTCAATATTATATATAATCCTGGAAGCCAAGTTTTCTTCTCAGCACTTTTCAACTACTTTGAAATATTATAATACCTTACAATTTCATGGTACTTAAAAGTTTAGAGTTTTTCTTTTTTTTTTTTAATAAGCGTTATCTAATTTAATCCTCATGACAACCTTGTATAGTGCTATGTTTATCTGCAATAATTTGATTTAAAGGAAAGAAAGTTTCACATAACCTACTTATTTATTATAATGAATTACAGAATCTAATGTCAAGAATGTCCATCAAATGTCTGGTCATCTGTTATTTCTATGCATTTGAGTGCACATAGCTGTGCACCTGTTTCATTCTCCTTTCCGTTGCTTTATAGATAGGTTTCCCTGTAAGCATTTAGTTCCTGCTTCACCATACTAGCAATTCTACTGTAATTTTGTGTTTTGGAGACATTAATTCTGACCCAAACTCTAGTGTCAACTAGGATCAGTTCTGGTGTCATAAATCCAGTTCCCAGGAGATAGAATCTGATTGGCTCAGCTTTGAGCAATTATTTTCAGCTTATATTCCTCTTCTGAATTACAGTCTTAACATATCCAACTGCCTATTGCATACCTTGCTTAGATGTCTAATAGGCTTTAAAATGTAAAATGTCCAAACTTAAATGCCTGATTTTCCTTGGAGTCATGTTTGATTTATCTCCTTCCAATGTGCCCATATCCAATCTGATAACAAATCCATTTAGCTTTACTTCCCAATAACATCCAGAATGTTTTGGCTGCTGAGTCTTTCAATCACTACCACCCAAGTCAAACTGCCATGTCCTCTTGCCTGGATTATTCATCTCTCTGCATCTACCCATCCTTCTGCAGTCTAGTCTCAGTACAAAAAGTAGAATCGTCTTTTAAATAATTAAGTCAGATCATGTCACTTCTCTGGTCAGGTTTTCTATTTCACTTGTAGTGAACTCAAATTTCTTTACAACATTCTACAAGGTTCTGTATTACCTATACCCCACTTATCACCTTTCTAATCAAATAACGTTTTATTCTTTATCTTGTTCAGTTAGCTCCAGCCACTTTAACTTTTTACTGTTCCTCACATGTCTCAGGCACATTCTCAGCTGTGTGGTTCTTCCTCCTGACTTAAATGTTTTTCTCTGAGACGTCTGTGTGGCTTACTATCATTTCCTTGAAGTGTTTGCCATCTTCTTTTGTCACGTTCTCAGTGACGCCTTTCCTGACCATCAGATTTAAAACTGCAGTTTCTCTCAATGTTCCCTAAGCTTGCTCCGTGGTTTAAATTTCTCCATAGCACTTATCTTCACCTGGCATTCTATATACATGTGTCTATTTGCTTATTTTATCTTTGTCCTCTTGATACCTCACTAGAAGGTAAATTCCATGGACACATGGATTTTTGTCAGTTTTGTCTTAAAACATTGCCTGGTAAGTAAATAGTTGTTGAAAGATTATATCGTCCACCTCAGATCCAATCAACCTAGGCCTATGAAGTGGGAGGCGGAGAGAAGAGCAGGTTTGTGAAGAAGGAGGGGTCAAGGATGGAGAATGTAATTAGTATTCTTCACAGAGGGATATATAGTTACTATTCCCAAAATAAAAGTAGCAATGCTCAACACCACTTGGTGACTTGCCCAAGGTTATATAACTAATTAGTGATAGAAAGGGAATTGAATTTAAGTGCTGCGCGATTTGAGTTCACAGCTCTTTCAGTGGTCACGTAGCCATGGTTTCACATGACCTGGGGTGTGTTAGTAAAGAAATCCCAAGTTCTTTCATTTCATATAATTCTGAAACTGACTTGTTACTTAGAAAATTGCTAGATTCTCATTTAATTATATCCTTTGACTTACCTTCCAGCAGACTACTTCAGGTCACAGACATTGTCTGTCCCCTAATGACACTATTACACAAATTTGGGCAAAATTGAGCCATATTATCTTTCATGACCTCAGGCCAAGAGCTTTTCTCTTTAACTTTAAAGTTTAAAAGTATACACGATAAGAGTCTTTCAACTTAAAAATTCTCCCAAAGTTTACTCTGCAGCAGCCATGTTTTTAAATTTGTGGTATTTAAAGTGTCTGTTTAATGTCTGATGCTCTGTCATCATTGATGTTGATAGGGTGAGGATGTCAAGTTGGGGACATTTATCATAATTTCTGATGAAAATAATGAAAGCTACTTTTGGAAAAGTCTGTCCAATGAAAAACTAACTACAATGCAAATGCACTCATATACTCATGAATGGATTAATCCCAAAACAAAATTTTTTTTAAAGATTTTATTTATTTATTGAGAGAGAAAGAGCATGAGCAGAGGTAGTGGCAGAGGGAGAAACAGACTCCCTGCTGAGCGGGGAGCCCGATGCGGGACTCGATCCCCAGACTCCAGGTCCATGACCTGAGCTGAAGGCAGGTGCTTAGCCGACTGAGCCACCCAGACGCCCCCCAAAACAAATTTTATTTATTTTTATTTTTATTTTACTTTTTTATTATGTTACGTTAGTCACCATACAGTACATCATTAGTATTTGATGTAGTGTTCCATGATTCATTGTTTGTGTAGAACACCCAGTGCTCCATGCAGAACAAATTTTAAAAGGATTTGTAGCTATAGTACAGAAAGCAGACTGCCACTTTAAGGAATCTGTTAAGATAACGGGAAACTAATTAAACCAGTACCAAATGAGCTTCAGAAGAATTGATCCAAATTGCTAAAGTTTAGGGAAAATAAAGTTAACTGAAAGTTAGATTGAATATTGGAATTACATCCTAAAAATACATTGCCATGCTCAACTTTTTTTTTTTTTTTTCAGTTCAGTGATTCACTATTGCTCTGCCAAATTCCTCTCTCAGGAAAACATTGCTAATTAGAAATAAGGCATATTTCATGCAGAAAATATTATTTTTCTATTCTTAAGAACATTTCATTTTTTATATTAATGGCTCTATCAAAGAGTTGGAAGGAAAAATGTATTGTCTTAAAAATTAAGACATAATTGTTATATATATAGTTAAATAGATTATTTAGAGCCATTGATTTTCTTTATGTATTTAAGAAACTACTTATAAAATTAATCCAGTAGATTTCCTTTATCAAATTTCAAAATCAGAGTCAACAGAGGCTTGTCAATTTATATTACAGTGAAAAAAATACAACTTTTTTTCTCATTTTAAATGCCTAATATATGTTCAAAACAGAATTTTTTAGAGCCTATTAGAACTATAGTAGATTGAAAGCTACTAGGTCTTTCTCCTCCTAAGAAATTAGGAGTTCTAATTCAATTTCTCAGTTTCTTTTATCTGCATTTTCCTTCTCCCCTCCACCTCTGACCCAAGGAAGGAAGGAAGGAAAGGCAGGCAGGCAGGAAGGAAGGAAGGAAAGAAAGAGGGGAGGAAAATAAATGGATTCAAGAAAAGCAGCGGGCATGCTTACTATAGATTTTAAACTTTGAGCAGTTGGGAACTGATGATAAAATATGGAGCTACCATATTAGTATCTTACATAAAAACCACGACTAAACTATCATCATACCTTCACTTAGAGAAAATTGACCTTTTTAGATTTTTTTCTAGGATTTTTTTAAATAAAAGTTTTATTTTGCAATAATTGCATATTTACATGTAACACAATGTACTCTTCACCCAATTTTCCAAATAGTAACATCTTGTATAAGAGTAGTATAATATTACAACTAGAAAATTGACATTAATACAATCTACTAGCCTTTTTTTAGATTTCACCTGTTTTATATGCATTCACTTGTATGTTTATGTGCCTTTATTTAGTTCAGTGCAATTTTATCACATGTATTGATGCATATAATCGCCGTGACAGCCAAGAGAGAACAGTTTCATCGAAAGGATCCTTTATGCCACCCTATCCCAGACCCTTCCCTCCCACACACCACTCTAATTTCTGGCAACCACTAATTTGTTCTCTTGCTCTGTAATTTTGTCATTTCAAAAATATTATATAAATGGAATTATATAGTACATAATCTTTGGAGATTGACTTTTTTTTCTTTTTCTAAACTTAGCATAATACTCTGAAGACCACTTAAGTTGTTCCATGGCTGAGTGGAATCCATGGCACTGTGCACTGAATTGTGTCCTCCCCAAATCCGTATGTTGAAGCTCTAACCCCTAATGTGACTGTCAGGAGATAATTAAGTTAAATTAGATCATCAGGATGGGGCCCTAATCCAATAGCACTGTGGCCTTATAAGAGGAAGGAGAGAAAGATTTAGCTCTCTTCCATGTGAGGACACAGTAAGAAGGCAGCCAGGAAGAGAGCTCTCACCAAAACACAAACATGCTGGCAGCCTGATCTCAGATATTCAGCCTCCAGAATTATTAAAAAAAAAAAATTCTGTTCTTTAAACCATCCACTCTATGGTATTTTGTTATGGCAGCCCCAGCTGACTAATACACATGGCACAGATATATCAGTTTATTTAATAGGTTTGTTTAACCCAGGGCCTTTGGGTTGCTTCCAGTTTGGGGCTATCACTAATAAAGCTGCTATTAACATTCACATACAGGTTTTTGTGTAACATACTTTTATTTCTCTGGGGTAAATGCCCAATAGTGCAAATGCTATGTCATTTGCTAAGTGCCTATTTAGTTTTGTAAGAAACTGCTTTATAGATTTTCTAGCATGGCTATGCCACTTTATATTCTAACTATTGATATGTGAGTAATCCAGTTTCTTTCCATTCTCACTAACATTCAGTATTATCACTATTTTTTTATTTAGACATTCTGATTGGTATATAGTGATATCTCATTGTGGTTTTCATTTGCATTTCCCTAACAGCTAATGATATTGAACATCTTTTCAGGTAGGCCTTACTAGATTTATTAAACTATAGTGCACTATTTTTAAAAAGCCTCACTGATATGAGGAATTCTTAATCTCAGGAAACAAACTGAGGGTTGCTGGAGTGGTGGGGGGTGGGAGGAATGGGATGGCTGGGTGATTGGGGAGGGTATGTGCTATGGTGAGCGCTGTGAATTGTGTAAGACTGTTGAATCACAGACCTGTACCTCTGAAACAAATAATACATTATATGTTAAAAAAAAAAAAAAAAAAGATAGTAGGAAGGGAAAAATGAAGGGGGGGAAATCAGAGGGGGAGATGAAACATGAGAGACTATGGACTCTGAGAAAGAAACTGAGGGTTCTAGAGGGGAGGGGGGTGCGGGGATGGGTTAGCCTGGTGATGGGTATTAAAGAGGGCACATATTGAATGGAGCACTGGGTGTTATACGCAAACAATGAATCATGGAACACTACATCAAAAACTAATGATGTAATGTGTGGTGATTAACATAACATAATAAAATAAAATTTAAAAAAAAAGCCCTATGGATTTTTTTTTTTTTTTTGAAAAGATGCACTCCAACAGTAGAAATTTTGGTCAAGGAGTTTATGTCATAAGGCAAAACATTTTTACTCCTTAAAGCTCAATGCTTATCCATAAAACTCCAGAAAAAATAAAATCTAGATTTTTTTTTTTATACTCATAGAAAGTAAAATGGCCACTTGATGTTGTAAATGTCATTAATCACTTTTATTTGGCTTTGGAGTCACTTTTTATGCTTCTGGAAATGTGTTAACAGTGTAACAATTCAGTTCCAACATTAGTCATTCTGTAAAGTCTTATCCTTTTTTTTTTTAAGATTTTATTTATTTATTTAACAGAGAGAGAGAGAGACAGTGAGAGAGGGAATATAAGCAGGGAGAGTGGGAGAGGGCGAAGCAGGCTTCCCGCTAAGCAGGGAGCCTGACGTGGGGCTCGATACCAGGACCCTGGGGTCATGACCTGAGCCGAAGGCAGACACTTAACGACTGAGCCACCCAGGTACCCTATAAAGTTTTATCCTTTAGGAGATGGGAAGCTGCCCCAGCACCTTCTTCAATCCTGCAAAGCATTCTGGGAGGATAAATAGCTTTTTAGGCTGACACCCAGCATCTATATTAGGAGTGGACCTCTTTCTAAGACAGTACCCAGAAATCTTGAGTTATGGCTCTGGTCTTTGTCTTCCTAGGTACCTGCAAACTCAGAGCTAATAGCAGTCATAATAATGAGTTGCATAGAAGTAAGCAGTAATTAATTATTAAATAATCAACAATTAATAAGGAAATGAGTATTTAAGTAGAATATGTGCTGCCAATAAAGAAAATTGATAACCACAACCTTAATTAAAGAGAATAATCTAAACACTGTCAGGTAACTTGAAAGGGGTATTTTCCAAATAAGCTGCAAATTGGATAATTAAGAGTTGATAGTAATAAGAGATTTCTGCTCAGTAATCTCATTCAGTTTACCTCCTTTTATGTGCTAAGCCTAAAGTAAAACAATGTCCTAAAGCACAAATTAAAAAAAAAAAAAACAGTCTTTTTATTTAGTTCTTTGAGAAAAACTAGTTTATTCTGATTCACTGGCAAAAGAAATCTTATCAAATAGAACATAAAACACAAATTTAAAATCTACCATCTCATATTTCTGATGGCAATGTGTGGCAATGGTATGTGTTCTCTCTACCAGTATAGACTCCCAGAGGCAGGAATTGGGGTAGCAAGTCCATTAATAATGTTTCTGGTACATTTAGGGTAGAACCATAATATATGTAACAAAATCACTAATATTCTGATGGTAACAATTTTCATAGAACAATTCAGATTTTTTTTGAGCATTGATTTTAGTATCTGAGTATCTGAGGGGCAGTAGTACATGTTTTAGAGGGATCCCTTCTTTATTGTGGTTAGTAGATTCTCCTGGCAGAAGCCCAATCTAACTCAGAATTCTTAGTCCCATTTTAATTTTACCTCTATGTTTATGTTCTCTCTGAATTAGAAATATCTCATTTATATGTGAATTAAGTAAACAACAACAACAACAACAAAAGTAACTAATACTTATTGATTGTCCAGCATGGGCCTGGGTCTGCTTTCAGTCCTTTTCATGTGGTATATTAATCCTATGATCCTCACGACAACCTTTAAGAAACATTCTATTATTATCTTCATTTTTTTGGATGCAGGAGTTGAGGCTCAGAGTCATTGCTGAAAGTCATAGTGTAAAGAAGTCAACATTTAAACCCACGTTTATCTGATTCTAGAGCAAAGGTGTTCCCCATTTTGTCATATGAAGGTTTTTCATAGTACTTCAGAAAATTAAATATTAATGGAAAAGCATTCATTGAAACTGTAGATTCAGCATATAAATAATCTCAGGGAAAATTAATTCCAAAGACTATTTCATCACCAACCAGCAAGTACATACAATCTGTCAAATTAAAACTAGGTGGTCAAATTATTTTTCTTTTTTTTTTAATTTATTATTGTTATGTTAATCACATACATTACATCATTAGTTTTTTATGTAGTGTTTCATGATTCATTGTTTGTGCATAACACCCAGTGCTCCATGCAGAACGTGCCCTCTTTAATACCCATCACCAGGCTAACCCATCCTCCCACCCCCATCCCCTCTAGAACCCTCAGTTTGTTTTTCAGAGTCCATCATCTCTCATGGTTCGTCTCCCCCTCCGATTCCCCCCCTTCATTCTTCCCCTCCTGCTATCTTCTTCTTCCTTTTTTTTCTTTCTTAACATATATTGCATTATTTGTTTCAGAGGTACAGATCTGTGATTCAACAGTCTTGCACAATTCACAGCGCTCACCATAGCACATACCCTCCCCAATGTCTATCACCCAGCCACCCCATCCCTCCCACACCCCCCCTCCAGCAACCCTCAGTTTGTTTCCTGAGATTAAGAATTCCTCATATCAGTAAGGTCATATGATACATGTCTTTCTCTGATTGCAGCCATCAAAAGGAATGAGATCTTGCCATTTGCAACAACGTGGAGGGAACTGAAGGGTGTTATGCTGAGTCAAACTATTTTTCTTTTGAAGTTTTATCATGTTCTCAATTTAAAATTGTCCTTGGTACTTTATAATAAAAAGGAGTTTTGTTTTGTTTTTCCAAACAACAACAATTAACTAGTAGTTTTAGCAACTTTAAATGTTCAGCTGTTTGCAGTGATTTATTATTTGTTTTTACAAATGACTATCATAACAGTCACTTATCATTAAAATATTTATAAAATGCCATACTTTTTATTGAAAATACTTTTTTATTTAAAATACCAAATTTTCCATTCTGAAGTCATTTAACAAAGGCTATCCATTCTCAGTCAATTCAGTGTACACTTTTGACTTAGCTTTCAAAACCAAAGGATTCCTTTTAAATATCCCTCTGTATTCTTTAGAGGGAAAGTCATTATTTAGTTAACAGTTCTGTGTGTGTGTGTTTGGCCAAAATAGTTTTGCCAAATGTTTTGCCAAAATGTAAAGGGTATTAATACTAGTCATCATTTTTTAAACCTTGGTCCTTCAGTGCTCCATGTTCAGCTTGTACCTTTAATTTCCCTCTTTATTGGCTCCTTTCAGTCTATAGATACACTAGGTTTTATTCATCTTGAAAAATAAAAAAAAAAAAACAAATGAACAAACAACCCTTCCTTAAAGCTACATCCTTCCAAAGCTTCTATCCTAGCTTCCTCCTTGCTAATCATCCTCAGAGAGAAGATGACTATATCCTCTTTGTCACTACCCATTGAGCCCAATGCAGTCTGGCTTTGTTCCCTCCACCCCCGGCTACCTCAACAGTATCAGGTTCAGTGGATGGTTTAAGTCCTCATCTTACCTACAGTTCTCTGATTCAATACTGAGGATCATTTTATCTATTTGATACATTGTTTTCTTTAAAAATTTTTGAGATGAAAATCTATTTTAACTCTTATTTGTGATGTGTGTAGTGTGTATGTGTGTGTATGTATTTGCGTCATTTTAAGAAAAGGATTTTTAAAAATCTTTTTCATGTTATTAACTAGTAAACACTACCTGTCTAGGGCTTTATGATATCATTTTTGATTCTTGAGTTCTTATTTCTACAAAGTGGCCATGAGGTAACAGAAGTAATATTCTGTTTACTTATTTAAAGAGGACTGAGTACCATTTGATGTCAAGGTCAAGATTCCTGGCCCTTTTATTTGAATCTATGGCAATAGTTTCACTCTTCAGGTATATGGAACTGAATGGAGAGGACACTTCATAAAAGAGAATGGGGAGAAAAAACAAATATGTTTAGTAAAATTTAGCACTTTAAAAAAGGCTTAGGAAGAGCTCAATGAGCTAGGCATGCTATTGAAGAGTAAAGAGGAAACAAATCTTTTGTTCAATTTTAAATTGTTAGGTTTGTAACAATTTTTCCCCAGCATAAATCAATTTGATATTGAATTCACAGACACTGTTGGACAGCAACAGCAATTGAAGCCAGGTAGATGGAAGTTAAATCTAGTATTACTGTTTTTCTTTAGAATAACTGTATCTTTCCTACAAAGGTCAGTAATAACAATTTCATTTTAGAACTATGATATAGAAGGTAAAAAAATCAAATCAAATCTACAAATGTCACTTTCTTTGTTCATGTTTTTCCTCAAAGACCTGGAGAGTAAGAAATAGTATGGCTTTTGAAAATCATTTGAATGATTGTGGACTAATAGTGTCCAATATATTTAAGTATCCACTGGTGAAATATTTATCTCAAAGAAAATCATGTATTTCATCTAGTGCATGAAATAAATATAACTAAGTTTCATTAAGTGCTTATAACCAGCCAGGCACAGTGCTAAATACTTCGTACATATCTCACTTAATCACCAAATCAACCCAACATTGTAAGAAGTATTATAATGCCTAACTGATTAGGAATTTGTAACTTAAAGTAATTAAGTAGTAACTTAACGAAGGTGCTACAGAGAATAAGTAGTAGATTTAGGTTTAATTTTAAACAATACTACCAATGTAAGCAGATAAATGTGCAGATCTTTGCAGTGATGAAGGAACAGAAGCATGACTTTGGAGTACACTGGCTAGGTCTGCCTTTTGATCCTCATAGTATTTCCTAAGGAAAACCCAAGGACCTCAACTCTAGTGTATTAAAAAAAACAAAACAAAACTGAATTTTCCATTCCAAGTAGAATGGCTAAGTGCGGTTGGAACTCCTCTCCCTACTGAGCATCAATTAAAATGACTTTGAAAGAAGACAAAGTGGGCGCCTGGGTGGCTCAGTTGGTTAAGCGACTGCCTTCGGCTCAGGTCATGATCCTGGAGTCCCGGGATCAAGTCCCGCATCGGGCTCCCTGCTCGGCAGGGAGTCTGCTTCTCCCTCTGACCCTCCTCCCTCTCATGCTCTCTGTCTCTCATTCTCTCTCTCAAATAAATAAATAAAATCTTTAAAAATAAATAAATAAATAAATAAATAAATAAAAGAAGACAAAGTGCATGAAAATACCACAACCATCATTCCCCCAGTTTCTTTTTGTTTTGTTTTTTTTTAAATTTTATTTATTTGACAGAGAGCGACACAGTGAGAGGGAACACAAGCAGGTGGAGCGGGAGAGGGAGAAGCAGGCTTCCCGCGGAGCAGGGAGCCCAATGCGGGGCTCGATCCCAGGACCCTGGGATCATGACCTGAGCTGAAGGCATTCGCTTAACGACTGAGCCACCCAGGCACCCCCCCCACCCAGTTTCTTAGTCCATGAGCCTAAGAGCATCTTTGATGTCACATCGAATCCATTCACTAGTTCGATGTTTTTCTATCATCAGATATACGCTGAGTATATACTCACTGCTTATAATACTCCCTGCTGCCATCTTAGTCTATACCACCATACTCTTTTCCCCAGACAGTTTCAGTGGCCCCCTAAATGGTATTCCTGCCTTCACCCTTGCCCCCACCAGTTAATTCTTCAAACATAGAGTGACCTACAAATTTAAGTTTATCATTTCTTTTTCCTGCTCAAAACAGTCCAGTGGTTTATCACCACACTGAGAGTAAAATTTTTCAATTTCTGTATGGTCTGACACCAATTTCACATCAGCTCCTTTCCTTTTCCCTCTGATTCACTCTACTCCAAGTACCCAGGCCTCTCTATTCCTCAAAGAACCCATCCCTACCTCAGTGCATTTGCACTTGACACTCGGTCTTCCTGGAGCAATGGCAAGGCTCACTTCCTCACTTATTTCAGGCCTCTTCTCAGTTATTGCCTCCTAGGAGAGGTTTTTCTTGTTAATCTTATGTTAATTTTTATGTTATTTCTTACGTTAATCTAACATAGCTCAGCTCCCTTCTCAACCCCTTTATTCTGTCTCTGTCTCTCTCTCTTTTTTACTGATACTTCTGTGCAGGTAATTTTCCTTGTTCCTTCCTCCCTTAAATCCATTAGCTGATCTCTTCTGACAACTCTGTGACTCTTAAGACTGACTTTTGTGGATTGCCTCCTCCAGGCTTCATTGTCCCTTGGATACTGGTCCGGATTGGTCAGTGGGAGCACTGGCAAGAGATCAGAGAGTGGAAAGAGAGACAGATCAAGGTTTTTATTACTCCCTTGCTTCTTTTATGTCTTGAGTCTGTTTTAGCAATGCTGCCTTTCCTCTCGGGCCACAACTCCCATCTGACGGTATTTTTCCTATGGCCCTAGTTCCTGTTTCTTCTAGTAACACAGTTCTCTTTACTTGCCCGTCAGGCTTAGAATGGTTATAGCTCCCCACTGTTGCTAGTCCCTGGGTGCTTTGTCATCCTTTGTTATTTCTTTAACCGTGTCCATATCTCTGTATAAAAATCCCTTTATTAGCTCTCTTCAGTTAAACCCATTGCCATTTGTATCCTGTCTGAAATCAGGACGATTCAACTTCTCTTCCCATTACTTGAAATTTTACATTTGTTTGTTTTTTATCATCTAACTTTGCCACCAGAATGTAAGTTTTCTGAGGTATGGTGACCTGAATAACGCCTCCTGCCTACTATCGAGATGCACGTGTCCTAATTCCCTGGCCCGGTGAATATGTTACCTTACATGGCAAGACAAAGTTTGCAGGGGTGATTAAGGACACAGACACTGAGATAGGGAGATTATCCTAGATTGTAGGGGTGGGCCCAATCTGATCATATGAGGCCTTAATAGCAGAGGAACTTTCCTGATGGGTGAGAGAGATGAGACAGAAAGACAGGAGAGATGGAAAACAGGAAGGAAACTCAATTTGCTATTGCTGACTTGAAAATGGGAGAAGGGAGACACAGACCAAGGAGTGTAATCAGCCTGGGAAAGCTGGGAATGGCACTCACCTGACAGCCAGCAAGTAAATGAATTTCCTAAAACCGCAAAGAACTGAATGTTACCAATAATCTTAAGGAGAAGGAAATTGATCCCCCCCTAGGGCCCTAACAACTGCTAGATTTTAATCTTGTGAGAACTGTGTTGGATTTCTGACTTACAGAATTGCAAGATTTTTGTGGTTTAAGCCACTAAATTTATAGTCATTTATTAGGACAGCAGTAGAAAACTTATGCATGAGGTTTGGATTTGTCTAAACCTTTGTTGTGTATGTGCTGCCTAGAACTATGTCTGTATATGTAAAGATGCTCATGAATATCTGGTGAATTAATGAATTGACTTGATAATATGTTTTAAGAAACCCTATCTCATCTTAACAATAAGGCTGTGAAAGAACATAGTTATTTCTAGTATTTATAAAATATGATAGTCTATGAGATTATCAAGAAGTAAGCTTAGAAAAAGGGCTTAGTAGATTTCCCTCCAGGTATTTCTGACACCTCATACCAAAATAAACTTTCTATTTGATCTGTTATTTTAGAATTCAAATGCAAAATCAATTCCCATTCAAGTTCAAGTAAGCTTTACATTTCCAGTATTTAAGATGTAATGTACCTGATATCTAAAATACGGTCTTTAAAAAAATGTGGATTCGTTAAATTACCTCATGTAGGCTTATTTGGGTTCCTCTTAAATTGTCAAAATCTATTTTTTTTACATTGAACTTGCTGTGTAAATCTCTTTAACAGCTTTTTTTCTGAAAATATCTAATGATGTTGTGCCTCGGTAGCACATACCATGAACTTAAAAAAATGCTGATTTAAAACTCTAAATGTGTGATTTTTATGTGTGAAAAGATTCTTACTTAGGAAAACTATATTCTATTATCCTTAAAATAGACTGCATTATCAATTCAAATGTATAACTGATCAAGTTAGAAGAGGGCATTAAAAATAGTCATCTAGGTAACTATTAACTTTAAAATTCCCTTTCTCTGTACTCCACTTATGTGGAAAGAGACAGGAGTTTGAAACTAATGCTACATTATCGGAAGTCAAAACTGTTTAAAATATGCCTGAAGGAGTATTTTTCAAGTTTACTTTAAGTCTGACTATTCTGAGGAGATGGTAACTCAAGTCTGGATCTGTAGGTATTTGAATTATCAGAAACTCCAACTTTCTCCTCCTAGACATCACTGTCCTTAAAAACAGTTTTGCACTTTGGAATTATTGCCAGAACGTAATAAAAACTCTAACGCCCTCTAAACAAGAGGGTTGGTTTCATCTTTATTTTTTATTGTGGAGATTCTCAGTGTGGTCCCTCCATCAGTAGTTTCAGCCTCAGCTGGAAAAGTGGTAGAATTGCGAATTCTTGGGCCCCACCTCAGCTGTACTGAATCAGAAACTTAGGGGGTGGAGCCCTACACTACCCCTCCCCCCCCGCAGATTCTGATGTTTGAGCACCAAGTTTGAGTGCTCAAGTTTGAGCCCCACCACACTAGCCCTGTGAATTACTCATTTCAACTGAGCAGAATTCTACCGAAATGAGAAACGAGGAAAATAAGGTAAATTGGGTGCCTTGTGTAAAGAACCATGAATTTCTAAAAGTTAGTTGCCTTGTATAGCTGTATATATTCATAATATCTCAATTTCCACAGATTTCCAATTTACCAATAAGGAAAGTGGGTAATGAGGTGCTCCATTTGGGGATTATTAATAAAGGAGAATCTCTGACGTTGCAAAACGTTTGCACATTTTGGTTACGGTTTTGTTTTTCCCTTTGATCTGTGTCTGTCAAGTTTATAAATTGAACATAATACCGAACAATGTACCGTGAGGTCAAAATAATGATTTTATTGCCCCCTTTTAAAGACATAAACATGTTTTCCTCAAAACTGAAAAATGATAGTACTGACCCTCAGTCAATAGGTGTTTCCCTTGTGATGGATTTGTTCTAAGACATCTAAAGAGTCCCTGTAGTTGCTGAGAGCACTCAATAGAGAGCCCATTAGGGATTCCTCAGGGCACCCAGCTGATGCATTCATTCAAACGAGTACTTAGTAAGTGTCTGCAAGGTACTTAATTACTGCCAGACACTGAACAGGATACAAAGTAAGGCAATTCTCTGTCCTCCAGGATTTTATAATCTAGGCCAGGTATTGAAAGGAAAGGGACCAAAGGGACCAAACATTTGTCTCATACTGTCATGCACCAGGCACTGAGCAGGGCAGGAGACTTAAATCGTATCAGTTAATCCATGTAACCACTCAGGGAAGTTGGCATTATTCCCAATTTATAAATATGGAGACATTAGCCTCAGAGATGCTGAGAATTTGTTCAAATTCATCAAATAAGGAGGTGATAGAGGTGATAGGGTGACTTAAAAAATCAAAACTTTCTTAAGTCCAGGGAGTTTCCACTCTACCACTCTACCACTTCTCCTATAAAACATAAACAGAAATTCCTAGATGTATATAATAAGTGCCTACATGGATGGTGCACATTACTCACCTGGGAAGATTTTTTAAGGAACAGCAACTGTGGATTGGGAGGGAAAGACTTTGCAGTACAAGTTCAACACAGACATTTATTGAAAGAAAAAGGGGTCATGGCTTGGGGAGGAGAAAAAAGGCTTAAAAATATTCCAGATAAGAGACACTATTAAACAGAAACGTTTAGTCAGGAATGAAAAAGGCAAGTTCTGGTAGAGTGATGAAATCAGCCCAGCACATTTGAGGTGCCCAATAAATGATTGGGAATGGCTCTACTCGGCTCTGGCTATTCATGAAGGCAAACACTTTAACAATTAAGGGATGGTGGTGAACAGTACCACTTAGCTTCCCTTAAGTGGTACATTTACTGGCTGTGTCCTTGTACATTCAGCCAAGCGTTTGAAGTCCCTACTTCTTTTGGCTTCAACTTTGGGTATGCATTATCTTTCCTTATATAAGTGATAATTCTGTTCCTCTCTTCTGCAGTCAGCAGGATTCAATCACTTTAGCCTTATTTTCTCTCAAAGAAAACCTCACAGGCAAATTTTCATAAAATCTCTTAAGTCCCTAGAGTTGAACAAATTCTTAGGAATATCAAATCTCCCAGGTACTTGTTTGCAGATACTGCAATGTGTCAGAAAAAAACACAATTTTACCTTGAGTAGCCCGGTTTCGTTCAACTTAGTATTAAAGAAATATTAATAGATAATAGGGTAAATAAAGCATTTCTAAAGAAAAGGTACATTTGATTGGTCTATCCTATTTAACTTCAGTGGATTTTCGTATGGCTCTGTATTTATTTTGAATCAAAGTCCCCATATAGAGGTAGAAGGAGATTTCAAGGGGAAATTTCAAAAGTGCCTTTGTTTTGCTTTCTTGTTAAAGCCCTCTCTGTGGTAAGAAATATTTTTGTCATTTGGTTGCTGTGAATTTCAAAAGGATCTCCTATGATAGAATAGTCATTCCCTGAAGATCTTTGATCTACTATGGGGAATGTCATTGTTCCCAAAGTAGATAATAAAAGCAACAAGAAAATAATAAACATTCTCTATAAGATATCACAGTTTTAATTGACTACGGTCACTCAAATCGATTTTTTTAATCTACGGAGACATGGCAAGGTCAGCAACAGAGGAACTGATAATGCTTTATTTTTATAATATGAGGGATATATTTAAGATTTGTAATGTAAACATGAAGTGTGGTACTTTGAAAAGATAACAGGCTTTAACACTGTAGATATTAATTACACTTTACTGTGATTTTTGAGCATGTTTTAACAAAAATTAATTAGAAAATACTTTGCTTAGATAATTTTCATATGGATCATTTTAAAAATCAGTTCCCTTTTATAATAGTGTGGTCAAAGAATATGTGCCCACTTTTTAAAAATATATTTTATTTTTATCAAAATTTTACATGTGCTCAATAAACACTTTTTCAAGGTACTTATAAAACTAATAATGAAAAACAGGAGTTGCTTTCCCAGTCCTTCCTACTCTTTCTTCCTACTCTGTGGAGACAACCCTTAACTTTTGTTTGTTTTAGCTACTTCCGTTTTCCAAATATTTTTAAATAACCTTTTTACACGACTTTTCCTGATTTTTCAGATATTGATATTATCTATTGATGGGCTAATAAAAAAGATAAGTATTTGGCTTACATACAGTTATCTCACACAAAGTTACCCTTCCCTCCCTAAATAGTTTTTACACATTTATAATTAAATCCTTATTTGGTATTATCATTAATATGGTCATGTAAACATTTTTCTCTGGCTCCAGAGAGGCTCTATTTATTAAATATATGTACTTCCACCAAATACACCTTACTTTTTTGTTCAGTACCTCACCAAACCACACGTATATCCACCGGCCATATATATGTATTTTTTTCTTTAAGATATATATGTATCATACATTTGTGTGCGTATATATATCTTAAAGAAAAATCTTAGACTAAGATCTTGTTGCTTCTTCTTCAAATTTTTTTTTCCAGTTTAGTTACAAAAAGTAAAATATATAGCTGGCATACAGAGCATTACCAGCATGTTTAGATTTGAAACTTCTTATTTGGAATTTTTCAATATCACCATTCATTGACAATCTTTAAATCCTATGTAAATATCTCCATTATTGGCTGCTGAAGAGCAGTAGCTTTTTAAAAGGATTAATAGAATAGAAACCCTGCAACAGAGCACTTTTCTTGTCTCCTCATGTAGTGATATGTTTTTCACCTTGAACTCTTGAGAATGACACCAGTCTTAGTGTTGATTTTGTTCCCCTCTTTGGATGAGCATAGTTACAATAATTAAATTTCAAACTTGTCTAATTGACTTTTCCATCTATCTTTTGTATTATATTGTAAACTTGAATAGTTTAAGGAGTTCAGTGCTTTCATTCTTTTTTTAATGTCATACTTTGCTCCCCAACTAAAATGTCTTAAGAAAGGAAATAGTCTAGCATTTTTGTTTTAATTTTATTAAAACAACAACAAACTCTAGTGTCTTTACAAGGACTTTTTGTTTATATCCTTGATATTTTTAGAATTTAATATAGACCCCTATAGTTTATTAAACTCAAAAGCCACTATTGATTTCTATAAATTGGAATAGTCACTGACTTAATAAAGAGGATTTAATTCAGCTTTCAAGGAGACACTTATTCTTTATTCAAGATTTATTGTCTCCTCAACTCCATTCAGAAATTTGGCATATTGGATGGCCCTTGACATTTTGATGAATGACCTGATAATTTCAATTGTAATTTGAATTTCAAACAACAAATATTTGGGATGTTCCAGGTTTCAAATAATATCCAACTCTCAACCCTAAAAATGGCCTTTACTTGGCTCTCAAGAACATTTTTTTTAATTGGAAATGCTTTATTTTAGCTTTCTTAAAGTCATATTCAAAGCTAAAGAGATGGATTGTCCTAGTAGTGTGAACTTTTACAAATAAAATTAGAACAGAGAAAAAATTCATTATTTAGAGGAATGACATACTTTCCTAACTATAAAGTTAGATCATCCTTTGGCCTCTTTTTTTCTCTTTCTGTTATTGTTTTAATCACAATTCTCATTGGATATTTTGAGACTTGACTTAATTATTTCCTTTGAATTTGCAGAGACCTCTTATCACAAAGTAAGTTTAAGTACAATTTTAAAATACATATATAATATGATTCAGAACTTTTTGCAAATTAATGGCTTTTATTAAGTGATTTTTATTAAGCACATCGGAAAAATTGCAAATAAATTGAAGAATATCAGGAAACTAATCTTAGTGAGATTGTATTAGCTCTGAGAATGATATGGTATACCTACAAGTATCAAAAATTTCAAATAAAGTTAGTTAACTGTGTTTTTAATTATATATAATATATACACACACACATACATATATGCTAGATAAAATTTCAGAAAATTAGAAAGAGAAAAGAGTACATACTTTATTTTTAAGTCAAACTTTTTTATTATTTTTTTAAGAATAAATCTTTCAACTGAACAGAGCCTTTATAATAATTTAGTGGCATTATTCTGTGACAAAAACAGACCTAGAGAGAATTAAACCCTGTTAAAGAATCGGTTGATAAGAAATACTGCTTATCTGCTTCTTTCCACTCTCTGCACCAGAATCTTAGTTGCGATAGCAAGCTCTGTTCCTCTGAACCAGTATACGTACTCTAGAATGATGAGAGAGATTCTTTTACTGTGGTCTTTATAATTAGAAACATTAATTTATCTAATATAACTGAGCCCATGTGATGATTTTTAAATGATATGTAATTTTTAATTTACATCTATCTTTTGTATTACATTGTAAACTTGAATAGTTTAAGGAGTTATATTATATATATATATGTTAAATACTTAATAATTTAAGTATTTAAATAGAATTAGAAATGTTTTTACAAATCATAAATTACACACAGCAATTATTATAAATCTTTGGTCTCTCATCACTAGATATTATTTTAAAAATAACTGTAAAAGCATTATTTAGATTTTTCTTTTTGTCACATCCAGATTTGGCTATCTTCTGTGTGTCCCAAATGGTTGTCTAAACCCGATCTACTCTGGTACATCAATTCTTTGCGTCAAAATATATGAAACTATTTGCATAAAAATATCAATCTCTGCTTTCCATTTATTCAAAATTCATTTAAGTATATTTTGTTTATCAATAATATTTCAAAAAACATTTATCTCTCCACTATGTTCTGCAAAGTGCCATCCAGAAATTGTTCATTATACTCAGAATGTCTTCCATCCATTTCCATATGACCATTCAGTATTCTTTTCCTACTTTTGCAATATCTCTCTGTAACATCAAATTTCTGCTCTTTACAGTCTGCATTTGAAAACTCAATGGTGGGGGTGCCTGGGTGGTTCAGTGGGTTAAGCATCGGACTCTTGATCTCAAATCAGGTCTTGACCTCAGTGTCATGAGTTCAAGCCACATGAGTTCAAGCCACAAGCCAGCGTGGAGCCTACTTAAGAAAAAAACAAAAAAGAAACAAAGACTCAATGATGATGGGATAATATTCAGTTCTTTTTGTTGAGACTAGTATCTTATGGATAAAACCATAATTTTGGAAGAAAGGAAGAGTAATTTACTTAACACAGGAGTTGAATTCATAACCTTATTAGCATTTTTTTTAACAAAATGAGACAACCAACCACTGAAAAAGAGCCGTTTGAAAATAATTTCACAATTCACTTAAAGAACTTAAAAACTAAAATAATCTTATTATAGGTCAAAAGTTTATCTTTAGGAATGAAAATGGCCTTCTCTAATAAATACATTATCTTTGAAATTATTAAATTAGAAACTTGAATGATAAACACTCCAGTAAATTGTTTAGAACATACAAGGTAAGATGCAAGTCAATGTGTCTTTTTGATTCTCTCAGTTTTGTACCTAAAAGACAAGGGATGAGTAGATCTAAAGAAAGGAATTTTCTATTGATATGAAAACTATGCTGAGCTAACCTCACTGTGAATCATACCGCAAGTCAAAATGAAATGTGTCTGTAAGAACGGGCATACTGAACTACACTCTGCATGCCCTTACTCCATGAGACAGTAATGACTTTGTAGTGGGGTGCACTAGTACAGTGTTATACCAGGAAGTCTATGTCATACCAATAAATCTGCAAGAGAAAAGAAACAAAACAAAGCAGCCAGAGAAAAAACACTCCATCTCAATGACTGTGATCAGATCAGAGAACGAAATTTATTTCAACTGCGTCTCTGTCTTTAATTTTCACAGGAGTAAGTACTACTGGAATATTCTTAAAGAAAGCCTTCTCATACTTCTGTCATCTGGGAAGAAAGGCTTTTGAAGCTTGTCAACCAGCCTGATTTATGACTGTCTTCAAATTTCTCTAGGGAGGAAAAGAGGTGGCCCTCAGAATTGCAGCTGTTAGTGCATGTCTTTGGGTCTGAGGGAGTCCAAGGGGTTATTTTCTAATAGATCCATCTTTGCTGTCTTCCTTTCATATTCTGACCTGAGTAGACTGTGAAATTATGCTAAATATGAACATATGCTGGGAAACAGTGCTAAGTACTTCAGTAAACTGTGAAACATATGGGAGATTCGAAATCAGTATGTAACTCTTTATAATGGACCAAGAAAGGTCTGACACATATCTCCAAGGCCACCATTTGAATTATGAACCACAAATGTTCCACACAGCATTTATGGCCTCAACTCTAGTGACAGAAATGCACCTTAGTCCCATTTTATAATTCCTAATACAAATTCAACTCTCAAAAGAAAAACTGACTGAAGAGTGAAAAACGTATAGTAATCTTTAGAATATATATATTTTTTCTTTTCTTTTTATCTGACTGGAGTTAGTTAAAGCAAGCCTTAACACATAATTTATTTAACAACATAGCAGAACTGATTCCTACTGCTGAACTTGGAATGGCATATAAGAAATAATGAACAGGCAAATTCAATGATGTATTTCAGGATATAATTGGTAACCTTCATTCAAGGCTGACTTTATCACTTGCAGATGGAAAAACAAACAAAAATGGTAGTAAAATCAAAATAATGTTTATGGTTACTAATCCCAAAAATTCAATTCTTGTAAATAATAATGCATCACTCCAAACAGAAAATATGTGTGATTTGAAATAATCTGTGTATGATTCGTGCAGATATGATCGAGACATAAATTGCAACACTTTAATGTATGTAAAGAAGTTTGCTTCAAATTAGAAGCAATTTTTAAACAATAAGCTTAAAATGACTGTATTCTTTCTGAAAGAAGGATTTCGTCTTTCCAGGTGTGGAAAGGTGCATGTTCTTGGTTGTTTGTGAAGGAATATCACCTATAGACTGGCAGCACTGTTAGACTTTTCAGATTCCTATTAGTCTCCACTGGAGCTAGGCTGAAAGCTCACTTAGAACAAAGACCAAGTCTGCCTTGCTCGGTGAAGCAACTCCCATCCTACCGCTGTGTCTAGTATGTTTCAGGTGCTCAAAAAGCTTGAATAGTTTTGTCAAAAAAATTGAATGGAGATAGAATTAATGTCAAGTCATCACACTCAGTCCCTGACCAGGGCTTTTTTGTAAAGCAGTGGATCTCAAAATGATTCACTAAACCTGCAGCACAGGCACCAATTGGGAACTTGTTAGAAATGCAAATTCTCATACTCCATGCCAGAACTTCTAAATCAGAAACTATTGGAATGGGCCCAGCAATGTGTTTAAGACGTCCTCCAGGTGATTCTAATGCACACTAAAAATTGAGAATCAATGTGAAGAATGTGAAGAATTCCCGAATACACTGTACACAGTGACATCAAAGCTTTTTAGGATTATGAGAGTTCTCAGCAGTCTATTATAGGAAGACAACTCCTATGGACAGATTGTGAATAATTTTAATTTCTCTAGATTTTTCCACTTCTCAAGAATTTCTTCATTTAACTATAGCAACTATTCTCTATTCATGTGTAGTAAATTGTGTGTTTTATGTAGGAAGGCTAAGTTTGAGTTACTGGTACAGATCCTGAGACAAGAACTTGGGAGCAGATGATTTATTAGGGAGTTGGTCCCAAAATGCACAAGCGAGGGAGTGGTAAACATGAGAGAGAGTAGAGAAAAGCCAATCAAGAATGTGTTACCAGGAATGGGTTACAAATGTGGGCAAATGGGGCTCAATCCTGTGGGGAACCTTCTGAGAAACTGTGTTTGGAATATACCTCAGAGTCACTCCCCACTGGAGGGTGGGGAGACAGGAGCATTTATCCACTTCTTCCCATCTCTGTTGGTCGAGAGTTGACCTCCAGAGATGCTAACATACCCTCACTTCTAGGTTATGTTTGTGTGTGGCTGGAAAAATGTCCTCAGGCAGAGAAGAAAAGAGAGAGAAGCTCTTGAGGTGGCATAGGTCAATATGCTGGAAACTCTTTTCCCCTTCAGTTGCAGGGCAGTTCACTTCACTTGGGCAGGGAGATGGGGGCAAAGTAACCTTCTAACATCTACAGTTACATTATGGGGCAAAGTAACCTTATAACACGATAGTTTACGTCCAGTTCACAATACTTATTTAATGTCTATTATGAGTCAGGTCCAGAGTTAGTTGTTGGGAATATAAAATAGATAAAACACCATCCTTACCTCAAGAAGCTTTTAGTATGGTAGAGAATGCAATCAAATAAAAAAAATTAAAATGTAATTAAACATGTTCAGTGATGGTGGTTCATATCCACATTTATAGGACAAGTTTATTGTAGGAGGGGTGTAGTGATCATCGAAGACCTCTTAGAAAGGATGAGGATAATTATGCCTAAAAGATACCTAGAGGCCAGACAAATAAAGAGGAGTGGGGGAGTTGGAGACAGAAGCCAGAATGATCACTATGTAAATGGAAGAAGTAAAAAAGGAGAAAGCAATCATAGGTGATATTTGACAAGATTGTCTGTAAAAGTCATTTGAGAGGTCATGTGTTAGGTGGAAGGAAATCTGTTGTCTCATAGGTGGTATAAGTGGAGAGATGTGGAAAGCACAGAGTATGTAAATAACTGTTGTTGCAGATTCCCTAAGAAGAAAGAAAGAAAGGGACCCAGAGCTCTACTGAAATGATTAGTCTCCTTTGGAGGAAACCCTTCCTGTTTTACTGTCAAAAGAGGGGAGGAGTGAAGTTAAGACAATGTTTATTCATTTGTAAAATGGTAAAAATAATAGCAACTACCTTCAAAGGGTTGATATAAGACCGAAATGATGAAAGGCATAAAATGTTTACCACTGTTTCTCGTAGGTAATACACACCCCCAAAATGTTAGCTGTTATTATTCGGATTTTTTTTTTTTTTGCTTTGTTTCTGATTTTGGAGGGGCAGGAACTTGAGGGCTTGAAACCATTTCTACCTGTTGATCTTTATTCATTATTTGTTTAAATAGGAGAAAAGTTACTTGTGAAGTTGTTAGGGAAATGGGCTAGTTGAGCTGGCTGAAGGTTGAATTCTTCACTGCCATGGGGAATGGGGAGGAGCAAAACTGATTATGTATACAGGTAGAAGAATCAACTGCTAGTTAGAATAAAGTGTCCAGTAGGGGTTGGAAGCCATGAATTTGCAGTGATGCTAAATCACCCATTTGTGTGATCCATTTCTAGGAAAGGTGGAACTATGTAAATGGCATTCAGGGTAACTAGTAATTTTGTAGAAGTTGTGCAATTATAAATACTGAAAGGCAGATAAGCATCCATGTAAACAAAAATTTTTTTAAAAAAATTTAAAAAAATTTATGGAGAGTTTTAAGATCAATGAAAATTCTAAACTGTGTCAGATGATTTTGAATATTCTTGCATTCTGTGATCATAGCATAGGTTCCTTTGTCGAACTCTGTAATTCTGTTCTACAAATGACATTTTGTTTGAGCAGTTAACAGTTGGTGCCTCAGTTTCAACTGACATTTTGTTACTAAACACAGTTCTAACACCATAAGGTGATTTGTCAGTGGTAAGAAAAAGATGGTTTATATTTCACCATAGTGAAATAGCACAGACGGGAGAGTCAATTGCTTGAAATTCTGGAAAGTGTCCATGCTGTCAAGTCCAACACCATTGAAAACATTTTTTATAGTAGGCCACAAGGTATACTTTTTATGAAAGGAACTATGAAAGAAATTTAGAAACCCCAGAAAGCTTGACGGTCTTGTTTTGATTCTATAAAATGTTCAAGGATCATACCTCCAAGGAGCTTAAATATCCTGAGAATGACCAAAGCAAGTTGTTCAGGAGGTGGAAGTTCACATTTTGCTTTTCTTTATTTTTCTTCTGGGTACTTTGTGTATCAAAACTAATAAGACCTTTTGAATACATTTTTCCCCCTGCAAAGTCTTTTGAGTCTAGAATCATCAGCATTGTACACCACTCTTGATATTCTAGAAAGCAGAGTTCCTGTGAAATACGAGAAGAGCCCAAAGATAAGAGAAATATTGAACTAGGAATGTCTTTTAATGAGTAATGATCAGCATCCATATTGGCTTCATCAGTGATGGGCTATTGATAACCCAGAATACAGCCAAGTAACACAAAGAAGAGTAGTAAACTAATTAACTGACTAACTGCAGAAATTAGATGCCTTATTGCCTTATTGCCACAATAAGATTCATTGTACATTTTCTCTTCTAGAGGCTTTTGACACTTCATCCTGTAGGGTTAATCAAAAGTTCTGTTATGAAGAGAGAGCAGGAACAGATAACTGTTTCTCTGATTAAGCAATAACAGCATATATATATATATATATATATATATATATATATAACCTTATATATAATGTTGATCAGTTAATCAGTATAGCAAGTTACATTCTAAAAAGAAGATGGGAATTAAGACTCACTAAAAGAAAAACTAATTTTCTTATACCACTTCAAGGCAAAGGTCATGGAGTAGAATGGTGGGTAAAATTGCCTGCATTTCTCAAATTTTTCTATAGTTAATACTTTTTCAAAGGTGCACAGTAGATAAAAATAAGTTATACAGTGGAGTTTAAATACATAAAACAGCAGTGTGTATCATACAATGTTATACAGTATTCAGTTTAACTGTGATTATTTTAATTCTGAAAAAAGCATAATAGTTTCTGAAACTTGGATGAAGAAGGCTATGAAAACATTATGTAAGAAAGTTGTTTACTAGTTATTGATTCTGGCTTCCACACGCAGCTTAATGATTTGGGTGAGTTGCTTCAGTTTCTTGTCATGTAAGGTGGACATGAACGTGGTGCTTACGTCGTCAGGATATAGTGAACATTAAATAAGTTATTGTATACGTAAAAGCACTTCGTGCCTGGCACATGATAAGCACTCAGTAAATATTAGCTTTTATTATTATAGATATACTGTAAATAGCATTCAATAAACATTTACTGAATTGAATAAATGTACTCAGTCATTTATGAGTAGTCTCAAAAGTACTGCAGTAACCTGAGTGAAGGCAGACAGAGTTAACAAAGGAAAGAGGTTAGCATTTTTGAGTACTGACAATGTTCCGGGTGCTTTAGATACAGTCATCTATTAAGCCTCACTACCTGTGGAAAAAGCATTATTCCTATAATCAGGAAAGTAAGACTCTAAGTAATATATCCGGATATCAATAAGAAGATCTGGCACTTGAACTCAAGCCCAGTTATTCAAATTTTATGTTTTTTTCTAATATCACATAACCTCCAAATTCTGAGGTTTTTGACTTTGGAAATTTTGAATATGATAATTCTATACTTCATTACCCCATAAATAATCAAGATCTCTTTATTCGAGAAAATGTGAATTGAGTCATTTTCTCATTATTTATTTATTTATTTTAAATTAAATCCCATCCAGTGACTTCCTACCAATACAAGTTTATCAAATGGCTTAGTCCTAGGTGAGGTAGGGATATCCACAGATACATAAACGTGAGTTAGGGCTGTAGAGTTGTCTTTTTTCCCACAAACAACATTTAGTGAAAATCTTCCTTGTGCCTAGCAACAAATTTTACTGAAATCCTATTATATATCACTGATTTTTCTAAGGGAATAGACCAGTGATCAAAATGAAATTCTTAGCATTGTGAAGTTTATATCCTTAGTGCACAGAGTCAGTAAATTGTGTGTGTGTGTGTGTGTGTGTGTGTGTGTTTGCCTCATGTGGGATAATGCATGGGGGGAGCAGGGGTGGGTGATTACAGAAGTCATGCCTGATGAAGTGGTATTTCTGCCAAGTCCCACATGAAATGCCCAGGGCTGTGTGGCTATGTGCATCTCTCCCCTGGTGAAGAGCGATTTAGGAAGCAAAGCAAGGGTGAAAGCAGGACTGTCCTGGAGGACCAGCAAGAAAGCCAGTCGGGCTAAAGAAGAGGGAGTAAGGGGAATATGAAACACAACACAGCTCTCTCAATCAGTTACATAACAAAACACGATTTAATTAAGTTTGGATACAGGTTTGTTCAGAGGGCTAGATGAGTGCGAGCTTGGGGACAGTACTTCCTGGGGTTAGGGAGGTAAGGGTTGGAAAAGGATTTGACATTTATTTCAGTCTGAGTTTTGAGAAATACTTTGTCAAGGAGAGAAGAAGATAGAGAGGAGATCAAAAAGAACCAAGGAGGAAAAAAAAAGAACAAAGCAAGGCATGGAAGTTCACAGTGGTAAAAAGCCTGTATGTTGCATTTTGATGTGATCAATAGACTTCTCTATAAGAAGCTTTCTGCCCCTTTATTAGCTTCAAGATAACAAGAAAGGCTTATTTCATAAATCCCAGCAATTAGGAGCCAACGTGCCCCCAAATCATCATTTTAAATCGAGATCAAAATCCAAGTAAGAACTTGTATTTATTTTGTTTGCCAGTTGTACTTGGGAATTAATTTACTCTGTCAAGGATCATTTAGCTATTAAAAAACAAACAAAATTTAAAAAATATTTTAATGTAATTCCCTTGTTGTGCCAAACGTTAACGTATTAGAATGTAGTGAAAGAGGCATGGCAAAGGACTAATAGTCTCTCAACAACCACTACTTCTCCTAACTGTCTTGGGATAAGTACTCTTTAATCACCACAGCAGAACATCTAAACGAAGCCCAATGCAAGCAAAAATTCAGAAAGAATTAAAACAGTTATACAGTGGTCCCCTGCACTAGAAATAATTGACAAATCCTTATTTATATCCTCATCGGTTCAAAGTATTAAAATTGTGAATTTACTTTTAACCGTTGTTCAATCTCAGGTCAGTAATTTAGGACACAGGAATGTGGGTCTATGTCATAGGATTAATGCAGATTCTCATGTGTGTGTGTGTGTGTGTGTGTGTTCTTGTGTGTGTGTGTGTGTGTGTGTGTGTGTGTGTTGGTTCCCATCTTTCCACATTAAGAAGCATAGCAGGTAGCATACTTTTGGCCAAATCTCAGCGGTGGCATATTTCCATCTCCCAGGGGTGTGGGAAGACCCAACTGCACAGCAGTAACAATAATTCTAGCATATCCGTTTATGAAATAACTTTGGCAGTAATGGCAAGAGGATTTGGATGAAAGTGTATTTGTGGTCTTCCAGCTGGAAGATCAGAGCAGAGATTCTAAAGCAAAAGGCACAGAGTGGGATGGCAGATAGTAGCTGTTTGGATAAGAACAGAAGAGAGTTGAGGACCCATGCTGAGCTCAAGGAGAAATGCAAACAAGGCAGTCATTTCAGAATATCCCCGTGTTGCCCAGTATGAGCTCGAGGGCTTACCAATGCCATCTGCTGGATATATTTGGGATTTAAAAATGGAATCTACACAATACTCCAGTGTCTCCCTGTACTATGGTTTTGGCGGTTCCAGTGAAAAGAAAAATGAAAAACAACCCATCTTAAAAAAAAAAAAAAAAAGCAATGGAAATGAATTCCAGGTTGACTGTACCTTAAGGAGACTGGAGTTTTGTATTTTCACTTCATGTTTTGAAGCATTAGAGTATTTAATTGAATTTCTTTTAGCAGAACTTTGTGGTAGTGCAGTTTCGTCATATATGATACTCAGGACACTGGATGTGGGGTTTGGACTGTAAATCCATTGATCTCCTAAGAATCTACTATATGCTATAAACTTTATACACAATACATTCCCTTTTTATACTTTATTGGAGGAGAGTATAATGGTTTGTTTCGGTTTAGTTTCTTTTTTTTTAATTAGAAAGGGGAAAAAAGGGTTAAGAGAAGAAAAGAACAAGTATCACTATTTGGCCAAAACTATTACATATGCATTTGAATTATACATAAAATATGGTATTTCAACTTTTGTTCCTGTATTTCTAATTGTTTTATGGAAAATGTCCTCTGTTAGTCACATAATCTCTCTGTAGGATTATTTTAAGAACATGACTTTAAAATTAGAAAATTCCTTGTGGTGCTTCAATAAAACTTTAGAACTTTTAGGAATGTATGGCTAAATTGACATTGATTCTAGACTACATTTCCCCAAAAGTACTAATCCCATTGGATTTATAGTGGGGAAAATTGGTTTCCCCACGGTCAGATCAATTTGGAATATGCCAATTCCAAATATCTCCTGGAATTCCATAAAACATATTAATTAAAATGGAAGAGTTGGTGTTTATTGAGAGTTTGTCATTGTTGCATTTGAGCTTCACAATGATTTTATTATGTAGGCACAAGTGTTAATCCTAGTTATAAATGAGGAAACTGAGGCTTATAGGGTTGGTAATTTGCTCAAAGTCACACCGTAAGAGAATGGAGACATTGACTCATTTACTTTAGAGCTCACGCTCATAGGTCTGAAGCCATATGTCCCCAAATATTATTCATATTAATACGAATTTTATGTTAATTAATTTCAATATTGATATTAACCTGCTCAAAGCTTTGAGGAGTGATGCAGTAATGACATCTATTAATTTGGTTAACCTAGCATTTCTAAATCTACTTGCTATAGAATGCTTATGAATTTTCGTGGAAGTAGTGTCCCACAGAATATAGTTCTAGAAATACTGATATAAGCTATAGACTTGGTATACATAGGAGCCAGGAGGGGAGTAGCTCTTTAATATTTCTCTGGCCACTTATTCCAGCATAACCGTTGGGGTCCTTCCCCAGGCATGTTTCCACCTGGTGATTTGGAATAGATAGGAGTAGGAAGTAAACACCTGAAATCCTTGCTGCTGCAGGTCCACGGAGCACTGGAACCCTCTGCATAAGCATGTAATATTTAGTACATCCTGCAAAGGGAACAAGTTTAATTTAGTTAAGCCACAAGGTTGAGTGAAAAACAGCATGTTGCTGTTATTGTTTAGTCAATTAAATTGTCCTCTGTGCTTGTAGGAACTGTTCCACATTTATTACCAGTGAGATACACGCTCTGGCAATTTCTTTGCTTCCAATTGTCTTATATTTAGCACATCTAAAGATTTGAGGACAAATGATGGAAGACATGGTGATGAATTGTCAGGCTTTTCTAAAGATTCAGAAGTTCTAAAGTTCCTGCCAGTGACAGATGGTCTGTCCTTACTCATCGGCTTGTCTTCCTGACAGGGCTTGATTTTTTTCCCCCTTTTCTGCTCAATTCCCTTAAAATAAGCTCAGCTTCTTGGGAGGCGGGGTAGTCTCATTTGTTATAACTATGTTACTTTGTATCAGTGTCGAAGCAAGTCTATATGAACATGCACCATGCTCCTTTACACGATTAATATACACATGTCTAGTGATAAGAGAGAAGCATGGGTTAAGAAGGAGAGGAGGAGCAGATTATGAAGGAAAATCCATATTTCCTTTCTGTTATTTTGATAACCAAACATACAGGAGTCTCCATTGGATAGTTTTTTCCTGCTGACTTGCCCAAGCATAATGCTGACTTAATAGCTCTGGCATAATATAATCTTTTGAGGAGTGTTTCTTATCGTTATGGTAATAAAATTTTTATTAATTTTAGGATCTTCAATATTTCATAGCAGTCTAAAATTTCTTGAAATTTTGGACTAAAATATACAATTAGTGTTTACTAACTTGCTAGACATTTATAAGAATCCACAGAATGAGAACACACAACTATAGCAATGATGTGCTCAGATATAAAATAGGTTCCCAGTGAAAAAAAGGAAAAAAATCAATCAATTGCTTAATCCCTTTCATTGGCTTCAAATATGTTTACTGCTGAAAGAGGAGATGAGATACTTAGGTAAGGAAGAAGGGGAAAGGAAACAATTTTCCCTCTTTGAGTTCTAATGTAACTGTGGAAATAAATATAAAGGTTTAAAAAATTCTAGGATATCTTATAGTCACTTCTTAATCTTTTATCCAGAAGTAGTTCAGTCCTTCTAATTAACAATGCCACTAGTCCGATACAGCGTTACTGAGACTGGGGTATATCAGGTGAAAAGGGATTAATATTACTAAAAAATAGAAAAATTATCAGATGATTTGATTTGGCTTTACAATATCTAGTTGGCTTTTGTTATCCACACAAATCGCTGCGAATTTCTTTTTATTTAAATACGTCTCTCCTTAGAATGTTCATTATATGTTAGCTCAATGTGATAATGTGTGGAAAGCATAAACCACTTTATCACTCCTTTCCATCTTTTTTTTTTTTAATCTGAGGTAATTTTACTATTCTGAAGGAGATACATATATATATACAAACACACATACTATATACTAGTATAGGTATAGTAGTATATTTTATTTTATCTGTACAATATACCTATTCTAGTCATTTAAGTGAAAGAACTCAAAGCTTACCAGATTTCCAAAGTCTAGGCTATTGAACTGCCTGTCATCTTTTTTTGCCCCTTACTAAATGCTCCCTTCCATTTATAGTTGTCAGTTCCCTTTTTAACTGGTGGCTTTTTCACATCACTTACTTTTAGTAACATTCAATTATTAAAAAATCAGAGAACTCATGCCAGATCATTGTTTATGCATAAAGATGTTAACATAAACCTAAGGAAAGTATATTCCTCCTCAGATGATGAATGGAAGCATTAACATTTTGTGTACAACATAGCAATAAAAAAGTTTCAAAGTTTCTTTATAACAGGGCGCTGCCTTAATACATGGATTTGAGTTGTGTATACATATTTTGGTATGTAATTAAAGGACAGACATATCTACCTTTTCCTTCTTAAGTACCTTTCTGGTATAATTTGTCTTCTTTCCCCAAAGAATACTGGGCTCATGAAAAAGTCCTGAATATTCAACATTTGTGAAAAGGCCAACAAATATTGCATGGTTTTGAAACCATGCCTTTATAAAATCACAGGATTTAAAATTACTCTAATGAGCTGTTTATTAAAATTTATTAAGGTTAGAAAAAGGTACATAGCTAAGATTAATAAAAATGCATTACATTAGATTAAAATAGGCTAAATTACTCTAACAAGTAGACCCAAAATGTAATGTGTCAAGAGGTTTATTTCTGGATTAGTACAATATCACATCAGGTAGTAGGAGAGGAATAGGGTCTGTTCCAAGAACTCAAGCTATTGTAGTAAATGATTTATTCCCTTATCTGCAGTAATATGCTAATAATCTTTTTCCTTGTTTCAAATTTATACTATGAAATGTGTTGATACTCATGAGTGAAATTAAAGACAGGAGTGAAGAAGATAATCTCCCTGCTGACCCTAAGCAAGGGAGGGTGGTAGAGTTATTAGAATCATGGCCTGAGGTGAGATATATGCCTTTCTCCTCTACTGAAACACAAGACTGAGCCTGTACTTCTATACTGTTTCATGCTTTTGCCTGAAAGTTTATTTCAGGTCAGAGTGTGAAAGATAAATAAGACTAATGGTCTAGACAAATTATCAGTAAGTTACCGTTGTAGCCTTTACCTTCTACCTCTTTCTTAAGTGCTGTTGTACAAGACAACTTTTCACTTAAAAAGTCCACGGGTTAATGAAGAGTTCTTAGAGCCTGAATGTTGCTTAATCTGTCCAAATGGTACAGATTATCAAAATGAAGACAATTTAAGCTAAACTGAGTCATCCCCTCACTCTATGGCTGATATTGCTTCAGTAGTTCTTTCAATCTATATTTTGGCTTTCATTTCTCTTGGTATTCTTGCTGTTTCCTTATTTTTTATACGTATTTTTTATACGTATTTCTGTCATGCTTTTTTTAGTCATGGGCTTTTATAAAAAACATATTTCTCTCTATTTTATCTGGAGAACTACTTTCCTTATATCAGAATCTCTGGTTTGCATTTCTTTAAATTCTTATGGAGTTCCTGCCTATTTTCCAGTACTTTTTATTGCTAATAAATTAGTGATGATTTGTCTAAGATGATTGAAGAAATATAATCATAAAATTAGAAATAAGTGCTGTCATTAATGTTATAAAGTGATTTCTAAAACTGAAAACTGCCAGAGTCATATTTTCTACATTGTTTCACATATAAATTGAAAATCTATGTATTTCAAAAAATGATAATAATGATATAACATTTCTTCACTTCTATGATAATGTGTTATCCATACACTTCAGTAAATTCATAGGGACCGATGTGATACCTATTGATAGTACAAAATTTATACCAAAATTAAAAGAAAAAACAAAGATTCTGAAAGTAACTATATCCTTTCAGAAAACACTGAATCACACAAGAAATATATTTCCAATTGTATTTCTCATGATTCAGTGCATCTTTCAACAGTCATTTATCAGTTGGAGGAAGAATAACCAGCAAAACACAATCACCATATTATAACAACTCCTTAATAGTTATTAGAAAGCATCATCATTTAAAACCCAATCTTTGGGCATTATTGCTGAAAATATGAGAATAATCTTTTACAAAACAGTCTCACCTAATATATGACTGTATGCCCCATGGCGTGAATCATAAGAATCACAGAAGCTACCTTTACTACACACACACACACACACACACACACACACACATTCCACACACACACGTATGTGTGCCCCAGCTTACTTTTTTAGCCCAAGAGGGATATGTTCATTTAGAATCAATTTATTCAAAGTTAGTCAGTCAAGATTGCCCCCTATATATTGTTTGCTTTTCCTTTTGCATAAATTGTTTGTGTTTATGTAATTAGCAAGCTAAAAGCTACTGAAGTTACTCACCCATAACTTAATGCTAATATAATGTTTATTGCTTTTAGTTTTTACATTCAAATGATTTTACAATTGAATCTCCTTGGAGAACACAGCACAAAGCGTTTCAGAACACTGAGCAGTTTACTCTAAGAAAATAGCAAGCATATACACAGAGAAATAGCAGAAGATAAGAATGTTAAGTTAGAGCCAGATTGTGGAGGGATATGTACTTAGATAATAGAAAGCCATCAAAGTTTATTTGGAATAGGAAATGTGATTTGAACTACACTCCCAGTTAAATCGCTATGTGGTATTATTTATTTTTTTAGTTGAAACCTGTTTTTCTAGGCTTGTGATGAATTTTATTTTCAAACTTAATTAGCAAGTCTACAGTGCATCTACACGTCGAACACAAATGCTTCTATGATGTTCAGCTAACAGTTTTCCATCTTTTATTTAATAACAAAGATCTTTCTAACGTGATATGAGGTTTTTTTGCCATTTGCAAGTATATTCATTTGGTTTGGTTTGGTTTTCACTATTAATGCTGACTGATAGCTGGTTTGTTTTCTGTTCTAGGTTGTGGAGACTAATTTGGTTGCTTTTGACTGTCACTGGATCATTATAAATGAGGTAACACCAACTAAACCTTATTGTCAACTCTGGGTCCTGTTTTCATATAGTTAGTCACAGCATTTCCTATGGCCTTGGAATCCTAAGAGGAAATAGAACACAAAGTAAACTTTTAGCTTCCTGACTGGATGCTAACTAAAAATGGAATAAGGAGTTTTAAAAAATTATAAATGGCTTTGTATGAACAAAATAAATGGAGACCGTCTTCCCACTGAGTATCTTTTAGTCTTTTCCGTTGGCATACACTGACTGCTTCGGGAAATCATCTTTATACAAAGTACAGTTCTTCTTTGTAAGCAAAGTGAATTCCTCCCAGTGGAGTCCTTGTGTTCCATTTATATTTTAATGTTGTTTCTAGAACTTTCATATCCACCCTCCTTACATGAGGATTAAATAGTTCAGCATATGAATATGAATAAAGAAGAATAGATACTTTTTTCTTTTCATGATGAAATACAACTATTTTAAAATCCATCAAGTTGTCAAATGCTTTATGAAAGTTTATTGATTTTTGTAAAGACAATACATAAGATTAAAAATATATTACAACATGAGAACTCTGTGAGATAGATCGTTCCATTGGCACCTGCCAGTCGGAATTGGAAAGGACAATGAGCAGATCAGTCATGGACAAATAATGAGATCACATGAATTTGTCCTCAACAAGACCTAGCATTCTTATCATATCTATTACTTAGGAATAAAAAGAATGTATTATTTATCTGTTAGCTGTGTTACTATGGATATATAATGTAATCACCCTGTGTCATTTGTACAGTAAGTATAATATTTACTTTATAAGCTCGTTATAAAAATTAAGTGAGATATTACCTAATACTCTTAACATATGCTGACAAATGACACTCAATAAATGGTACTACAATAATGATTATATTACACTAAAGTTCACAGATCAGTTTCTTACATGTTAATGTGTTGAATAGTAAACATTATTCTATGAAGCATTGAGGGAATGACGTTCATAGAGGGTAAATGATTTTACACAGAAAAATAAAAATGATTCAAAGTTTCAAGTTATGTCTTCTACACATTGATAGAATTTTAGCATCATTCTTTTTTTTAGCAATAATTAACATATTATGTCATATTAGTTTTAGGTGTGTAACACAAAGATTATATGTATATATATATATATACACACACACTTAAAAGTGATCACCACAATTAGGTACCATATGTAGCCATACAAAGTTACAGTCTTTTTTTCTTGTGAAGAGAACTTTTAAGATACACTCTCTTAGCAGCTTTCAAATATGCAATATGATATTACTGACTATAGTCACCATGCTGTGCATTACATCCCCATGATTTATTTTATAACTATAAGTTTGTATTTCTTAATCCCTTTCACCCATTTCCCCCATCCTAATCCTCCTCCCCTCTGGCACCCACCAATATATTCTCTGCATCTATTAGTTTTGCTTGGTTTTGTTTGTTCATTTCTTTTGTTTTTAAGATTCCACATGTAAGTGAAATCGTAACGCATTTGTCTTTCTCTGTCCAACTTATTTCACTTAGTGTAATACCCTTACGGTTTATTCATGTTGTTGTGAATGGCAAGATTTCATTCCCTTTTAAAGCTGAGTAGTATTCCATTCTGTGCGTATGTGTGCATGTGTGTGTGTGTGTGTCCATTTATTAACTGATGGATACTTAGGTTGCGTCTATATTTTGGCTACTGTACATAATGCTGCAACAAAATGGGGGTTCTTAGACCTTTTTGAACTAGTGTTCTTATTTTCTTTGAATAAATACCCAAAAATGGAATTGCTGGATCATATGTATTTTTTTTTTAATTTTTTGAGGAGACACCATATGGTTTTCCATAGAGGCTGTACCAATATGCATTCCTACCAGCACTGCACAAAGTTTCCCTTTTCTCCACATCCTCTCCAACACTTATTATTTCTTATCTTTTTGGTAATATCCATTCTACCAGGTGTGAGGTGATCTCTCATTGTGATTTTGATTTGCGTTGCACTGATTATTAGTGATATTGAGCATCTTTTTGTGTGCTTGCTGGCCATCTGTATGTCTGCTGTGGGAAAATGTTTATTCAGATCCTCTGCCCATTTTTAGACTGGTTTTTTGCTATTGAGATGTATGAGTTCTTTATATATTTTGTTTTTTTTGTTTTTTTTTTAAGATTCACTTATTTACTTTAAAGAGAGAGAAGGAGCTGAGTGGGGAGAGGGGCAGTGGGAGAGAATCTTCAAGCAGACTCCTCACTGAGTGCAGAGACTGACATAGGGCTCCATCTCATGGCCCATGAGATCACGATCTGAGCTGAAAGCAAGAGGCTGAAACTTAACTGACTGAGCCACCCAGGCACCCCTCTTTACATATTTTAGATATTAACCCCTTATCAGATATATGATTTGCAAATACCTCTTCCTATTCAAAAGGTTACTTTTTCATTTTGTTGATGGTTTCCATCACTGTACAGAAGTTTTGTTTGTTTTGTTTTTAGTTTGAGGTAGCCCTAACTTGTTTATTTTTTGCTTTTGTTGCCCTAGCTTTTGGAGTCAAATCCAAAAAGTCGTGACCAAGACTTATGTCTAAAAGCTTTCCACCTTGTTTTCTTATAGGAGCTTTATGGTTTCAGGTCTTACATTCAAATCTTTAATCCATTTGAAGTTAATTCTTGTGCATGGTCTAAGATTCTAATTTCATTCTTTTGTGTAGCTGTCCGGTTTTCCCAACACCATCTATTCTGGACTGTCTTTCCTATTGTATATTCTTGGCTCTTTTATTCTAAATTAATTGACTGAACATAAATACATGGGTTTCTTTCTGGGCTATATGTTGTGTTCCATTGATCTATGTGCCTGTGTTTATGTCAGTACCATACTATTTTGATTACTATAGCTTTGTAATATAGTTTGAAATCAGAGAGTATGATGCCTCCAGGTTTATTCTTCTTTCTCAAGGTTGCTTTGGCTATTCAGGATCCTTTGTGTTTCCATACAAATCTTAGGATTGTTTGTTCCATTTATGTGAAAATGCCATTGGAATTTTGATAGGGATTACAAGGATTCTGTAGATTCCCTTGGGTAATATGGACATTTTAACAATATTAATTCTTCCAATCCATCAACATGAAATATATTTTCATTTAGTTGTCCATGTCTTAGAGTTTGCAGTATAAAACTCTTTCACTTCCTCGGTTAAATTTGTTTCTCGATATTTCATTCTTTTTAAACAGTTTTGAGTGGGATTGTTTTCTTAATTTCTCCTTCTGTTTTTGCTGCAACCCATAGATTTTGGTGTGTTACAGTTCCATTTTCATTTGTTCATTCCCTTACATGTCACAAGTTCTTTTTCTCTGTCTTTTACAATTCTCTTCTTATCTTTAAGTTTTGAAATTTAATTATAAGGTATCTTGATGTGGCTGTTTTTGGGTTCCTCTTATTTGGAATTCTCTGGACTAACTGGACCTGGATGTCTATTTCCTTCCCCAGGTTAGGGAAGTTTTCAGCCATTATTTCTTCAAATACATTTTTCCGTCCCTTTCTCACTCTGTTCTCCTTTTGGGACTTCCATGATGCAAATTTTGTTCTGTTTGATGTTGTTTTATAGGTTCCTTAAGCTATCTTTGGTTTTTGATTTGTTTTCTTTTTGCTGCTCTGACTGGTTGAGTTCTACTGCCTTGTCTTCAAGATAACTGATCCTTTCTTCTGCTTCATCTAGTCTGCTGTTGAACCTTTCTAGTGTATTCTTCGGTTGAATTATTGTATTCTTTAGCTCTATGACTTCTGTTGGTATTTTCTTATATTTTCTATCTCTCTTTGAAGTTCTCACTATTTTTATTCATCTTCTTCTGAGTTTGGTGAGCATCTTTACGACCATTATTTTGAACTCTTTATCAAGTAAATTAAGTATCTCTGTTTCATTAAGGTTTTTTTCCTGAGGTTTTATGGTATTCTTTTGTTTGGAACATATTCCTTTGTTTCTTCATTTTGCTTGACTATGTTTGTTACTATGTATTGGGAAAAATAGCTTTCTCTCCCAGTCCTGAATGAGTGGCTTTGTGTAGAAGATGAACCTTCATTCAACCCTGCCCTAGCTCTTGGTTGTCTCTGAAACCTCTGTGATTGCCTAAGAAACGTGATTTATTCTTGATCAGTCCCAATTGTTGAAATTGTGCCAATCCTGCCAGTGTTCCAAAGGGAGGGATCCCAGTTAACACCTAGTTTCATGCTGATTGGAAGCTCAGGCACCAATTTTTAAAGGATGCAAATATATATTGTAAACCCTGTTGGCCTCCAGACAAGTCCATGTAAAGGTGTTCCCTTGCTGACTTGTAAAAATTGGGGTTCCAGACAAGTGTATAAACTCCTTTCTTGAAGGTACTGGCAAGCTGTAGTGAGGCAAGGGAGAGCACAAGGATGGCAACCTCTGGCCTGTGTAGCCTCTGGATATGTGGCAGTCCTGAAGCCTGCCCCTCTGGCTGAAATTCCAGGACAAGTAAAATAGGTGTTCTTCCGAGGAAGATGTAGATGTTTCAGTCTGCTTTCTGTGCTATGGCCTGGGGATGGTAGCCTGCCAAGAACTGTCTCTCTGATTATTTCAATCCCATGGGGCCCAGAAATGCAAGCCCCCCTGGACCCCTGAGCCAACTGCTCAAGGGGTGTCTTGTGTGTGGACTATGTGTGTTTGCTGGTTTTAACAGGGCCACGGGATAGTGTGAGGCTACGGCGTGCCTGCTGGCTTTAGCGGGACCACAGGAGAGTGCAGGGCTGGGGCACACCTACAAGCAAGGTAGAGTGACAGTGCAAAAATGATGCCCACCAGCACCTTCATCCCCAGAGAGAGGCCAACAGGTCCCTGCCCCTCTGGCAGATGCATTAAGATTAGCAAATGAATTTCTTTCATATATGCTCTAGGTGGGTTTCGAACTGCTGCTTTTGCACTGGGTCCTGAGGTGAATGAGTCTGTGTGTAAGCCCTTTAAAAATGGAACCTCGGTTCCCTACAGCTCTTTGGGTCTCCTAGATGTAAGTCCCATTAGTTTTCAAAGCCAGAAACTTTGAGGGCTTATCTCTCCACTGTAGGTCCTAAGGTTTGGGATGCCAAAGGTGGGGCATACACCCCTTGCTTCTCAGGGAGAAGCTGTATTTGTGAAATCCCTCTCAACTGTGTGTCATCATGCTGGGGGTGGGCTTTTTGATAAGACCATGTCTCTGCCTCTCCTACCCATCTTGATGTGGCTCTTTAATTTTTTGTTGTGGAGGAACTGCTCAGCTGATTTCCAGTACTTTTTCAGAAGAGATTATTCCATATGCAGCTGTTGATTCAGTGTGTCCAAGTGTGAAGGTGAATTCAGGATATTCCTATACAACCTATTTATTTATTTATTTATTTATTTAAACTTAGTTGATGTACAATATTGCATTAGTTTCAGGTGTGTGATATAGTGATTCAACAAGTATTATGTTCACCACAAGTTTAGCTATCTTTTGTCATCATACAACACTAGTATAATATCATTGACTATATTTCTTATGATGTGCCTTTTAATCCCTTGACTTATTCATTCCATAACTAGAAATCTGCATCTTCCTCTCCCCTTCACCCGTTTTGTCCATCTTCCCAACCCCCCATCGTTCTGGCAACCATCAGTTTGTTCTCTATAGGTTTGATACTGCCTTTGTTTGTTTATTCATTTGGTGTTTGTTTTGTTTTGTTTGTTTTTCACTCATATTTGGAATCTTCCAAATATGAATGAAATTATATGGTCTTTCTCAGTCCGACATATTTCACTTAGCATAATACCCTCTAGGTCCATCTATGTTGTTGCAGATAGCACAATCCCATTCTTTTTTATGACTGCATACTATTCGTGTGTGTGTGTGTGTGTGTGTGTGTATCCATTTATCTATCAGTGGACACTTAGATTGATTCTGTATCTTGTCTATGCCACCATCTTGAACTTTCTCTGATGATTTTTTCCAGTTCAGCGTAAAGACACAAAACATCTTGCAAGCTTGTGTTGGGCCTGCCCAACTTTAAGGCTACATGATTTGTTGCTGTATTTCTCATGTCAGGTTAAGACGTATTTTTCTGAGATCCCCACAGATGATAATATGTATGTGTGTGAGATCTGCTTTCTTTTTTTTATTATTATTATTTCTTATTAACATATAATGTATTTTTTGTTTCAGGGGTACAGATCTGCTTTCTAATAAAGTTTTGATACCTTCTAATTTTCTAATACCTCTCAATTTCCTATCTACAATGACTAACATCAGGAGACAGAGAAGGGAAAGGGAAATCTTAGTAAATTTCAGGATAACTTTTCAAATTGGATGTTTTAATTTGTATTTTTCAGCATGGAATCTATGAGTCAAGTAAATTAAACAGTTTGCCAAATATTACACAACCATTGAGTGGTGATAAAGGGTTTAAAAACATTTTTTTTCCAGTCTAAACTTTTTTTTGGATAATTCTCCTTATAGATTTTTTTTTTAATTTCTGCTGCCTCAGTTTTAATCTTATGGAAATGATTTATACCATTAATTTTTGTCCTTAGGTTAATTATTTTCTAGATTACTATTCTTTGAAATAAAAAATCCTCTTAGTTTTTTTCATTTTTATCTTACACCCAACTTATGATGGGGAAGAGACCACACAGATTTCCTGGTAAAAAACAAGCTGGAGTCATTTTACTTGTTTGTATCAATAGAGCCAGCTAGGAAAAAAGTGATTTATTGCCTCCTTAGAGAAATGGATTAATTAAACGAATTAATACTTAGAATTATTAAATGAAAATGTCCATTCCTTTCTATTCTTTGATAATATTACATAGGAGACCCCTGGATTACTTTTTTTTCCATATCCAATTTAACTTCTAACAACATGCCTGAATCTTAAAAGTGTGAACCCAGGTAGAGCTTCTGGAACACCAGCAGTCATCTATCTACTGCTTGTGTGTCTATTTGTGCTGTGGGAGAAATCACTCCTTCATATCATACAGAGGAAGTCTGAGGAGACTAGAGTGTATTTCACTAGTGACGAATATTCAGGAAATAATAATAACACTTTCTATTTTAGTATAGATTTCATAAACATTAAGAGTCTTTTTAAGCTTACAATTAAATTTCTTTCATAAAATATTAGAAGGAAAATGTTGTCTTTAAATGGATGTTCAATAATTTGGGCCACTATTTTGCAAATAAAACATTCACACAAACAAAGCGATCTAACCAGCAAATAACTCATTAACTGTTAGAAGTATAGAAGACCACAATTCTTTTTTACCTTCTTCACACTTGGATTTTTACTGTAATAATTATAACTATTTATAACTTTGCCTTTACCATTCCTGAAACCCTTGTGTCCTTTTTACATGCAGCCCTTCTTACTAGTCCTTGAGCAGAGCTGTCATTTCTTTTGGGCAAGTCAATACCACCTACCTTTGAAAAATCTGATGTTCACAGTCCACAGTTTATATTTGTTATTAGTTTTATCTAGACTAGGTTCAAACATGTTTTCTGTATTTTCATTCCTAAGAAAAATCATCATTATCCATATATCTGCAGCCAACATTCTTCTAAATGATTCCATTTGGTTACCTCATTTTCTCTGAAATATGCCTTTGGAAACTTGACTCTCACTACCTTTACTTCATTTATGAGTTGTTTATACAAATTTATAATAAATGAATCAAATTTATCCTAGTTTCCGTAAAAGAAGAAACATAGATTTCTCAAATTTGCTAGGAAGTTAACAAACTCTAAAAGTAGTAACAACAACAGCAAAAATCTAACCATATGCAAATGTCCATTTGACTGAACACGGAAAACATGAATCTGTCTGGTTTGGTTTGCATAGCTACTATTTTGTTGCTAATTTTAAAATGGGTTGCAAACATTTATTTAATCTATTGCACCAATAGTTTTTTAGAAAGGTACTATAAATCAAAGTTGGCATTGTGCATCATGATACAAATTGATGTACAAACTTGAAAACAATATATTTTTTTCATTTGCATTAAGTGTGCTATAATAATGAGAGGCTCTGCTAGCTCATATGGTGTAATCAATCATATGTTAGTAGCTGGTAATGGTATTTATCTTCTCCCTGCAATCAGTGAATCCAGCTCAGAACAGCCTTTCCATATAAGTATTGTCATCCCCTCAGGGTCGTGAAGCAGACGGCCTAGCACTTTATTTAAGTTTTACAAAAGTTAGAAATTCGGATAGAAAAATATGCACTGTTTAGAGATGCAAGAAGCATCATGTTATAAGCACCCTCTATTCTCTGATAATACTGAACCTGACCTTTGGTGCCCTGACTTCCTGTTTAAATAATTTAAGTTAATCACTGCAATTGAGTATTGCAGTTAAGGAGAAGTTGTTTAGATTAAAAAAGCCTATATATGTAAAGCATGTTGTTCATTTTTCCTAGTTTAGTGATTAATTGAACTGCTCACTACTAGTCTCTCAAGCAGAAAGTTGCCATTCTGTTGCACCTCCTGCTGGTATATAGCCTACAGTTGGTTTTGTTCCATATTTCAACATCATGTTTGTGTAATTATTTCACATTAATGTTAAATTTTGTGGAAGCATCAAAGGATCATCATTGTTAAAGCATGAAGAATATAAACATTAGCAAAAACAACAACAAAAAGCATAATCTTTTCAAACTATGCCACATAGTACACTGCTTAATGGCATTACTAAAATCTGGTTTATTTGATAGTGTTGAAGTTATGAAGCATCCCAGTTTCTACACTTAAAATTTCAGGTATCTATCTTTAGAAGATAGTTTGGTGAAGTCCTGCCATTCATTCATTTATTCATTCATTTCTAAATTTATCAACACATAGTGAATACCTACTATGAGATAGAAACTTTGTTAGATGCTAAATGATTTTAAAAAAGAAAAAAAAAGGAAAAAGAAAGGAGGGTCTCTTCTTCAAAATAGTTTATGCAGTATAGATTGGCATCTGATCTAATGGATTTTGAGAGTTTTTCCTTTCCTGGAATTCATTAACTTAAACCTAAGCTGATACACTACAAAAATTTGGGAGCGATTCAGTTCTCCTAAAAGATTTGTTCTGCGAAGTGGCTGTTTCTTGATGGAGTTGTATCCCTGCTAGGTATTTTAGCTTTCCTCTTCCTTCTCTCTTATACATTTCAGGGTTCACCTATAAACTATTACAACAAAGTGAATAGAAATATTTTCTTGACTATTTTGACTCGATTATTAGTAATTTATTATTATTATTATTATTAAGTTATTTTTTGAAAAAAAAAAAAAAAAAGACTGTATGCCTTACTCCTAAGGAGGTATAGCAAAAAGTTAGATACAATAAAACATATTTTTTAAATCTTTATTGCATTATTAATTCTTATATCAGAAATATACTCATTCATATAAAGACTACAGAAAGGGCAAACAATTTGTTATTTAGCCTTTTTAAATTCTTTAAAACTCAGAAAATTTCTGTATATCTTTATAGAGATTAGCATAATTTGGTGGTACTGGAGGCTTGGAAGAGTGAACGTTTGAACTGGTTCTATATATGGTTATTTTTTAAAATCTGTGGTTTGCATATTTTTTAAAGTTCGGAGTCTTAGAACAATGTAGATTCTAATAGATTATATAATAGTTTCATATTTTATTATAGAAGTTTACTTACGGATTTTTTTCATTTAAAAGGGTATCTTAATAGATTAAGTATTCATTTGACTTTCAGTGTTTACATAACATTGCATCTGTCACTCTTGAAATGCACATTTTGAAATGGCAGAAGTAAAGTTCTGTAAATATAAAATAGCTGCCTAATCAAGTTTTCATATCACTATCAAACTATTTTTGAGATCAGGTGTCAAAACTAAAACTGCAAGTGAATTTTTTGAGACAGACTGTCTGTTAACTTCATTCAGAATGGCAGATTCTTTCCTCTCAGAAAATTACTTCCTTTTCCCTTCCCCAAATAATAATAGACAAAATATATTCAATTTAAACTGACATTTCCTCAGATATAGTTTAGTCACTTAGACACCTGAGAACTTCAGCTTTCAAAACCTGTAAAAGGTAACCATCCCTTTTTGTGGGCTTGAAAATAGTCCACTTAAAGACTTTGGCTCATGATAGATTACTTTATTATTCCTTATAGAACCATCAGGGTGTTAAATACTAGAAAAATATATCTTTATAGTTTTAATTTCTATCATTCGTGAATATTAATCTAAATATTTCCCATAAGGAAATGTGGATTTCTTGTATAATTACTTTAGAGAGTGTTTCTTTTGATGACATTTATAAATTCATACCATGAATAAAGAATATTTTGAATGAAGACCTTGGAATTTCTCTGGTTCTTTATTTATAAAGTAAGAATCACAGTATCTGAATCAGAATGCAGTTTTTAGAAATGCAGAATGCATTTTAGAAAATGAGACAATAGGTGAAGTGCTTAATATTTTATCAAATATATAGTAGAGAGTTAATGTAAGTTTTTGTACTAACATGCTGATTTGTAGTTCATCAAGGGTGGGGCAGGTAGTAATGGTGCTCTTTGACAAAATGTTGCTATATCAGTATTACTAAAGAAAAAAAGACCACATGTGTAACAAAAATTAGTTAACATTATGAAAAAAGTGGTAGAATCTCTCACTGCCTTTTAAATAAAACTTCCTGTCTGCACAATATGGAATTAAAAAAAAAAAGTAAAGACACTAAAAGGCAATATTAATTACTTTTAAAAGATTTCTGGTTAAATTTCAGGCTTAAAATGGAGTTGAGGAGACATTGTTTAATTCTGCTTTGTGAGTAGATAAAAGAGAATTAAAAAGTGACCTGCTTTTTGCCAGATAGTGTTTCTGATGGCTAGTGAAAGGACAGAGACTAAAGGAAAAAGATGGCATTTTAAATGAGAAAAATCATTTTTTATGGTACATTAAGGATTAATTGGCCAGAAATCCAGGATATTATACTGGATACAGCTGATGGCAGGTATTGTTTTATTTTCAGAAAATCTCAATTCTGTAAAGATAAAAAATAAAGAATGAATTTTAAAACTAATATATGCTTTAAATAAGAATAATATGTAATTAATCTAGAGAGGAAAAGAAGACAATTTACACCTGTAAATAGTCTTTTTCTTTTTCATTATTCTGTAATAATTCTTCAAATCAAAACTGAGAAATGCTCACTGCAGTCCAAAATTTATCTTGTGTCAAATCTTTTATTTCTGCTGCTATAAGAATCTACTGAAACCAATAATATGTAATTGCAAAGGCTTCGTTGGTTTAAAACATTCCAAAAGGACAATATGAAGCACAAACTTCTTTAGTAAAGACTGTCTTAAAACTAAAATTTATTCTGATCACTTCTATTCTGACTAATTCCAGTTAGAACAGATGTTATATTATAAAAATATTATTTCATTTTCATTACTTCTGCATCCATGATTGAGCCAAGTCTTAAAATTTAAGTCTGGAGTTGGGAGGTGGGAGGAAAAGGAAATAGAAAATATGTTCTTTGAGTTTGACAAATACTCACATGTAAGATAACATCAATTTGGATAAAGAACATTGGGTTTTTTTTTTTTCATTCATCTATCCTGCTTCACATTGTATAATAAAAAATGTTTCATCTTTATGAACACTTTGCTAATCTGTTCTTTACCAAGAGAAATGTATGAGTTAATGCCAGTTCTAAGAAATAATTGGGAAATATTTTTTTTAAATGTCATCTTGCTTTCTTTACATGCTTTATTTAAAAACCCCATTTTTCATTGCTAAGAACAATATGTATATTCCTCTTACATTGCAACTATCTTCTGGGTACTCAGTTACATTGCAACTATCTTCTGGGTACCTTGAAATCCAGTTATTTTATGATCTTTTTCAATGTTTAGACAAATATTTTTCTAAAATGTTCAACATAATACATTAGAAAATTACTATAAATAAGGTGCATTTAAGGCAATTGCTCCATTTAGAATTATTTAGGCATTAATGTATATAATTTAAAGCACAAACAACACCTACAAATGAGTTGATCATTTTAATGAACATGTATTGTTTTCATTTGGATGTGTCCTAAGCACTCAGCAAAAGCATTTATAAATAACTCATTAATAGTTGTGTGTTTCTGTTACTGTATTAAAGCATTTCTAATTCTTCCATTTCTTATCTTATCTTATAGGAAATAAATGATGTGGATGTTCAGGAACTTGTAAGAAGGTCAATTGGAAGGTTAACAATCATCCGGCAGACATTTCCAGTCCCCCAGAACATAAGTCAGCGATGTTTCCGTGGCAACCATCGAATATCTTCAACATTGTGTGATCCAAAGGATCCATTTGCTCAGAATATGGAGGTATATTCTAAATGCTACAGTATTTCTCTCGAGGTGCTTCATTGGCCAATTTTAGAGAGAGCTTTTTGAGTTGTATTAGATTTAGAATGATACATGTTTGCATGTTCTGAACTATTCTCTTCCTCTAGAAATTTAGTTAAGTCTGATGCAGGAGTGCTAAGAATTTGTGTCTTTGATCTTTTTGACCTCGTTATAACAAAATATATACTCATTTAATAAAAATATAATAATCAAAGTTTATTTCCTTTTCAGCAAGTAGATCTATAGCATTTACCATGGTAGAATTTGTGATTGACATTCCTTAATGCCAAATTTCTAATTATTAGATTTGCTTGACTTTTCTGGCATAACAAGGACATAGACATTTATTCTTCTTTTAAGGATTAGTCTCCAGTTTGAAGATGTTCATCAAAAAACTACTTAGAAATGCAAAAGATATATATAGTCCTATCCAAATCAGATGGGATATAATTGAAACCTTTGCTCTTCAGAATACAACAAAGAACTTGAAAGTAAATAAATAAAATCTCTGAGCAGCAAAATAGAGGACATCCAATCCCTGCAATTTACTCATAAGGATGTCCTTTAAATACTCACCTGGAGCCTATTTTCTTTTTTCTTAAGGAAAATGTTATCAGATTCTGTTTTCTTTAGTTTTATTTCCTTTGCCCTGGAAACCTCAATATGTCAGGTGGAATGGGGTGTTACCAACGCAGGCACATCGACAACAGTCAGAAGCCATAAGAAGCACTTTCTAGCAGGCAAAAGACAGGAAAAAATGAATTAATCAGATATACTAATTCAAATATCCTGTCAATGTAGGACTTTTCCTATAAAAACAACTCTGTCGTAAAACAACTCCTAAGGGTATAATCGTATACTGCTAGCATATTAGTATTTAAACAATAACTCAGAAGGCAACAAAGATTAAAGTAATAGTCAATTTCAGAAGTCAGAAAAATATATATTTTAGAAAACTATTCCTTCAAAATGTTTAATATCAAAAATGTTTTAGTGCTTAGAGATGCTCAGTTTGAACAGTTTGGAAATATAACCCTGTAAGAATTAGTTCATCCCCAATAATACTGGATAAATAAGGTCATTTTGTAAAACGACTTCTTCCTTTGAAAGACATCTCCACATTTTTCCTATCTTTAGTCAGCTTTGGATTTTTTTTTTAGATGAATTACTACTTATCCAACCACTTCTTCATACTTATTACCATTGTAAGGAGCAGCATATATTTACCAGGACCATTGCCCACAGAACTTTGTGTTCCCTACTAGGCTTTAGGCTCTGTGAGACTAGGTCTCCTCCAGGATCTGGTATCATAAAATCCCATGAAGTACACGTCTATTTGTTTCCTCCATCACACCTACCCCACTGCTTTGCTTCTTCATGAATATTTATGGATTTGAATGTAATTAAGGAGAAGGCAATGGTTAAAGTAAGCCACTCTGAAGCCTAAACAAGGCCTGTTTAAATTTTAATGCCAGTCTTATATGCTTATAATGACCCGTCTGTTCATATTAATTGGTCATGAGCATGATTGATATGAAAATAATAGAATTCTAAATGGAGAAAATGGAAGAATTTTGATTAAGAAAATTTTGAAATAGTAAAGGCCATTCCTGTGAAAGGAAGTAGCAGGAAATGTACAAATTGGGAGAGCAGAAAGTAACAACACAGTATTTTAAAGCACATTCACCTAAAAGCATAATCCTTCTGATTCAGTTAATGAGTATCTTGAAATCAGGGAACAAATATTTTCTTCCTCCTTAACTCCCTTCCTCCCTTCCTCCCTCCCTCTCTCCCTCCCTCTCTCCCTCTCCTCTTTCTTTCTTCTTTCTTTCTTTCTTCTTTCTTTTTATCTTTTTCTTTCTTTTCTTTCTTTCTTTCTTCCTTCCTTCCTTCCTTCCTTTCTTTCTTTCTTTCTTTCTCTTTCTTTCTTCTTTCTTCTTTCTTCTTTCCTCTTCATATCCCCAGACCTATATAATGAGTTAAGACTGTACAGGAAACACCATGCCTCTTATCCCCCACCTTCGTCTTCCTCCCGTCAAACCCACAGATGGAAGAAAATAAGAAAATTACTTTTTCTTTGAGGATTTATTACATAGTAACCTGCTTATTATATGTAATAGATTTTGACAAAATATTTACTATATAAAAGAAAAACTGAAAGAAATTTTATATGTGGAGATTTATATAATTAAGAATCTAAATGCAGGGCTGTTGAATTTAAGATGTTCCACTAAAAGAAGAACATTTGATATAGAGGCTTCCCTTGGTGAAAATTTTATCTCACTGAAGTTAGAGGAAACAACAAGAATAGTATGTTTTAAAAATTTGGGAGTAGGGGATTCCTTCAGAGAAGTAACCCTCAAATTGGAGACCATAAAAATTTGCAGGTAAATAGGATAACAGACAGATTTTTATCTTATCAGCAGGGTACTATTAAAAATAACTCAGAAAAAGTAAAAGTATGAAAGTATGACTCAAGTGAGCTCTAAAAATAGAGACCCAACTATTAAATAGAAACCCAAACTATAAAATCAATACAATAATCATTACAACAGGGGAGAAGAGGGTACAAGTGGGCCTCAGTAGAGGTCTCTGGGCTTTACTTAATTTAATGTACAGAGAAAGAAGATTTAGAAAGAATAAAAAAACAAGCTTTCCAAATCTTTAAATTAGTGCCATAAAGACTAAAATCAAGGGTGAGTTGAAGTTGCAAAATAAATGTTAAAGAAAACTTTTAGCTCTAGAAACAAAGTTTTTACAATATATGAAACAAGAAAAAAGTGAGCCATTCAGTGCTTGGTGAAACTAATGTTAATTTGACTGCTAATGGAGAGAAAATAGAAAAGTTCAATTTTTTTTTTTTTGCTTCTGTTGTCTCCATCTAAGAAAAATTGTCTTCAAATTGGAAAAATTAAAGTTACTTTTAAAAAGTAAACCACTCATTTATAAGGATCAGGGTTTGGAGATGGTAAGTGTATGCTTTACTGCATTAAAATGAGGTCAAATAATTGTTTTAGAATAGTAAATAAAGCAGTAGATATGATCACAATATTATAAGTGGAAATACTAGAAAAATACTTGGGAAGAAGACCCAGGTACATGACATTGGTATATTGTTCCAAGTTTCAAAGGGAAGGAAAAAGATTCTGACAGAGTTTAATACACTAAAAGTTGATATTTGGATAAACTGTAGAATATATTATTAAATATATGGTTTGGGATACTTTAAATATGACAATAGGACTCCTTAAAAGCAAGCACTACCAAACTAAATCCTGTTTACTAATTTTTTAAATAGAGAGAATGTAATAAACCTATTTATTGCATATTGATTTTTAGGTAGTGTTTGACCAATTTTCTTATGGAATCCTTATAGGAAGGCATTAAAAAGTCTAGATAGGCTGATGTCACACAAATATTTCAATAAAGGACTCCTAAGAATAGAAAGTAGTAGTAAACATCTGTTTTCAGATCAAAAAGAAAAAAAGAAGAGGAAAAAGAAAAAAGTTTAAATATATGAAAGTCTCATTATCTTAAAAAGTTATAACTTACGAGTTTCTTTAAAATTAAAAGTAATATTTCAAATAATTTGCCACTTACTTTGTTTATTCTTCAAATCTTTGAGCAAATTTGATATGCCTAGAACACGGCTCAGATATATTTTGTAACTGTGATTACTTCTAATATCCATAACTTCTTTTACCTTCAATTTGGGAAGTATGGAACTAAAAGAATGTTCAACCATAATGATAAATATTCTACTCTTGAAGTGCAAGAAACTCTCTATGGTCATCCAAAAATAGTATTCTTGGACCTTACATTTTCAAATATTTACCATTACACAAATAAAAGTGAATAATAATGCCTATCAGATTTGTAAATGGCACAAAGCCAGGAGAGAAAGCTTATGCTGTGTTATATAATCAAGATCCAAATTATTAATATTCACTGACTAATAATAAACCTAAAAGTTGAAATTTCAAAGAGATAAAGGATAGGTTCAAAATCATTACAGGAACTCTGGGTGGATAAGACCTGGTCTGACAGCAGTTTAAAGTTATTCAGATGAAGGCGAATTTTGTTTGAACCTCGCACAAGTCCTATTTGCTCTAAACCATTTTAATGTAATCTTGGTCTCCTTAGCAGAGCATTTTGCTAAGATCAAGAGCGATAACCCCTTATACTACTCTGTCCTAGTCAGATCACATCTACAATAATGTGTTGGTTATGAGTTCTAAACTCTGAACAGAAACATCAAAAAATAAGAGAAGGACAGAAGAAAAATGCTGAGATGATGAGCAGCCTAGAAATTATACCAAATGATGAACAATTGAAGGAAAGAGGATGTTTCAGGGCAAGTGATGGATGCTGTCAAATATTAGAAGGTTGTCTTTTTTCTTCATTTTTTAAAAATTTTATTATGTTATGTTAATTACCATACATTACATCATTAGTTTTTGATGTAGTGTTCCATGATTCATTGTTTGCGTATAACACCCAGTGCTCCATTCAGTACATGCCCTCTTCAATACCCATCACCAGGCTAAGCCATCCCCGCACCCTCCTCCCTTCTAGAACCCTCAGTTTGTTTCTCAGAGTCCATAGTCTCTCGTGGAAGGTTGTCTTATAAAGGAGGTGGGTGCTGGGGGCTCAGTTAAGTCAGAAAACAAGTGTAGTGAAGGTAAGATAGAGAGAAATGATTGGTTAGATGGTGGGGAAATTGGAGTTTAAGATGTTAGAGGAGGTATGTGTTTGCATCCAGTAAATAGTCACTTGTGTTGGTTGTGGCCAGAATAGAAGTAAAAATCATCTCAGTAGAAATTGCAGTGACTTTTTCTTTAAATGCAGGGAGATAGTTTAGAATCACTGTGAGAAGAGGAGTCAAAGACCTCATGAATACAGAGTGACCAAGAGACCAGTAGGTGATGGCAGAATAGGACTATAGCATAGGAAAGAGCGTGAACCTCAAAACAGGATAGGCACTTCCCTGAGAAAGAAGTAATAGAAGGGGTAATAGAAATCTCAGAGAATGTCATCACCCCCTTCGATTCCATAGTTTGGAAGGTGGGAATGAGAGGCAGTCATTTGTCGAAAACACCTGTCATATATCAAGGACAAGGCATTCACCTTTAGGAGCAGCACGGATGCTCAAGGTACATGCCTCAGAGTATGCAAAAGACACTGTGCCATTGCAGGGTCAAGATCTGGATGGAATGCAAGTTGCCAGGTTTCTCACATCTTGACTTCTGTCAGACATACCTGATGTTAACCTGACTTTCTTTTCTTTGTCTTCTTTTATTTGACAACTATTTATCAAAAACCAAATGTGTGCTAGGCTCTAGGCTAAGTCAGGAGGAAATAAAGAAGGGAAACAAAAGAGCAAAGGGGACTTTGCACCACCATGAGCCCCTATCCGAAGGAACTCATATTCTAGTGTGAAAACCAAATTAAAAAAAAAATCTTACCAGTATGATATGTTGCAAATAGAGGCTTGCAACATGAGCATTATGGGAGTTGAAGAAGACTGCCCAATTAGCCTGGAAACAAGTGGAGTCCTGAGAAATTGTCAGGGTGGGATTCACCTAACTTGTGCCCTGTGAATTGAATATAAGAAGTTAGGTAGCTGGAGAAAAGTAAAGAGACATCAAAGAGTGTTACCCCAACCATTTCATATATACACTTAGAGCAGTCAGTCAGAGGGAGAAGCCAAAGAGAGCTAGAGAGATAAAAGCAAGCAAGTTTGAGGAAGTGAAGCAAGGAAAGGTTGAAAGAGGCCAGATTATTGAAGATTATTGAGAAAATGTCCCAAGGTTTTCCTTTTGGGTCTTTGAAGTCTAAATCAAACTGAATTTTGATTCGTCAGCTACTTTTATCTTCAAGTCTTCATTCGTTGCAGATTTCAGCCACGCCCCCTAGTCTCTCTAGTAATTATCTGGCAGGGGAAGTACAGGGAGGTGAAGGTGAGACTAGCCTGCCTTAATATTTCCTTATAAAGAACAAACTGGTATTTCACACGGTGCATGAGAGTATGCAGTGTCTCTTTTGTTTTTTCAAGTCACATCATTTTATTTATTTTATTTAAATTCAATTAACATATAATGTATTATTGGTTTCAGAGGTAGAGGCCAGTGATTCATCAGTCTTATATCATACCCAGTGCTCATTACAACACGTGCCCTCCTTAATGTCCATGTCTCTTTAAAGAAAGACCTGCCTTCCCTAAGTACTATGCATATAAAGTGATGCCTAATAAACACAAATGATTAAGATTCTCCTAGTAATGAAAGAAAACTCACAAGGCACTGTTAGGAAGTGCTTATTGACAGTTTTTCATATTAAACTGTCATCCCAATAGTTGAAATTTAGTGCCATTCTGTGATGTGGGCGGACAATTTTGTAAGATTCCTTAATAATTAATCATAAACAAAGGGCAATCAACATATTGTCCCCTTTGTTTTCAGAAAAAGCTGATAACAAGATACATTTAAAAATCTGAGGAAATTTAAACACTTTAAGATGGATTTAACTTTCATAGCTACATTGATTCCTCATTTTTTTTTACTTTGTGTTTTATATTTCTTTCAGAGAAGTAATAATACAACATTTAAAATCTTTTCTTGACTTTGGATATCTCTTGGTGTTTATATTTCCTAAATAATTTCTAATTTCTTTGAAAAATAGACACCTTCTATAATTGACAGTATGGATAGTACTTCTGGCAAGAGTTAAGTATAAGAGTGCAACAGATCATAGCAAAAATTTTCATGATTCATTTTTTCAATTTATATAGAAGGAAGGTAATGACATGATTACTTTGGAAGAAGAAAGCATTAATATATATAACACATATTCACACGCAGTTAATAGTTTATGGTATTTGTCATGTTAATGAATTGCAATGCCTGTGTATAACTAGATAATTTTGTATAGATCCTTGATAATTGTAATGTTTATGAACGGTGCTGTGTTCTCTCATTTTCTCATCACTGAATCCCCATAGACCCGTGCATATACACAGATGGCCGCTTCCTTTTTCTTGCACCTATGACACTCATTTTATATGTAAGATCGAGTTGATATTTCTCCATCTGAATAATCAGAATGCAAAAACTTGACATATTCAGAAAATGTATTATTCAGTTTGCCCTTCCAATCTGAAGCTCTTAGACCCTTACCTCTTCAGGAAGAAATAAGGGCCAGTGATTATCAAAATCTGACACTAACAGCCTTGCCTCTGTCGAAACTTTTCTTTTTTATCTTCTCTTTCACACCTAAATAAGCTGAAAAAGCAATTGAGCCGTACAATCAGACAAGACTTCATTGTCAATGGTGAAATTGCCCAGGAAATGAAAAAAAAGAAACCTTTTGCTTAATAAATAACCCAGTAAACCAGCCATCTATGACGTGAACGGAAACAGCCGAGCTGATGATTTTCTCCTTACTCTTGATGGTCGGCATCAATGATTCTAATGATTACCATCTAATGTCTTTTCAGATTTCAAACCTTTACATATATGACACAGTGCTTTTGCTTGCTAATGCTTTTCATAAAAAACTGGAGGACCGAAAATGGCACAGCATGGCCAGTTTGTCGTGTATCAGAAAGAATTCCAAGCCTTGGCAGGGAGGGCGTTCCATGCTGGAGACCATCAAGAAGGTAACTTTTTTTTTTTTTTTATGTTATGTTAATCACCATACATGACATCATTAGTTTTTGATGTAGCGTTCCATGATTCATTGTTTGCGTATAACACCCAGTGCTCCATTCAATACATGCCCTCTTTAATACCCATCACCAGGCTAACCCATCCTCCCACCCCCCTCCCCTCTAGAACCCTCAGTTTGTTTTTCAGAGTCCATCGTCTCTCATGGTTCGTCTCCCCCTCCGATTTCCCCCTTCATTTTTCCCTTCCTACTCTCTTCTTTTTTTTAACATATAATGTATTATTTGTTTCAGAGGTACAGGTCTGTGATTCAACAGTCTTACACAATTCACAGCATTCACCATAGCACATACCCTCCCCAATGTCTATCATCCAGCCACCCCATGACTCCTACCCCCCACCACTCCAGCAACCCTCAGTTTGTTTCCTGAGATTAAGAATTCCTCATATCAGTCAGGTCATATGATACATGTCTTTCTCTGATTGACTTATTTTGCTCAGTGTAATACCCTCCAGTTCCATCCACGTTGTTGCAAATGGCAAGATTCCATTCTTTCTGATGGCTGCATAATATTCCTCTGTGTGTGTTAATTTTAGCCTTTCTGACTGGTTGTTTGTTTCTGACTTGTTAATTTTAGCCTTTCTGACTGGTGTGAGGTGGTATCTCATTGAGGTTTTGATTTGGATTTCCCTGATGCCGAGCAGTGTTAAGCACTTTTTCATGTGTCTGTTGGCCATTTGGATGTCTTCTTTGGAAAAATGTCTGTTCATGTCTTCTGCCCATTTCTTGATTGGATCATTTGTTCTTTGGGTGTTGAGTTTGAGAAGTTCTTTATAGATTTTGGATACTAGCCCTTCCTTCATCTGATACGTCATTTGCAAATATCTTCTCCTATTCTGTCGGTTGTCTTTTGGTTTTGTTGACTGTTTCTTTTGCTGTGCAAAAGCTTTTTATCTTGATGAAGTCCCAATAGTTCATTTTTGCCCTTGCTTCCCTTGCCTTTGGCGATGTTTCTAGAAAGAAGGTAATTTTTGATTAACGTTTTACTCTCCTTAATTTTCACCTAAAGGGGATACAGTAAGTCATTTTTTGTTGAGATATCTTTTAAAAGGATTTTTTTTGTCACCAATATTGTTGTCAATTCAAAGCACAAGGCAGTGTAATAGAGAAATGAAACATTAAAAGAAACAAGGTCAGGGACGCCTGGGTGGCTCAGCCAGTTAAGTGTCTGCCTTCAGTTCAGGTCATGATCCTAAGGTCCTGGGATCGAGTCCCACATCAGGCTCCTTGCTCAGCAGGGAGCCTGCTTCTCCCTTTGCCTGCCACTCCCCCTGCTTGTACTCACTCTCTCACTCTCTCTCTTTCTGATTTAAAAAAAAAATTAAGAAACAAAGTAAGAAAGTCACATACATGCATAAAACAAGGAGACCTTACTTACTTCTCAGGGAATTGTATGCAAGTATAAAGTTAGTAGTTGAAATGTTTTCAATTGCCTTTGTTATACCCTTAGGATTAGAGATACTCAACTTATTTTGGGGCCTGTCACAAAGTATAAATAGTTGGGGTTTTCTTTTTCTTTAAAATGTACCATCAGCTGAAAAAAATAAGCACAAGACTTCACTGTTTTTCGATGACATGATACATGGTAAGACATTAGAGGAGATGATCTTTAATTTATCTTATAAAAAAGATATAATTCTTAAACAGTTAATATTTTGCAGGCTTCATGAACTATTTTAGATATTTGGTGCATTCTTCTTCGTCACTGTCAGTGTAGTGTTTAGCCTGGCTGTGACCTGCTTTGGCTGAGCTACGTGCTCTGTTCCCGGGAGGCAGTTTATGCTGTTTAGCTCTCTCAACGGTGCAAGCATCCTGCAGTTTATTAGCCTCTTTGTCATGTCATCCTTGCTGGCATTTTCCGTTTGTCTCACACAGCTTCTTGGATTTAAAATGAAATGATTAATAAAACAAACAAATTTCTCCTGTACCCTTTACACAAAGAAGACAGACATTTGGAAGTTTATGTTCCTCATTTTACCCATCCCTTTTTCTCTCTGATGTGTTCGCCTTTCGCTCCTGAAACAAAAAGAGAAACAGCTAGTCGAATGAAATATGAATGTATTTAGAAAAGCCAGAGAAAAAATTAAAAATTTATCATTAGAAGTGAACTACATGTACAAGAAACCAGGAAGTGGAAGAAAGAAATGTTGCAAATGGAGAATAGCCTGGACCTTTCTTTTGGTATGTTTCCTCTTTGTGAAAGAATTGCCTTAATGAGAATTTAGACTCTTATCAACAGAAGTGTTTGAGAATTAAATGCCTTGAATATATTGGCAGAGTAAGATATTTCAACTAAAAAATGAATAAGTCAAATCTAAACTCAAAGTGTTGCCAAGATCTCCCTATCTGTCTATGTAGAGATTTGGCAGGTATGAATCCAAGGGAAGTTGTTGAACATGATTCTGATCCTGCCAATTTATTAATTCATGGTTTGGCTAGGATGCAGGAACCTGAATATATTCATTCTTCTGAAAGTTCCTCACAAAGACAGGATAATAGTTTGGGAGGTTGCTTAGGAGATACTTATTTAGTGAAAGTATTAGTGGGAGGGAAATAGACACACTGTAATAGGTAGGTGGTTCTCATGGAACAATTCAATTATACAAAATGTTGCTGTTGGAAAATGTATAATCAAAATAATAATTTAATATAATAGTTATGACATTTATTTTGGGGGGAATATTTGTATATTTGTCCCAGTAAGCTTTCAGCCCAGTGACACTTTTTAAAGGGGTATATCCATTCTATGTATTTAGAGACTAAGTTTGAATGATATATATCATTGCAGATATTCAGTTTCCTTATGTTTTTTAAGTAAACTCAGCCCAATGTGGGGCTTGAACACCTCACACCGAGATCAAGAATCACATGCTCAGTTTCATTATTTGTTGTCTCACATTTCAAATTGACTTTAACAAAAATAGAGTTATTTTTTCCCCAGTCATATTACTTTGCCTCCTAAGAGTATTTTGGTCATCCCATTCAGATGTCAAGGTTGATAATACTGCATGCACCAGGAAAATTTGAAAGAAAGGTTACTACTCATACAGGAACTCCCAGGAGAGCAGAGTGGGCTCAGGGATATCGAGGCTGGCTTGGGCCAGGCAGCGAGAGGGGGTCAGGTTTTGCTAGTGGCTAAGAGGTGGGACTGGGAAAAATTCCCATGTACTTGGGCTAGAGATTTTCAAGGCTTATATTTCCTATTGGTGTCAGCAAAGGAGGTGCAGGATGAGCTTTCTTGATTGGCATGTCCAGATGTGGAGCCAAAGGGGAAAGGGAGACCAAAGCTTAGAAAGAAATCAGCAGCCAAACATCACAAATGAGGTCAGGCTCTTTATTACAACTGGAACATTCTAGTGATAAAATTTTTAATTACATTCAAGTAACCACTGCATGTCTATATTAAGGGCATGCTATATATACTTTCCAAAGCCTCTGTGTCACTGTGAAGGGACAAGTGAAAGACTGAGGGTCTGTCCCTTAATTAATTTATTTTCTTTTTAGGCGGGGGGTGAGACCAAAAAGTTAAGAAACAACACAGTTGACATAAGTACTGTAAATATCCAGTACATTTATATGGGGGGTCGGGGGGGAGAGGCGGTGGTTTCCAGGACACTGTTGTATGGAAGCCTTACAATGTATTTTATGAAGTGGTAAGATAGGTACTTCCACGTTTCTCTTCTTTAAAAAAAAATAGCGGTCAATTCTCAAATGTTTATTTTTCCCAGATATTATCAGTAACTCCCAAGCCATTGCTATTTATATGAATTTTAGAGATTCATTTTGAGTTATAATTTTTAAAATATTGAGTCTTCCCCACCCATGGACATGGTATCTATCCATATAGTCATCTTTTTATAGCCCTCAATAAAGACTGGTGTCCTTCATACATATTTGCATTATATTCCTAAAATTTTGTAAAGTTTGGAGTATGTTTGTCTGTGTGTGTGCATGTGTGTACACACTATCATGAATAGAATTTGTTTCCATTACGTTTTCAAACTAGGTATTGTAGGTATGTAAGGCAGTTGCTGATGTTTGATATTATTTTGTGATTGAGCTGATCAGTTCTTGAAGCTTGACTCCTGATTCTCGCTTCTTCCTTTGTAGTTTATTCTCTTGTCTTTTTCAAGTAGACATTGATATCATCCTCAAGTAAAATTAATGTTATCCCCTAATTTTAATATTTTATATCTTATCAAAACTTTCAAAAGCTTAAAAAAAATGTTCTTGGGGCTGTCTGGGAACATGACCTGTCAGGTACACCTGAGAGGCTTACGTACCTCAGAGGTGGCCATCTTTTCCTGCTCCAGGTGAGAATGCCAGGTCATCTCCATCTCAGAGATGTAGAGGTGAGAATTCTGCCTCTACAGGAGAGCTGCTGCTGATGCCAACCTGACCTGGAACTGACCTGCAGAAGACTGCCACACAGGACATATTATTTTACAGCTCTCTTCTGATGCATTCTTCAACTATTCACACTTGATTTTAATGTTAATTCACCACTGACATAAGGCACTTTCAGCTCTTAAGTAGAAGGAACCCCAAGCCATGGTGTTAGCGGCACACCCATAAGGTAGAGGCCTGATGTGGGGTCTACATCAGAGTCTGTAGGTGAATTTGCAGGATGGACCAGCAACAGAGGATACAGTGGTTAGTGAGCAGTCTCTAGGCCAAAAACTTGTGATTTGAGCAACATATGTAAATATGGCAACGTGTGAAGAAAATTTGGGGGTTTTCTTCAACGTTTTATTGACCCTCTGGCTGAAGAAGACAATGTTTCTGTAGATATTGCTGGATGTTTGTACGTGCAATGATGGGGTGATATTATTAGGGAGTCATGTTAAAGTGTAAACTAATAAAATCATTTGACAAAAATCTGTACACCCACAGGAAGTTATCTTAACTTTTAACATGGTTGTCAATGAGATATTCTTTGACAGTTACCGGACTCAGTCATACAGCATCAGATTTAAGTAGGACCATTCACTGTGTTGAAGACTAATTGCATGAGTCTGAATTCGGAAGACATTGACCAGTCTGTCACCATCAGTGGCATGTTGATTAGGATGTTGCACCTGCTTCCCGAGATGCAGAAATCCTTCTTGCAATGCCAGGTGTGCACTCCCATTGCCTTGGTGGAAATGGACCATGGTTGAATCGCTGAGCCCTACGTGGGTGAGGGCTGACCTACAACCACTCTGTGTTCTCAGACAAGCAGATGATCAAACTTCAAGAGTCTTCTGAAAATATGCCTGCAAGGCAGATGCTTCATGCTGTCATCCTCTTTACTCACAATGATCTTGTTGACAAGGTTCAACCTGGGGACAGAGTATACAGTACAGACATCTATCGAGCTGTTCTTACTGAGTCAATTCAAGAGTGAGTAATGTGAAGTCTGTCTACAAAACCCACATTGATGGCATTTATTATCAGAAAATGGATGCAGAACATCTGCATGAAGAAGCAGATGAAGATATAGAACGGAAACTTTTTTCAGAGAAGCATGTGGTATTGCTTAAGGAGCTTTACAGAAAGCAAGGCATTTATGAGAGGATTGCTTCAGTCTCAGCTCCGAGCATGTAAGAACATGAAGATTTAAAAAAGGGAGTCTTGCTTCAGCTCTTCCTTAGAAAAAGGAAAGATTTTAGTCACATGGGAAAGGACACACTTTGTGCTGAGAACAACATCCTGATGTGTGGTGACCCTGGGACCAGTAAGTCCCAGCTTCTGCAGTATATGTACAACCCAGTCTCCTGGGACTGACTTAACGGTGTTAAGTAACAAAAGACCCTGAGATGAGACAGGTGGTCCTAAAGACTGGTGCCTTTGACCTAAGTGACGATAGCATCTGCTGTATTGATAAGTTTGAGAAGATGAATGAAAATAGGAGATCAGCATTGCACAACGTCATGGGACAGCTGACTCTCTATTGCAAAGGCTGGGATTATTTGTCAGCTCAGTGCACACACCTGTATCCTGGCAGTGGCAAATTCTATTGAGTCTCAGTGGAACCCTAAAAAACAGCCATTGGTAATACCCAGCTACCTCACATGTTATTATCAAGGTTTGATTTGATCTTCCTCATGCTGGACCCTCAGGATGAAGCCTGTGACAGGCATCTGGTTCACCACCTCGTCGCTCTGCACTACCAGAGCAAGGAGCAAGTAGAGAAGGGGTTCACAAATGTGGCAGTATTGAAGAACTCCATTGCTTATGCTCACAGCACAGTCATGTCTTGGCTGAGCCAGCAAGCCACCCAGGCTCTCATCCAGGGTTATGTAGATTTGAGGGAGATCAGAAGATTAGTAGTAGCTGAGGAATGGTTTCTGCATACCCTTGTCAGCTGAAATCCTTAATTCGCTTAGCAGAACCCCTGGACTGACACTATGGACATATCTATTCTTGCTACAGAAATGAATACCACCTCTCTGAAACGGAGAGAAGGGTTAGCTGAAACACTGAAAAAACTTAGTTTATGTAACGGCAAACACCAACTCTAAAATACTCACAACTTTTTGAGGATATTCAGGGACAATCTGACATAGCCATTACCAAAGGTATGTTTGAAGAAGCGCTGCATGCTTTAGCTGATGATGACATCTTGACAGTGGCTGGAAAAACTGTTTGCTTGCTCTGAATCTTTTGTGAGCAGTGCTGGGTGTTCTGCTTGTCTGCACTTGGGCATTGCACTTGCTTCCATATATGTTTGGCATATAGGCCAGTCAGCTGCCATGCTGCCATCAGCAGAAATAGATTCTTAAAATCATTATCTGGGTCCATAAGAAATTTTTAACTTGGGTTCAATTTTCTTAGGAAAGGGTAGGTTTTCATAAAGTGTGTGTTTTCATTTATCCCTCCACATTTTGAGTAAAAATATGATACCAGTTACAACATATATGGTAGAAATTATTTTCTTGTAGTGCCGTTTTTTTGTTTTGTTTTGTTTTTTGTTTTTTTTTTAGCACCAGGGTTTTTAATCTGTATGTATATACAGATAGCTGGATGCCAGTGTTTTTTTTTTTTTTTTTTTTTTTTTAAAATTTTTTGTTTTTTTTTTTGAGAGAGAGCACATGAGAGGGGGAGGGTCAGAGGGAGAAGCAGACTCCCTGCCGAGCAGGGGGCCCGATGCGGGACTCGATCCAGGGACTCCAGGATCATGACCTGAGCCGAAGGCAGTCGCTTAACCAACTGAGCCACCCAGGCGCCCCTGGATGCCAGTGTTTTTTGAAGGTAGCAGTCTGGGTCATGTTTTTTGTGCTTGACTTTCTAATAGCAAGCATCCATATACTTGGGGGTTTTGTAATATGAAATAAGACTTAATCAGAGCCTTTCTCCCTGTTATAGCACTCAAACATAATTCCTTCTAGAGGCTGGGTCTCATGGCTACTGTAAGATCAGGAATTAATGGTTGGAAGTGATTGGGTTCTAGGTTAATGTCTGCCACTTTATCCTACTGTACAAAACTTTTTTCATGAATAAATGACAGAACTTTAAAAATAATAAAATAAAACTTTTCTTGACTAACTGCTTTAGCTTCTACTTCTAAACTTGTGTAATTTTGATGATAAATAGCATCTTGGTTTAATAAATATGCCAAAGGTGTTTTGCTATTAAGTATTTCAAAGGTATTATTTGAAAAGACATTTTTTTAATTAGGTAAGTAATGTATCTTTCTATTTTTATTTTACTATTTTTGTACTTTTTTTATTTATTAGTAACCCATATAAAATAAAGATAATCCTTCCCCAGTGTTAAGGTGGAGAAAACTGAGCCTCAGAAAAATTAAATGACTTATTAAGGGTTGGTTACAAAGCAAATTAGTTTTATTACCAAGTTGTTTGGCTTCCAACTCTGTGTTCTATATACCATACTATTTATCCTTTTCCTTGTTCATAGTGGTAGTTTTTTTTTTATTTAAATTTTTTTATTGTTATGTTAATCCCCATACATTACATCATTAGTTTTAGATATAGTGTTCCATGATTCATTGTTTGTGCATAACACCCAGTGCTCCATGCAGAACGTGCCCTCCTCAATACCCATCACCAGGCTAACCCATCCTCATAGTGGTAGTTTTATTCACTACTGTCAAAATCATTTGGCTAAAGAAAATACCACACACCAAGAAATCAAGGGTAGAGGTACCATGTGTAAATATTATATAAACAATATCTTAGTTTCAATGTGGCTTTTTCAAATGCCTTGAATTTGGAGTGTGCATTGATGAGTCTGCAAGGGGACAGTTCTAAAGGCATGGACTACATTTTTAAAAGCTCTTGTGGCGAAAAGTTTATTAGCACACATATGCATTCTTTTTTTTTTTTAATGTTATTATGTTATGTTAGTCACCATACTATACATCATTAGTTTTTGATGTAGTGATCCACGATCCATTGTTTTCGTGTAACACCCAGTGCTCCATGCAGTACGTGCCCTCCTTAATACCCACCACCGGGCTAACCAATCCCCCCTCCCCCCTCCCCTCTAAAATCCTGTTTGTTTCTCAGAGTCCATAGTCTCTCATGGTTCATCTCTCCCTCCAATTCCCCCCGCCCGTTTTTCCCTTCCTTCTCCTAATGTCCTCCATGTTATTCCTTATGTTCCACAAATAAGTGAAACCATATGATAATTGACTTTCTCTGCTTGACTTATTTCACTTAGCATAATCTCCTCCAGTCCCATCCATGTTGATGTAAAAGTTGGGTATTCATCTTTTCTGATGGCTGAGTAATATTCCATTGTATATATGGACCACATCTTCTTTATCCATTCATCTGTTGAAGGGCATCTCGGCTCTTGCCACAGTTTGGCTATTGCGGACATTGCTGCTATGAACACTGGGGTGCATATGGCCCTTCTTTTCACTACATCTGTGTCTTTGGGATAAATACCCAGTAGTGCAATTGCTGGGTCATAGGGTAGCTCTATTTTTAAATTTTTGAGGAACCTCCACACTGTTTTCCAAAGTGGCTGTACCAACTTGCATTCTCACCAACAGTGTAAGAGGGTTCCCCTTTCTCCACAACCTCTCCAACATTTGTTATTTCTTTCCCTGTCCATTTTTGCCATTCTAACTGGTGTAAGGTGGTATCTCAGTGTGGTTTTGATTTGGATTTCCCTGATGGCTAATGATGATGAACCTTTTTTCATGTGTCTGTTAGCCATTTGTATGTCTTCTTCAGAGAAGTGTCTGTTCATCTCTTCTGCCCACTTTTTGACTTGATTATTTGTTTTTTGGGTGTTGAGTTTGAGAAGTTCTTTATAGATCTTGGATACCAGCCCTTTATCTGTAGTGTCATTTGCAAATATCTTCTCCCATTCTGTGGGTTGCCTCTTTGTTTTGTTGACTGTTTCCTTTGCTGTGCAGAAGCTTTTTATCTTGATGAAGTCCCAAAAGTTCATTTTTGCTTTTGTTTCACTAGCTTTTGGAGATGTATCTTGAAAGAAGTTGCTGTGGGCGCGATGTCAAAGAGGTTACTGCCTATGTTCTCCTCTAGGATTTTGATGGATTCCTGTCTCACATTGAGGTCTTTCATCCACTTTGAGTTTATCTTTGTGAATGGTGTTAGAGAATGGTCGAGTTTCATTCTTCTGCATGTGGCTGTCCAATTTTCCCAGCACCATTTATTGAAGAGACTCTTTTTTCCATTGCATGTTTTTTCCTGCTTTGTCAAAGATTATTTGACCATAGAGTTGAGGGTCCATATCTGGGTTCTCTCTTCTGTTCCATTGGTCTGTATGTCTGTTTTTGTGCCAGTACCATGCTGTCTTGGTGATCACAGCTTTGTAATATGGCTTGAAATCGGGCAATGTGATGCCCCCAGCTTTGTTTTTCTTTTTCAACATCTCCTTGGTGATTCGGGGTCTTTTCTGATTCCATACAAATTTTAGGATTGTTTGTTCCAGCACTTTGAAAAATGTCATTGGAATTTTGATCAGGATGGCACTGAAGGTATAGATTGCTCTGGGTAGCAGAGACATTTTAACAATGTTTATTCTTCCGATCCATGAGCATGGAATATTTTTCCATCTTTTTGTATCTTCTTCAATTTCTTTCATGAGTGTTTTGTAGTTCCTAGAGTATAGATCCTTTACCTCTTTGGTTAGGTTTATTCCAAGGTATCTTATGGTTTTTGGTGCTATTGTAAATGGAATCGTTTCTCTAATTTCTCTTTCTACAGTTGCGTTGTTAGTGTATAAGAAAGCAACTGATTTCTGTGCATTGATTTTTGTATCCTGCTACATTACTGAATTGCTGGATGAGTTCTAGTAATTTGGGGGTGGAGTCTTTTGGGTTTTCCACATAAAGTATCATGTCGTCTGCGAAAAGAGAGAGTTTGACTTCTTCTTTGCCAATTTGAATACCTTTTATTTCTTTCTGTTGTCTGATTGCTGTTGCTAGGACTTCTAGTACTATGTTGAACAACAGTGGTGAGAGTGGGCACCCTTGACGTGCTCCTGATCTTAAGGGAAAGTCTCTCAGCTTTTCCCCATTGAGGATGATATTTGCTGTGGGTTTTTCATAGATGGATTTTATGAGCTTGAGGAATGTTCCCTCTATCCCTATACTCTGGAGAGTTTTAATCAGGAAAGGATGTTGTATTTTGTCAAATGCTTTTTCTGCATCAATTGAGAGGACCATATGGTTCTTCTCCCTCCTCTTATTAATGTGTTTTATCACATTGATTGATTTGCGAATGTTGAACCACCCTTGCATCCCGGGGATAAATCCCACTTGGTCATGGTGGATGATCCTTTTAATGTATTGTTGGATCCTATTAGCTAGGATTTTGTTGAGGATTTTGGAATCCAACACATATGCATTCTTTAGTGTATTATGAGAACCTACATTTAATTGTATTATATATTTTGGTAAGGGTTTTCATGTTGTATAATTTAAATTTGTTAAGGTTACCTGCCCTAGAGAAAGCTTTCAAGCCTTTTAAACTAAATAATAAGTAAAACAACAGCTGAGCTGCTCTGGAAGAAAGTCGGGGAGGATCTCCATAGATGGACTCCCACCACAACTGGTTCTTAGAACCACAGTTTGAAAACCACTTCCCTGGGACATTTAGAAATCAGTTTAATCCATACAGATCTACCGTCTTTCTTAGCTTGTGGAATAATATTACATTCAGGCAATGTGGGCAGAGTATTTTTATTTACAGACTTGTTCTAAAATTAAATGGCAATCATTTTCTATTTTTTTCTTACTGTTAATGTTGAAACAGCTTTCAAGAGTACGCTCTGTTCATTCATGTATTTATCACTTTTAACAGATATTTATCACATGCCTATAGTGTGGAATGTATTATTCAAACCCTTTTATGTGACTACCCAAGAAAGAATTTAGAGCCTAGTAATGAATATTGGCATTATTATACAAAAAGCTATCCTCTAAGGTGAGAGACAACGAAAGGCCCCCAAAGTGGTAAAAATAGGACCCTGTGGAATCTTAGAAAGAGTGTACCATGCGGTGGTACACACTCAGATCCCGATTTCTCAGCTGTGGTGCTCTTTCCCAGGAAGGCACACAGCTGAGCCTCTGTCCAGGAACTGCCCTGCGCAGCAGGGAGCTGTTCCACTCCGTTCCTAGAGTTGTATGCACCCAGTGACCCATCATTGCAGAATAGTCTGAGTCCCTTGCCTCTGATGGGGATAACTCCAGAGTTATTTTACTCCTCCCCAGGGACTGGCCCCAGGCATCACCTGAGCCCTTGCTGTATTTCCAGCACTGTTTCACCTCTCCCTTCCCAGCCCCTCTTCTTTCACTCCCTTGCAGGTGCTTTTCTTAGGAGGACTTCAGGTAACCCTGCTGCACACAAGCAAATCCCCATTTCAGAGCTATTTTCTGGGAAACCTGACCCAAAACAGAGAAAACACATTAGAAGAATTTGCATGAAACTGATAGCATATTAATGGGAACTAGAAAATTAACAGGTTTAAGATAGGTAAAGCTATGGAAAAGAGGATATTTCAGGTGGTGGGAGCACTCTAGCTGCCGTATCTATTGGAATAAATTATGTGGACAATGACAACAATTGATTAATTTACCAGAGTGCATAAAATACATGGAGAGAATAGTCAACTGGAAAGAGATTGAGGAATTTATTTTGTATGTAAATAAAAAGCCCTAAAGAATTTTTGAGCAAGGATATGACAAAATGAGAGCTGAGTTTTAGAAAAAAAAATATATGCTTATATCTTTTAGTTTAACTAAAAAAAAAAAACCTAAGAAAAATACTACACTCAAAATATGTGAGTACATATAAACACTGACATTTTCTATGTATTCTACATGAGTAAGCCAATCAAGATTTGATAGATCCTTAAATCAAATACTTCAGCATTGGCTTAATTGATCAATTTCTGCTAAATCCTTTATGGTGATTATTTTCAATACTATATGTAGCAAAATAGAATATATCAACATTTATGTCAGTATCTCAAATCATTTAGTACCAATACATTTTCTTGTATCGATACCTGTCCTATCTAAAAGAGATCTTAATGCATCTTGGTATCTAAAGAAGTATTCTTTGAAATGGCAAAAATATTGAAATTACTCTAATTCTAATATTCATTCAACAAATATTTACTGAGTGCTACCATACGCTGTACTGTGAGATCACAGAATAAGGAAGGAAAATAGAAATATCAAAAATAATTACAAGTCTGATTAGTTCTACAAAAGGGAAACACCAACTATTCTGGAAATATGTGACTGGAGGACATCCTTAGCTATAAGAATGACAGATAGGTGGAAACATTTAAGATGAGTAGTTATTAGCCGGGAAAAGAAAGGGAAGAGTATTCCAGGAATGGGGAAGGAACAATGTTTCATGCAAGGGCAACAGAATATTCTCAGGCTTGGAGGAAAGAGTGCTTGGCGCATGTAGGCATCTGAAATAAAACTGGGGTGGCTAGAAGAGAGGTAGAATAGGGACTTGGTTCCTCATTAGCTAAAATAAGGTAGACAGGGAAAGATCATGAAAAGTTTTGTAAACCATATTCAAGTTCCTGAACTTTATTTAAGGGGCAAGCTTAAGCTACTGAGATATTTTAAATGTGGGGGCGGGGTGGTGGTGACAAAATTGGATTACTCAGTGGCTGCCAAGTGGAGAATTCATTCTGCAGCTGCCATTGGACCAAGACAGACTGGATGAGAAAATGAGACTTAACAGTCTGGTGTTCCAACTCAAAGGAAACCAGGGCAATGGTGTTGGTGGTAGGGATGGATAGAAATAGATGTCTTTGAGAGATGTTTAGGTGATTAAAATAAGATTTGGTGATTTAACATAAATGTGCAGGGGAGAAGAGAGGGTTCTAGGCTTCTGACTTGGACAAAAGTAACCCTAATAAGTTAGGGCTCTTGTTGTTGTTGTTATTTAATTTGTATACTTAGAGGAATGAAAACATATTACTTTGCTTTTGGTGTAAAGCACCATGTACCGTTTAGAATTTATGAACCTCGGGCGCCTGGGTGGCTCAGTTGGTTAAGCGACTGCCTTTGGCTCAGGTCATGATCCTGGAGTCCCTGGATCGAGTCCCGCATCGGGCTCCCTGCTCGGCAGGGAGCCTGCTTCTCCCTCTGACCCTCCCCCCTCTCATGTGCTCTCTCTCTCTCTCTCTTATTCTCTCTGTCTCAAATAAATAAATAAAATCTTAAAAAAAAAAAAAGAATTTATGAACCTGAAGGAGAGAAAGATAATTTAGGAAAACATAATCTGACTTACCAGTAGCAGTACTGACTTGGAATACAATATAGCGTTTTTACAATAATGTGTGAAAATAAATTTTTTTGCTACTAGAGCTTTTAAAATGCTGTCTATGCCCTTAGAATAGGGACTCTTGTAGACATGTCAATGTATACTCCAGCTTCGGGGCATTTGAATCATGAAGTGGGTAAAATGCTATAAAATTTAACTTATTTCAGTTCAACATACATTTTTGAGCAATCCACTATGAGATATATATATATATATATATATACACACACACACACATACACACGCACATATATATATAATGTTGGGCACACAGTTTATATAGTCTAGAGGAAGAAGTATGAAGCACGGGATGGAGATTTCAGTTCAGGTTCCTCAAATAACTTGTCACCTGGACCTCAGTTTCTTTTTCTCTAAGATACAGATAGCATAATCAAAATACTAACAATACCCTATTGACTTCTCGGTTCGCTGCAAGTATCTATTATGAATGAATATTTTAATGCATAGGTATATAGGCAAATGCACATATGCATATATGTATGCATATATATACACACATAAATGTTATATGGCAACTTCAAATTTTCCTAAACATTTCACACAAATGAAGTTGTTTTTTGTGTGTGTGTGTGTGGTTTTCTTCATCTTATAATGTAGTATTTATCTACCATTATATTTCTTTTCTGGGTAGAAATGTAATATTTCCTCTGTCAGGGATTTTTCTCTCTGAAATTAACTTATGAAACATGAGGGCACCACGGTACACCACTGAGTCTGGCATCTTTCAGTGTGATCTCTGCCTTTTTGGGCTCATATTTATTTAACAGGGTGTTCTTGGTTACCAAGCATGTCTGCAAGTTGCAAGGAACCTAGAAATATGTATAAGGAAATTAGACCAGTGTCATAAATATTTGATCTTCCATATGATCCTCCAAAAGTATCTCTAAGTTACTGTGCAGTTCAAGCATAGGGAAAAGTCCTTTAGCCTCATAACAGAGAGAAATAAATTCTTAGTAAATATTTTCTCTTCTTTTTTTTTCCCCACTTATCCTATCTATAGGGGAACAACAAACTTCTGTCTTTTGAGAAACTGATTATCCAGTGATAAATTATTCCCAACCTTTGATTCTCCTCATTTTATTTTTCTGCCTTTCTCCATTCTATATTTGATACCCACTGGTATTCCTATATAAATTAGGTAGGATGAAATCAAGACCAATTTTACTTGGTATTTTAAAGAAGGTTTACTCTGGCAGCAATTTTTACTGTCAATTTAAAGGACGTTTAGAAATTACTTGTATGTGTTATTCATACTATCAATGTCCCATTAGCTTGTTTTGTTTAGAATCTGCTGCATCACCAAGAGATAAAAAATGCAACTGTGCATGTACAAAGATAATGATTGTTCATTACCACCTGGCCAGCACATATTTTTATCAAGGCTCAGTTTGCAAAGTTGATTTGAGGATAAATGAAAAAAGAAAAAAAATAAAAATAAAAAGCTCAAAAGCATGGGAATAGTCTTAGGCAATCAAAAATCAGAGAGGTTAAGTTGGGGGCAGATAACAAGGGGCTTCAGATAAAGGGTTTATTTACTTGAAATTCCAACCGCTCAAGCATCCCTTATATCTTCACAAGGGAAGATCTTACTGATTACACATGCTAATAGCTCATTAAGAATATAACACAAAGAAGACAAATTACAGAGTCAAAAAGGTGAACAAGGTAAGTGGAGGCCACAGTTAACTAAGTGCAGGTCCCCTGATTTACTTTTTTTTTTTTTTTTTTTTTTTTTTGTACCTTGTATACAGTGTAAATAGACTAAGTTGCTCAGTACCAGATACAAGCTATGGATAGGCCATATGAGTAGTGACTGGGAATAATAATATAGTGCCAGGCAATCTAGTGCTCAAAAGTTTAAAAATTTCAGGAGTATAGCATTTTTGCAATGTAGCAATCATATTGATATATAATATCTTTGTTCTTTTCCCTAGAAATAAAGTACTGAGACAGAAACTTAAACTCTGATGTAATTAGGAGATATTATTGGGGTAGATGTATGAATGAGGACAAGAAAATCTCTAATAGAAGATTTTGGTATACCGAGAATTTTACTTAGGTTTAGAAATACAAGCTATATTTGTGAGTCAAACTCCTACAGTATTTGCTATTTAGAGATATTAATGATAATAAGATCCACTGTACTTACTCCAGTCTTCAAATTTAGAGTGATAATTGGATTCTTTGAGATGTTAATACTGAATGAACATATAGGATCAAATTGACGTGCAATAATAGGTTCATTTGCCCATATCAAGATACAGGAAATTAAGAGGCACAGAAGAGAGAGATTGTAGGGCATTCTACATGGTTCTCCGAATCCTTTCTTTCCACGTTGGACACGCACATTCTGTCTCCAAGGGAAGTTTTATCAGTTTGCCTCACACAACAGAGAGCATATACATTATGAAATGTCTCCATTTTTACTCTAAAAAGTGTAAAGCTTCAGGACATCTTCCAGGGAGCTATAAACCATTAATCTACAGATTCTGAGTTTATTTACAACAATAAGTCTTCAGTGGAGGACATCCTGCTAAGGGCTTTTATAGATAAGGACTCTTCTTCCTATTAAATATTACTAGTTTCTACCTGGAGTTCTAGTTGACAAGGACATTAAACTTACTTACCTCCTTTCTTTTTTTCTTCTCCTGGCCCGCACCCCCTCCTCCCACAGCACACATAACAGTAAAAGAAGTGAGTGGATCTGAGACCAGCTGCTTTAACACTTTTTGTCCCCAAATACTAATCAATGAAATGTAACTGAGTCAAAATTTGCAAAAACATTTCCCAAAACTACGTAAATATTCAAGCATATAATGAAATTTTGCAACCCTAATAAACTAGTTGAAAAAGACCAGGAGTATGTCTATAATTTCTGACAAAACTAGAAAGTCTTTGAAATTAAAGAATGAAATAATCATGTAGATAATGGTGATGGTGATGATGATGATGATGATAGTAATTAAGCTCTCACCACTTTTAAAGCACTCTTCTATATTCTTTATGGGTATGGTATTATAAGACACATAATAGTCTTCTGGGGTAGGCACTATTATTTTGCTATTTAATAGATGTAGAAATTGGGGTACAGAGAAATTCAGTGACTTAGCCAGGTTTACCAGCTAGTGGATTCTGACATCATTTATCAAATTCAGGTAGTCTGACTCCAAAATCCATGCTTTTGACTGCTAACTCATGTATGAGAAGAACATAGACATATCAAATTCAACATATTTTATTAATAAAACCAGATAATAAAAGAGAAGCTGGCTTATTAAGAAATAATCATGGAGGATCAGTTTTGTTGATTATTGTTATTGCAAAAATGAAATAAATATTGAAATTAATGATTAAGCAATGGTTTTATTGAATATCTGTTATGAACATAGAGTCATATGATGGGCTACCAAACACAGATGAAGTAGAAGATATAGCAAACAGCATAAAACCTGCCAAAAAAGCCTAAAAGTTGAATTAGAGGATATGGCAAAATGAGATATAGTTGGGTATCAACATCATAAAGGTGATAATTGAAGCAATTTACAAATGGAGATAACTTTTCCAAATAAGTGTGATTATCAGGCTGAAATTCTAAGTTAAAATGCTTTAGTATAGAAGTGATTTGGAATATGATTTTAATTTGTAAAATCCTAAATAAGGTGAAGACTGATCAACTAAACTGAGAAAGGAGTGGTAAACAAGAGAGAGAGAGAAGTATGACCTACATTGCCATCTGTTGGGAAATGAACATCTGTCATGTTGAATGAAAGATGAAGTTTGGAAATTCCCAATGAATCTCAACAGCCAGCATTACTATTTAAGAGCAAAAACAGATTTCAAGCCTAATTTAGCTTTTTAATTTTTTTTTTAATTTGGAAAAGATTTTTAAAGAAGAAGGAAAAAATAAATCTCCAATAAGTTAGAAACCATGGCTTTTAAGATTCCCAGATATAATTTCAAATCAAATTAGAATAGAATTGTGCTAGAGAAAGAATATTTTCAAAACTTGTCTCCAGAGTAGATTTTATGCTCTCCAGAAGCATCTTGTTTTCTGACTAATGGAACTATGCATTTCACAAGATATGGCGGCAAAAATCCTAGCCTGCAATTTAGCCTCAGCTCTACCATGGTGTCATTTTAGTAGTCATTTGACTCTTTGAGTATAAATTCCCTTGTTTGTAAAGTGGATGAGATTGGATTAAGTTATTCTCAAGGTCAACTTTCAATTGCTCTCCTATTTATTATGTGTACAATAGCCTGTTAATAATTACATGCTTGATATCATATTTATTTTGTTGATGGAAATAGTATTCCTAGAACTTCTTTTTCTCCTTCTCTCCCACTTCTCATTATTATTGTTATTGTTGTTATTGTTATTTTACTTCTTCTGAAATCTTACATTGATATCTTTACTTTAGGGTGGAGTCAGTGGGTTGACTGGAGAACTAGAATTTGGAGAGAATGGAGGAAATCCCAATGTCCACTTTGAAATTCTTGGAACCAACTATGGAGAAGAGCTTGGCCGAGGTGTTCGCAAGGTAAGACCAGACACATTGATACGTGTTTTTTCCTAAAGTAACTATAGTTTTGTTTGATTTTTCTCCATGTTATATGATCACAGTATGCATTAAAGCCCATATTGTATTTTGAAAGAGAATGGGGAGGGGAGAATTAGGCATTTAAATGACCTTAAGTACTTCTCAGAAGTATTAAGCAATAAATTCTATTTATGCCTTAGAATAATTTAAAGGAAAAAAGTGATCTAGGGAACTAGCATCATCTTCCATTCATTATAATAATAATTTGTATAAAGTAGTGAATTTAACATTTATACAATGCATAACTGCTTGGTTTTTAACTTGTAACAGGCCCAAAATCAGAATAAGAGCTTTGATACATTTCATATAGAAAGAGGAAAAGTCTACTCTAAACTGTGACATTAACAGGAGTTCAAATTCTATGTGTCATGTAATAGGTAGAAAATGGTTTGCAGGAAATGAGCTCTTATTCTATACTACAAATCACATGTAAGAATATGAGTGCCGATAAAGGATATTTTATGAACTACTGGTTCACTAACTTTCTCAAAGAGAAAATAAAAACCCCTGCAGAAATGAATTTTCTATAGTTTGGATTTGTCGTGTTTATGTATTTTTGGTAGGAAAAAACCTAAGATAATTGAGTGTACATCCAGAGCTCACAGCTGTTAATTTCTAACTGTATAAAGGTGGCTGCATTGAGAATAAGAGGTTCTTCAGTAGGTGTTTCTCTCCAGTGCTGAGAGTAGGATGCAGAGAAACTTAGATATGACAAAGTTAGGAGTTATTCTAATCCACAGTAAAAACTTCCTGGTAAATTTATGCTAGAGAGGAGTGGAAACTACCCTAATGTTTTTTTAATTATTGTTTTATAGCGAAACAAAGGAGACATATAAAAACTCTATAAAACACAAGCATAGTTCAGTGAATTATTTTAAAGCAAACAACCACTACTACAGCCAAGAAATATAACATATCAAGCATCTTAATCACCCCCACATACTTCTCCCTGATACATCGCTGGCCTCCTTTCTCAGTAGCATAACCAGTAGTCTGAATTTTATGATATTCATTTCTTTACATTTTAAGTATAATTTTATCACTATGTGTATCCTTAAATAACATAATTGAGTTTTGCCAAAATTTCAGTTTATGAATGGACTCAGTATTTCATATATTCTTTTTTCTTGCTTCTTATGTTCAACATTCTGTTTGTGTTATTTGTTCTTGTCCTTACATGTAGTTGTAGTTTATTTCCATATATTACTGTATTGTTTTTACCAAATGAATGTGTGACAATCCATTCTGGTCTGTTTCCATTTTTAGACCATTATAAGCAAAGCTGTTATGAACATTCTTGGACATATCTTAAATATATACTCTTGAACTTGTGAATATATATCTGTGGGTTTGGTATCCAGGAATAGAATTAATTAATATAAGAAAGCATATTTTGAAACTTTACCCTATGACCTCAAACCCATTTTTGTAGAGATTTACTAATTTTCATACCACCAACAGTGTAACGAGTTCTCATTGCCCTGTGTTCTCACCAAATTTTGGTTTCATTAGACTTACATTCTTATTAAGTTATTGGGTATATAATGATATATCTTCATGGTCTCAATTTTCATTTCCCTGATTATAAAAACGTTCTGTATATTTTCTTGTACTTTTTGACACTTCAGACTTCTTTTGGAATTAATTGCCCACTCAAGTCCTTTGGACATATTCTTTTGGGTTGTCTTTTTTTTTTTTTATAATTGATTCTAGGAGTTACAAATATATATATATATTATATATACATATAAATTTTTATTTAAATTGCATTTAGTTTCACAGACTCTTAACTATAGTCAACAAACTGAGGGTTACTGGAGGAGAGGTGGGCAGGAGGGGTTTGTTTACAGTAAAATACTGGTTTCAGGAGTAGAATTTACTGATTCATCACTTACATATAACACCCAGTGCTCATCACAAGTGCCCTCCTTAATACCCATCACCCATTTAGCCCATGACCCCCACCTTGCCTCCAGCAATCCTCAGTTTGTTCTCTGTAGTTAAGACCCTGTTTTATAGTTTGCCTATCTCTTTTCCCCCATGTTCATCCATTTCATTTCTTAAATTCCACATATGAATGAAATCATATGGTATTTGTCATTCTCTGACTGACTTATTTTGCTTAGCATAATACTCTCTAGCTCCATCCATGTCACTGCAAATGGCAAGATTTCATTCTTTTTTATGGCTGAGTAATATTCCATTGCATATATACACCACATCTTCTTTATCCAGTCATCAGTTGATGTATATTTGGGCTCTTTCCATAATTTGGCTATTGTAGACAATGCTGCTATAAACATCATGGTGCATCTGCCCCTTCAAATTAGTATTTTTGTATCCTTTGGGTAAATACCTAGTAGTATAATTGTTGGATTATAGGATAGTTCTATTTTTAACTTCTTGAGGAATCTCCATACTGTTTTCCAGAGTGGCTGTACCAGTTTTCATTCCCACCAATAGTGTGGGAGGGTTTCCCTTTCTCCACATCCTCGCCAGCACCTGTTGTTTCTTGTGTTGTTGATTTTAGCCATTCTCACAGTTGTGAGGTGATATCTCATTGTAGTTTTTATTTGTATTTCCCTGATGATAAGATGTTGAACATCTTTTCGTGTGTGTTAGCCATTTGTATGTGTTCTTTGGGAAAATGTCCACTCATGTCTTCTGCCTATGTATTAATTGGATTATTCATTTTTGGGGTGTTGAGTTTTAGAAGTTCTTTGTATATTTTGGATACTAACCCTCTATCAGATATATCATTTGCAAATATCTTCTCCCATTTCATAGGTTGCCTTTTTGTTTTCTTGATTGTTTCCTTCACTGTGCAGGAGATTTTTACTTTGATGAAGTCCCAATAGTTTATTTTTGCTTTTGTTTCCCTTGCCTCAGGAGATATAACTAGAAAGAAGTTGCTACAGCCGATGTCAAAGAGGTTACTGCCTGTGTTCTCCTCTCAGATTTTAATGGTTTCAGGTCTCACATTTAACTCTTTAATCCATTTTGAATTTATTTTTATGTATGGTGTAAGAAAGTGATCCAGTTTCGTTCTTTCGCATGTTGCTGTCCAGTTTTTCTAACATCATTTGTTGAAGAGACTGTCTTTTTCCCATTGGATATTGTTTCTGGCATTGTTGAAGATTAATTGAGCAATAGTTGTGGGTTACATTTCTGAGTTTTCTTTTCTGTTTCATTGATCTATATGTCTGTTTTGTGCCAATACCATACTGTTTTGATCACTCCAGCTTTATAACTTGAAGTCTGGAATTGTGATGCATCCAGCTTTGCTTTTCTTTTTCAAGACTGCGTTGACTGTTCATGGTCTTTTGTGATTCCATGCAAATTTTAGGATTGTTTGTTCTAGCTCTGTGAAAAATGCTGTTGTTGGTATTTTGATAGGAATTGCATTAAATGTGTAGATTGCTTTGGGTGGTATAGACATTTTAACAATATTTATTCTTCCAATCCATGAGCATGGAATGTTTTTCCATTTCTTTGTGTCATCTTCAATTTCTTTCATCGGTGTTTTATAGTTTTCAGAGTACAGGTCTTTCACCTTTTTGGTTAGGTTTATTCCTGGGTATCTTACTATTTTTGGTGCAGTTGTAAATGGGATTGATTCCTGAATTTCTCTTTCTGCTGCTTCATTATTGGTGTATAGAAATGCAACAGATTTCTGTACATTGATTTTTTTATCCTGAGACTTCACTGAATTCACGTATCAGTTCTAGCAGTTTTTTTGGTGGAATCCTTTGGGTTTCTATATAGAGTATCATGTCATCTGCAAATAGAGTTTTACTTCTTCTTGCTGATTTGGTTGACTTTTATTTATTTTTGTTGTCTGATTGCTATGGCTAGGGCTTCCAGTACTATGCTAAGTAACAGTGGTGAGAGTGCACATGCTTGTCTTATTCCTGACCATAAAGGAAGAGCTCTCAGGTTTAGTATTAGCTGTGGATTTTCCATATATTCCTTTACTATGTTGAGGTATGTTCCCTCTAAATGTACTTTATTGAGAGTTTTTATCATGAATAAATGTCATACTTTGTCAAATGCTTTTTCTGCATTGAAATGATCATACAGTTTTATCCTTTCTCTTATTGATTTGATGTATCACATGGATTTTGATACTAAGGTTATATTGCCCTCATAAAATGGGGTGGAGAGGGTTTTCTCTTTTTCTATTCTTTATGAGTTATACAAAATTAGAAGAATTTCTTCTCTGAGAGTTTGGTCAGTCAACCTAAATGGGCCTAGAATTTTCTTTTGGGATTTTTTTTTTAACAACAAATTCTGCTTTCCATGATAAATAAAAAAAAAAAAAGTCATGTTTTCTAATTCTCGTCAACTCAAGAAGTTTTATTGTTATGATCTTTTTATTTTTTATATGTATTGGCATAAAATTGTTAATATCTTTTAAAATATCTGAAACATTTCAATATCTGAACTTATTTTCATTTTTGAATATTTTTCTTGGTAATTAATACTTTAAAAATTATTATTATAAAGACTTCTTTTTTTTTTTAAAGATTTATTTATTTATTTATTTGACAGAGAGAGACACAGTGAGAGAGGGAACATAAGCAAGGGGAGTGGGAGAGGGAGAAGCAGGCTTCCCGCAGAGCAGGGAGCCCAGTGAGGGGCTCGATCCCAGGACCCTGGAATCATGACCTGATCCGAAGGCAGACTGAGCCACCTAGGTGCCCTAAGACTTCTACTTCTAATAATGCTTTCTTCCCTAAAAAAAATATCTTGTCTGTTATTAATAGAGCTAAACCAACTTTCTTTCAATTACTATTTGGATGGCATTTATTTTTAATATCCTTTTACTTTCAACTTTTCTACATCCTTTTGTTCTGCACGTAATTCTTATTAAAAGTATATAATTAATTATTTGACACTAATTTGGCTTTCATTCCTAAAAACTAAAGCATTTCATGTATTTTATGAAATGTATTTACTAATACTTTTACATTTAAGTCTACTATTTTGTACATTCTACCTTTTTGCAAATTCTATTTGTCTTGCCTATTCTAGGTACGTTTATTCTGTTTTCTTACCTTCTTTTGGATAGTGTGTGTGTGTGTGTGTGTATACTTTCATATTTACTTACATATATATATATTTACTTTCCTCTTTTCTCCTCTACTAATTTACAAATTATGTATTCTGTTTCTACTTATTTAATAGTTCTGCTAGAATTTACAACATAATTTATCAACATGTAATCAATATCTTTGTCCTCCTTTCAGATAACAAGCATACGTAGAACATTTTCATTCCATTTAGTCAATGTATCTAAGTCTCAAATTGTAGATTATTTTTGTCATGTTTTTAAATGTTATCTTTTTTATTCCATTACCAATACTATTTTGTGCAATAATATTTATTTACACCTATCCATATATTTTCCACTTTCTTTGCTCTACTCTCCTTCCTGTATCTGTATCTCTAATTTCTTTTCTTCTGCCTGAGGTATAACTCTTAAAATTTCCTTTTTTGGTGGTTTTCTTGTGGTCAAATTTCCGAGTTTTTGTTTATCTGAAAATGTCTTTATTTCATCTTCTGTAAGTGTATTTCCCCTAGACACAGAAAATTAAATTACTAGTTTTCATTTTTCAGTATATTGACAATATCGTTGCACTAGGTCTAGCTTCAGTGTTGTCAAAACTGTTGGGGAAAAGTCTTCCTTCAATCATATATATTTAGTAATAAGAACTAGCTACATTTATCTAGAGTCAGATGAAAACAAAATATATAACATAATTAACATAGATTCATAAAGTAATTTTAGTATAATTATAACTGAAGATTCAGAAAATGAAAATACTCATGGTTTTATAGCAAAAAGTAATGTATCTTTCTTTGGAGTTTTTGTTAATTACTTGTCAAATATGGGAAAACCTTTTCTAGCCTTATTAAAATTGTGAAATCAGGATTAGTATATAACATTCCTTATTTTGAGAAAAGAAAAAAAAGACTTCTGTACATATTAAGGTATATATAGAGAAATGATTTCATTTGCAGATAGGGCTTATACAAATACAAATAAAAGCTCTTCATGCAGGCGTTACTTAGTTCCCTTATGTTTTTTCCTTCCACTCTAATCCCAATAATTACCACCAAGTTTAGGTGTAATCATTTTGTACCAGGTTTCTTCTTTCTTCCAGTATCTTTTTTTTAAAAGATTTTATTTATTTATTTTGAGAGAAAGCACAAGTGGGGGCAGGCAGAGGGAGAAGCAGACTCCCTGATGAACAGGAAGCCCGATGAGATGTATGACATGCGGGGCTCAATCCCACCAGGATCTCAGGATCATGACCTAAGCTGAAGGTAGATGCCTAACTGAATGAGCCACTCAGGTTCCCCTCTTCCAATATCTTTTGTATAAACTATCTTATGTAGTGCTATGATTAATTTTCCTAAAGCCTATCCCCTGTTTTACAAAAATATTTATCCCAATTTAATAATTAGGTATGTATGCACAAGGATGATAATTACAATATTCCTATTATAATAGCAGCTAAGAAGAAAGAGTTTATTTCAAGAAGTAGGGGGGTGGTCAGCAATGTAGCAGAAAAGCAGTAGTATAAAGGCTAAAGAAAGTATTGAAATTAGGAACTCAGGGTTCATTAGTAACTAAGAAGAGGCAATAAGGCAAAAGGGTTAGAAAGGCTACTAATGTCAGGCTATTCAAATTTTTGTGTTACTTAAAACCACGTGACCTCAGGGGTGTCATGACTCATAAATGAGTTAGTGATGTGACACATCCAGAACTTGCCTGGTACCTCAAAAAATGTTGCAGTTAATTGTCATTTATGAAGGAAATGTCAATGGAATTGTAATGCCGTATGTTGAAAAACCAACAAATCAGAAAGTAAAAAGGAAGGTTGCAAGTAAAAGAAGTAAACACAAGCATAAATATTGTATTAACCCACCATTTGGCTATAAGAGTGGCCATTAAATGGCTTCATGAAATTGAGGGGGCAAACTTTCAGAATGTAAGAAACTTGAGTATGTTCAAATGCTCAGATTGAGCCAGTAGAGAAGAAGAGAAAGAAGATAAAGGAAAGAAAGGTGGTTATTGATAGAGGTCTGGGAGAAAAAGAGGGGATTGGATCCATTTGGATGGAGTGCTTAATCTTAGGCATGGAGAACATCGTTTTCCAGAATCATGGAGGGAGGGAGTAAGGAAAGAATGGTGTAAATGCAAGCAAGTCTTCATGGGTGGTATCAAAAAGTTAAGGCTATTATTAAGAAATATATTAACTTTTCTTGGAAAAGTGGGAGATGAGATCATATGCTAAGAGGGAAAATGTAGCAGAAAATATTAGAGATAATGAGGTTGGAAGTTTAAAGGTGAATACATTTTGAAATAGCTGCTGCAGCAAACAGAGGAGAGGGCTAGTTAGGAAATATGGAAGAATTGCCAGGTGGTGTTGTTGGCTCTTGGCTCTTCAAATTTCATTGCATCATTAATCTACATGGTTACATATTTTTGTCCAACAGCATTTGATGGACAGAATGCATTTGAATTAATGTAAGATTGAGATTTCATCAAATCGCTTTTGTTTTGTTTGTTGTTTTTGATAGCAGTAAAATGAGGCGGTGAGAGGATATTTATTGACAGGGTAATGGCTGAAGTGGCAAATCACGAAATCTCACTTGGACATGTATGGTAATGAAAACAGGAGGAATCTCAACAATAGACAGAAAGTGTGGCTTGAGAGAACAGAGCCCTCAGTAAGTCTGAAGAGCCTATTTTTGATTTGCATTAAATGAAAGACCTTCAGAGCCAGGAAGTTGTGTTTGAGGAGAGAGACGTCTAAGTTCATGATTCAAAAGGTTGGATGGGTTCCAGATGCTCAAAAAGTCATGGTATGAGGGTGACAGAAGTGGGCTTCATTTAGCCTTCCAAGATCAATATAGTTCCAAGATCAATGTAGTTGCTTTACCCTGCTCTGAATTCAAACTCCATATAATGTGTCATCTATTCCATTGACATTGAATCATATACTTCAAATTATGTCTACTTTATTCTTAAGTAACATTAGAGCACTCCTGTAATTATGTGTTTCTTTACTCTAACTCCCAAATTGGATGGAAATATTCCAGTGCACTGGCATTATATAGATTTTATGTGAAAGGGACCATAATGTTTATAGCACCTTTTACATTGTTGTTAAAAAAAAATTATGTATTATTTTAATTTTTTATTTGTTGTTATAACACAAATGCTTTTTTACCAAACTATAATTTCAAATAATTACTGAATTTATAAAACTCCAAATCTACCTCTTACATAATTTTGAGAGTACTGTGAATAAGTTTGTGGATTGCTAGCTCCATTTATAAATGAGACAGTTCTTTCATATGGACATTAACACATATACAATGCCTTCAGAGATACTATCAAGAGAAAACCTTACCATGCAAATAATTACAGTACAGATTCACTTAGCTGTGTCTAAAATTAAGGTTCTAGTCCCAGTATCTCCATGTATCAAAAAGAGTGAATGGCTTTCCAATTGATGACCTGTCAAGTTGTCAGTGTTTATTCTGCTGCTGGTGGTTAAGTGTGCACAATGCCTGAAGCCTATCACCTCAAGCAGGGGCACTGTCAGCGCTCATAAACTAGCAGGATTGTGTCTGTTTGGATTTGAATGTGAGATCGACCAAGTCCCAAATGTTGGACAAGTTGCAGCTCTCTTGGCATTGTAAGAGTGGAGGTTTCATTTTTCTGAATTTGGGGAGAATGTGAAAAGGATTATCTAATTTTCACTGATGTTGATCAAAACAAAGAGCTCTTCTGCTTTGATATTTTTTATATGTTCTTTTACTTTGATGTAAGGTGGTGTTTCATTCAGTAGATGGTACATTCAAGGTGTTAGACTCTGTACCCTTAAAGGTAAACTTAGGTAAACCTCAAAGCCAAATTTTTAAATCATCAAGATTTTCTATATTCTTAAACTTTCTCCACAAATACGTTTGTTCTTTTTTCTGTTCATCAAAATACAATATTTCCAAGAAGAAAAATAATTTAATAACATCATATCCAATCTCCTTAAACTAAACTTATTAGAATACATAAAAAAGTAAAGATTAAATTAAATATTTAATGTAAAGGATTAATCTGTGTTTTTTTTTCCTTAGAAGAGAAATTCTCCAAAATAGGTTTTTTGTTTGTTTCTTTGTTTGTTTTGCTTATGTATCTGAAGTGTTCTTTGTTTTGCTTGGTTTTGCCAATGCTACTCACTTTTTATTGCGAAGAAGGAGTTCCAGCATTAAAATTTAATACTCTAGACCTAATGTCTATGAACTTTATCACAAACAGGAAAATAAGGCCAGGAAAAAAAATAGATTGAAACTGGTTTCACAACCAATCTTAATTGCATAATAATGCTTAGTATCTTCATAAAATTGTTTTCTCATGTAAGCTGATGAAATAAAATGGTACAGCAGAGATATTTTAGCTCCTAGGTATAATTGTTTCTCAGATAGGTTTAGAATCTTTACTCAGGTTATCCAACATTAAATTCACAAATATAAAACCTATAGTTTTGCATTCTTGGGAAAACCTAATGTACTGTTTTTGAAAAGGGTATTATTTTTGTCTTTTTGTCATTGGTCCATTTTTAATAAACTAAAATATTTTACTGCCTTGTACTTAGAAGAGGAAAGAATAATTTTACCTTCGAACAGCCAAGGATTAAATATTGTACGGGTGTTCTTCAACAATAATTTGTATTCTGGTTCTGCATTATCTAAAACAGCATTTATCTTTTCTTGCTTTATGTTTACTTATAGCACTTTTTGCTCACTGAAATTATATGCATACACATAAGTATATACACAATCTTCATATATGTGTATATAGAATATATATATACACACACATAAATGTAATGCATTTACTTCTTTACAGTAAGTTTTTCCCATTAAAATGTAATTCAGTGAGACAAGAATGTCTATTTCTTGCTCTATCCTTTAATGAGTGCATATAGTAGATGCTCATTAAGTATTTAATGAATGAACTAATGAATACATGTGCATACTAACATGATAATCTGTAAGATTCTTTTCTGCATCTATAAACATAACAGCCATATTTTTATTCTAATGAAAAATAATAAGTATATGCACATAAATTAATTGTTGACTTGCCACATTAGAAAATGAATGTGTGATTATATCCTTTCCATCACTGTATCCTCAATGCCTAGCAGAGTTGGCCACTTGGCCACCAAAAATATAATCAATTATTTTAAGGGTTAAGTAAGATTATATATAATTTATTTTCAGAAATTCATAGAGAATAGGGAAATACTAGATTGATTATTCCAAGCAAATAGTTAGATTAATTTTTTCTGAGCAAAAGGGAAAGACCCACAAAAGTGTAAACTCATTAGGAATTATTTGTATTTGTGAGTCAAGATTTTCTAACAACTAGGCTGTTTTGGTATGTTGTAATGTGGAAAAGTGCATAGCCTTGGCTGTCAGACCTGGGCTGAAAATCTGACTGTGTGATTTTTGGGGCCACTAAACCTAGCCAGTCTCAATATCTTTGTCTATAAAATGTGAATAATAATATCTATCTCTTAAGAAGGTGGTAAGGAGGGCGCCTGGGTGGCTCAGTTGGTTAAGCGACTGCCTTCGGCTCAGGTCATGATCCTGGAGTCCCGGGATCGAGTCCCGCATCGGGCTCCCTGCTCGGCAGGGAGTCTGCTTCTCCCTCAGACCCTCCCCCCTCTCATGTGCTCTCTTTCTCATTCTCTGTCTCTCAAATAAATAAATAAAATCTTTAAAAAAAAAAAAAAGAAGGTGGTAAGGATTATGTGAAATTATTTTGTAGGTTACATATTGAGGAATAATTAAAATCATGTCAATTTGCAAGTGGGCAGTAATCTATGTGATTCATTTTTAAAGCCAATAGAAGAAATACAGTCTAGTTACTATTCTGACAAGAAATTGCCATGTGAGGTGGGGAAAGTAATTTCATTTTAGGTGTGATTGACAGAGCATTATACATGACAATCACAGTGATAGCATGAAACATTAAACTTTTTGTTTCATTTAATATCCTTTCTGAATCTAAAATTCTACAAGTCTGTTAATCAAGACTTGGGAGCATATACAGTTTGATGGGAAGCTAATAGCGGAGAATCTGGTAGCTAACATAGCCTGCTATCCCAGTCTTTATAATTAAGCCCATTATTGGAAAATCTGCCATCCGTATTTACTGTCATATTTCTAACAATGTATTTATATCTTGGAAGTTTTATGTAATGGAGAGAATCTAGAAAATTCTGTGAATTGACAATATGTTGTGAATATAACAGCTTTTTTTCTCCCACCTTCCTTTATATATAATATACAATCATGATAAATTTAGTTCCATCAGCTTTATTTTGATGTGTCTTCAAGAAAATATTTTGCACCATAAAGTAATGTGATCTTCAACCTAGTACCTTATAAAATTTCCAATGTGTTAAAGTCTCAAAATTATTGACCTCAGCAGTTTCCTGAAGGGTAGGAGAATTCTGCACTCTTGAAAAATAAATACTGTGGACTAGATCGTTTAGCCTGACATTTCTGGAGGAGTTAGCTGTTGCCTGGGTTGAGAGGACTTCTGACGGAGTCTTGCTTCAGGCCAGCAACATTTACTGCCTGTTGGAGAGAACAGGAGCTATCTTTTCTGGTGGACAAGATGATGCTGACTTTTCCAGCATGGGGCAAAGATTCCTGATAGGGTACAATTCCAGTCTCAAGTTTTGGTGGAAATAAAATCAAGAACTTTTATGGAAGGACTACAAAATCTGGATTGTTTGGTTGATATGGATTATTTTTCTACTTTTGAGGAAAGGACTTATTTTGAGGAAAGTAGCTGCTATTGGCATGCAGACTCATAGGAAATGTTTAGATATGTATGTGCTCGTAAAGAGACTCAGAATCTATGGTTCATCTCTAGTCCACATCCTGAGTTAAAAGTTCAAGACCATTCCTGACAGAGAGGAGGCAAGGTTCAGTTTCCTTCCTACTCTACGGGACAGTACCCATAGTGAGACACACTGGAATCTGCCTTACCCACCCATACATGCACATATGCACATATATACACACGTGCGTGTGTGCACGCACGCACACACACACACACACACACAAACTCTAATCCAGCTCAAATTCAAATACACAATGTGGTTATCCACTGAACAACCTCAATTCTACTTTCAGCCATAAATGGTGATTAATATCCAAGACCCACTACCCAAACAATAATCATTAATGCAATCTAAATGAGGAATACACAGAATTGAGAAACATTTGTTCATATATGTACTCTTTTTCCAGGGTCTCATTGCTGTGATTAAACTTTAAGTGGCAGATATCAAAGAATTATTTCAAAGAGGTTGCATGAAAGGGCAAACAGTGACAAGATGAGATCACACAGTATGAGTCATTTGTCCACCTATATCAGAAAATTCACAACAGACTAATTTGTAGTAGAGTGACTGATGGTATGGTAGGTTCAGTTAAAGTATAATCCCACAGGTTTGTCATTGCACCTCAAATTATTTGCTTTCTCTCACCTCTGAATTTCTCTGTAGTCTGTTAAAATATTTGATTAAATATCTCTTATTCCCTCAGGTCTGTCTTGACTTCAGGGGATTATAAATTCTCCTTTAACAGGAACTGGGTTTTATATATTGGAATGATTATAAAAATTTAAACAATGTGGGCACATAATCTTACCAAATTTGCTAATAGAGCCTTCATAACTCATTTGTTTGGGGACCTTCATTCAAACTAATGAATATTATGTTGATATCAGTGATGAATAATTGAAATTGTAATCATGGCTTTTGGTGACTGCTTATTGCATTGCCTCCTTCCTGTCTTCCCTCCCCACCTCCCTCCCCAGTAATTTTATTTTCCTTCATGGCCAGGACCCCTGATACACTAAAGCTAGTCAGACACCATTAAGACTTCAGTCCAAATTAATTTGTTCTACAGTGTTTGGAAAATGGGGATTGATATTTCTTCATTTCTTTGGAATAGAAACTACATTATTAATAAAAACTTTTTTGAGACTTTGGATTGGCTGGATGTGTGAACTATTGCCCCCTTTTAAGTCTCTGCTATCAATTTGAATATGTTTCTCCCAGGTTTCCTCCTTGACAAAAAGATGATATATTGCAATAAAAACAAGTAATACAATTTGTTGCATTTCCAAAGAGCAGAAACCAATGATATGGGTGCTAAAAGCAATATATATATCGACTGTGCTAAAGACAGGCATGTGGTATTTGGCAACTGATCGTCATCCCCAACAGCATGGAGACTATTAACATAGGTTGTGAATGGACACCATGTTTCTCATTATACTCCTGATTTTTGAGGGGAGGATACTCAAATGTAAAATATTTTTACTGAGACCTTAAGCCCATACCAACCATTAATGTAAACATGTCCTTATTTACCTGATGATAAGTATTTCTGAAAATTAAGATTTTTTTCCCTTTAATAGTGCCTTTTTAAAAAAATGTGTGCAACTTTATGTTGATGCATACAATAAATTTATTTCTAGCTATGAAAAATGAAAGATAATATTTATCCTCTCCAATTATTTGTAGAGTTCTGTATTTAAATATTTTATATTTAAAATTTTCTTTGTAGTTATTTAGATTGATAATCTTAAAATAGTAGCATTATAGGCTACAGTTATTGTTACTTTCTTTTCTATGTTTTCCTTTATTTTCTGGATTTTCTGCGAAGGGCATGTAATACTATCATGATCAGAAAAAATAAAAGTTTAGTTTTAGAAGTTTTAATTTTTTTAAATTCTCTGTATTTAGAGAACAGAAATAATTTCTGAAACTTTGTCAGAAGCATACAAGTAATTTAGACTTTGAGGATGAAAGTTTTCTTGCTTCTGATTTGAAATAGTCTGTCCTCTAGACCTAGCATTTCATGATTCGTTCCTATACCCTCTTGCATTCATAAAGCATTCTGAAGAGCTATTTTTTGAAAACAGCAAAACAATTATTTCCAGATACTATCTATGGCACTAGAATATACAATTTATATCTTATATTATTTGAAGTAGGACTATACCATGTTGAATTAATCTGTAGCCTCGCTTATTAAACATTCTAATTTTAGATTAAGATAAAAAATATCAAAAATAATTTTGCAGTATGGCAATTTTATATACATAATAAACCTCAAAATTCTTGCCATAACAAAAATTATTTTTAATACATGAAATGTGTCTTTAGGTGATTTACTTTGGTGAAAGTTTGAAAGTAAGAACTCTGAAAAAGAACTCCTAAAAATGATAAATTTATTTGTTTTAATTTTAAACATTAATATATTTTTTTACTTTTCCCTAGAAAATTTGGTTACTTAGAATTTGTGAATAAGTAATTAATGTAAACTAATTTACAGTTAAAGACTTTTATATTATCAATAAGATCTTATTGAAATACAAATGCCCATATTCTTTTATCTATATTTTGAGACTAGTAGTTATGGTGAATCCCAAAGTTTTACTAACCATTTAAAAAGTATATAAATGATAGAAGAAGTCATAAAGATTTTAAAAAACTAACAGAAATAAGCCATGTCTTCTTCCTACTCTGGTCTGCAGTTTTCATAGGAACTTAAATCATCAAATATATATAATCTGAAATGTCATACCCAAAAGAATTCAGGTGGACAGTTTTTCAGAGTGATAGTTAAATATTTTTATTCCAAAACAAAGCCTTATTATTTAGATGCATATTAGTAGTATTATTATCAATTATTATGTTCATGCAATTTATTTTTTTTAAATATTTATTTGAGAGAGAGAATGAGATAAAGAGAGACAGCATGAGAGGGGGGAGGGTCAGAGGGAGAAGCAGGCTCTCTGCCGAGCAGGGAGCCCGATGCGGGACTCGATCCCCTGACTCCAGGATCATGACCTGAGCCGAAGGCAGTGGCTTAACCAACTGAGCCACCCAGGCGCCCGTATGTTCATGCAATTTAGATGTTGCTGATACATATTCCTTGAGTTACACTATTTACCCTGCTTACCTCCACTTCTTGATGAGGCTGCAAATGTTATTTTGAAGAACTGGTTTTGTTTTTTTGTTTTGCTTTAAATTGTCAGCATTTTCACCAGGACCTTACATGTCTTTCTAGTAAATTATTTATGGATTTAATAAATAATCTTTCAAAATTGTGTAAAAAGCTAAGTTTGTTTAGAGTTTTTTTACAATATGGAAAATAAATGTTTGGAAATGGAGGCATTCTTAGATAATTAGAGTCACTTTTATTAATCACAGTAATTTAGGTGCAATAAGGAGCTCTACACTTACTGGCAATGAACTTTGATTTTAAAATATTCAATAAATACATTTTATCAGGGTTATTGAATTTCATTATAACAGTAAAATAGCATTTCTGCAATTTTTTTCAATAATCAAATGTGAGAAATGAATCTCACTTTAAACAATAATTCTAAAAATATCTTGGGTTAATATAGGTTATGCCTTGATATGTTTAATTAATAAAATGAATGCATCTAGCTGAATTTTATAACCATCCTGAGAAAGTCACTTAATGCTCATGAGGAGAAAAGTACTTAACTACTGAAAATGTTTTCAAGTAATTCTTAATCAGAAGCTATGGAAAGTTCTATTGCTTTGGAGTACCTGAATAAAAGTAGTTTCGTGGGTTTAAATGGAAATGTATTTGAAACGCTTTGCTTGAGAATTTCTTCTTTAGATTCATTCAAGTTTGATATGAATCTATATACCAAACTGAGATGGAAATCTTTCAGTCCCAGGCTAATGCATTTCAGAATATCTGATTGTGCCAATTGGAATAATAATATTTGAATAAGTGTGCTTTCATTAAATAGGAGACAATATCTTTTAAGATTGTGAAAAAAAATGGTTATATTTCTATCTCCCATACAGAAAGTATTATATTAACAGATATTTTCTTTTTCAAAAAAAAAATTGGAAACTGGGAAATTATTCTTGGGACAAACAAAACAATTACAATTCAGGACCTGGATTCTTATCCCATGTGATTTTTATTTATTTTGAAAATCACATATTAATTTCTATTTCGTCTTTCTTTTTCTGTGATTCTAGTGTCCTCAGTCTCTTACAAACAAGCAAAAAGTTTCTGGCCCTTAGAAGTTATTTCTTTTTTTCTTTAAATATTTTATTTGTCAGTGAGAGAGAGAGAGAGAACATAAGCAGGGGGAGTGGCAGGCAGAGGGAGAAGCAAGCTCTCCGCTGAGCAGGGAGCCCGACGCGGGGCTCGATCTTGGGACCCTGGGATCATGACCTGAGCCAAAGGCAGATGCTTAACTGACTGAGCCACCCAGGTGCTCCTAGAAGTTATTTCTTCCCTACCTGTTCTATTGGTATTAGATAAATTGATTATTGACTTCTCTATATATTTTCTTTGTTTCTTATAATTGTGATAACTGTGTCTACATTGAAAATAGATATATGAATATTTTATTCATTCTTAAACATACCCAAGTTTTTCTAAGTAAGCACATTTTTTTCATCCATCCCAAACATTTCTGAGGAATGACAAAATCAGGGAAAAATCGACAGTCATTTGGTGAAACATCTCTCTCTTATATATCTAATACCTGTGCTTTGTGGATTGAATGGCTTCCCTAAGTCTTTAGTTTGCTAGAAAAACCAAGACTAGACTTCTAGTTTAATGTTTTATTTTGTCTTTCTACCACATTATAAGTTCTTTCCATAATTCCAAAACCTTTACCTGTTTGAGATAAATGGGAAAGATAAGCTTTTTTCTTTTTTTTCTTGCATTGTACGTATATTATCAATCTCTATATTTGTAGTTATTTTATACTTTTTTAAATTCCAAACTAAAAATAGTTTTGATTGTCTGAGGTCCTAACTTGGTTAAAATAATTTAGAGATTATTGAAATGAGACATTTCAATGTAAGGTAATGATACTGTATGAAAAATAAACTAAGAATGTATTTCTTGTTTTTATCTTTGATGAATTTTTAAATTCTGTTAATATTAACTACTTACTAAAAAAAAGTGCTATAAAGTATTTTAAAGCATTTTGTATTTTTAATGTTAAAGCTGGTCTTGAATTCTGCAAGTATTTTATGAATCTTTCCTTTATCTTTCCTGCATTACATAATAAAAATATACTTTCTGAATGATAACAAGGTGTGTGAGTGCCTATACCTGGTAATATCTACTCATTATTTTCCATTTCCTATTTTTTTCTTACTTCAACAAGGCATAGGAAAAAATATAATATTACTCAAGTTTATTGCTAGGAAAAGGATTAACAATATAATAATATTTTAATTTTATTGAATTGTAAAATATATGTTATGTGTATATATATACACCCAGTTATAGTAATACTGTACTTATGAAAAAAAATGTTATTCTCATAGAAGCCTGTAATCCTTTATTAAAAAGATAAATTTTTGAATAGTGAAGTCTCTATTAATGAAAGCACAACTGACAAAAAGCAATTGGACAGAGATAAAGGCCAAACTTGTCCCTTGCAATAGGGAAAAAAAATGTCGATGATAAAAATTGGCAAAGATTTTTTTAATAGAAGTCTAGATGAAAATTAACCAAAGATTTTGGTTGACCACAAGGTCAAATGAAACAATAATATTATGAGTATGCAAAAAACTAATGAAACTTATTGAAGTCATTGAGAAAACTATGTTGCAGCAGAAACCAATGAAGGGATTAAATATATTTAACATAAAAAAATAAGGCACATTAATAATATTTTCACGTATTTAATGGCAGCCACATGCAAAAAGAAATGATGTTGTTATATATTATTTCAGGGTCATGTTTTGAATTAAAGACTCAAAGTTATAGGGAGACAAGTATGGCTTTATGCATGGTTCCTTTATTCATGGTAAGATTTGAAAAGCAGCAGGATGATGTTCATCTTTACCCAAAATATCTTTAATTATCCACTAAGGTGCCTGATATTTTGCTACTAATTATGGAGTGCCACATGTAGACTCCAGGTTTTAAAATCATCTGAACAGGAAGGAAGCATTACCCCTTTAAGCTGTAAATAACCTGCAACTAGAACATGGATTTATTTATTGTCCTCTCTTTTCTATAAACAGATTGTAAGTGTGTAGAAATGGTGTAGGAAGAATTGGATAGTAGGGCTCTCCTGGACGAAGAAGACCCAGGTTAAGAATATTAGTAAGAGCTGATGCACTAACTAGAGTAACATTAAGGCAATGGAGCCAGGGAAGATACCTTTTCAGAGAAAGGGAGAAAGGATTAAAGGGAGAAGAATACAATAAATAAGTTTTGCCTACTTTACCTTTTTATTTCAAGTTGAGCTTGGTTACATTCTCAGATTGTAAGTATTCACTCTATTAATGTTGTATGAATAAATGAAAAAAATGGATGATGATAGGGACAGATACCTGGAAGACAAGTTAGTTGGCTTTATAGAACTTAACACCATGTAGAATTAAGGTTCAAAACTGTAAATATGATGTTCAAAGGTGGTCCTTCATATTTTTACATGTATTCATCCAGTTTTCCCAGCACTGTTTAAGAGATTTTCCTTTCCCCATTGTATATTCTTGCCTCCTTTGTCATAGATTAATTGACCTTATAATTGTGGATTTATTTCTGAGTTCTCTGTTCTGTTCCATTAATCTGTCTATTTTTAGTGCCAGTACCATACTCTTTTGATTACTACAGTTTTGTATTATATCTTGAAATCTGGAACTATGATACCTCCAGCTTTGTTCTTTCCCTAGTTTGCTTTGGCTATTTGGGGTCTTTTGTGGTTCCACACAAATTTTAGTATTATTTGTTCTAGGTTTGTGAAAAATGCTGTTGGTATTTTGGTAGGGATTGAATTGAATCTGTAGATTGCTTTGTGTAATCTGGACATTTTAGTAATATTAATTCTTACAATCCATGAACATGGAATATCTTTCCATTTGTTTGTGTCATCCTCCATTTATTTCATCAATGTTTTATAGTTTTCAAGGTACAGGTTTTCACCTCATTGGTTAAGTTTAATCCTAGGTATTTTATTCTTTTTGGTGCAATTGTAAATTGTGTTGTTATTTTAATTTCTCTTTCTACTATATCATTATTAGTGTATAAAAATTCTACTGATTTCTGAGCATTAATTTTGTATCCTGAAACTTTACTCAATTTATTTATTACTTCTAGTAGTTTTTTGTTGGAGTCTAGGATATTCTATGTATAGTATTATGTTGTCTGCAAATAATGACAGTTTAATTTCTTTCCAATATGAATGTCTCTTTTTTTTTCTTGTCTGATTGCTGTGGCTAGGACATCCAGTACTATGTTGACTAAAAGTGGGGAGAGTGGACATCCTTTTCTTGTTCTAGATCTTGGAGGAAAAGCCCTGTTTTTCACTATGGGATATGATGTTAGCTGTGGGTTTTTTATTTATCGCCTTTATTATATTGATATATGTTCCTTCTAACCCTCCTTTGTTGAGAGTTTTTATCATGAACGGATACTGAATTTTGTCAAATGCTTTTTCTTTATCTGTTGGGATGGTCATATGATTTTATGCTTTGTTTTGTTGTTGTGTTGTATCATGTTGATTGATTTGTGAATATTGAACCATCCTCGCATCCCTGAAATAAATTCCACTTGATCATGGCAAATGATCGTTTTAATGTATTGTTGTATCTGTTTTGCTAATATTTTGTTGAGAATTTTTTCCATCTATGTTCATCAGGGATATTGGCCTATTGTTTTCTTTTTTTGTGGTGCCTTTGTTTGGTTTGGTATCAGGGGATTGCTGGCCTCATTGAATGTATTTGGAAGCTTTCCTTTCTTTTTGATGTTTTGGAATAGTTTGAGAATATGTATTAATTCTTCTCTAAATGTTTGGGAGAATTCACCTGTGAATCCATCTGGTTGTGGACTTTTATTTTTTTGGTAGTTTTAATTTTGTTTTATTACTGATTGAATTTTTTTACTTGTAAACAGTGTACAGATTTTCTATTTCTTCTTGGTTCAGTTTTGGAAGATTGTATGTTTCTAGGATTTTTATCCATTTCTTTTATGTTTTGCAATTCATTGGCACATAATTTTTTGTAGTATTCTTTTATAATTCTTTGTATTTCTGTGGTGTCAGTTGTTACTTCTCCTCTCTCATTTATAATTTTATTTACTTAGGTCTTTTCCTTTTTTTTTCCTTAATGAGTCTGGCTAAGGGTTTATCAATTTTATTTATCTTTTCAAAGAACCAGCTCTTGGTTTTATTGATTTTTTTTTTCTTTTCTTAGTATCTATGTCATTTACTTCTGCTCTGATTTTTTATTATTTAACTACCTTTACTCATGTAGAGGGTATTATGCTAAGTGAAATTAGTCAGACAGAAAAAGAAAAATACCACATGATTTCACTCATAAGTTGATTCTAAAAACAAAAACAAAAACAAAAACAAATGAATAAACAAACAAAAAGCAGAATCAGACTGAAAAATACAGAGAGCAAACTGATGGTTGCCAGACAGGAAGGGGGTGGGGGAAGGGCAAAATGGGTGAAGGGGAGTGGGAGATACAGGCTTTCAGTTATGGAATGAGCAAGTCATGGGAATAAAAGGCACAGTATAATGAATATAGTTGATATATTGTAATAGCAATGTATGGGAATAGATGGTAGCTACACTCCTGATGATCATAGCATAATGTATAATCTTGTTGTATCACTGTTATACACCTAAAACTAATGTAACATTGTGTGTCAACTATACTCAAAAAAAAGGTAAAAAAAAACTGTGAGTAGAATTTGTCATTAGATTATCAATTAATGATATTGCCACAAATACATAGATAGCTCCATATTAATCATAATTAGGCACTAATCTCCCAGAGTATTTGACCTCTCACCAGCTAGTTTTCTAATGCCCTAAAGAGGATATCAATATTCCTTTTTAAAACAGCTTTAAATATGTTCATTATCTTAATTTTTTAAGTAGTTTCATTAATGCATACATATGTGAAAATTTATCAATGAGTACACTCTAAAAATTTACACTTTAATATTGCATCAATAATACTTCAGTGAAGAAGTTTAGCAAAGTATGTTTAATTGCAGACCTAATTAAATAAATAAAATATATTTTATCATCAAAACTTATATTTTTAATTTTTATGCAGAGTCTTTGATTATCCAGATGTATATAAACATATGAAGAAAATAAGATATCCAGTTACACATTTTACCTCATCTTTTACCAAGGAATGTGAATGTAATGATCATATGTTTCCTAATTAATTTTATAATGGGAATTAGAATAAATAGCTCTTTTATACTTGCATATCATCACTCTTCTGGGATCCTAGTTATTTTCTTAATTCTCTAAAATGGCTATATTTGATATTATCTAAGTAATTTAGGGTGTGCATTAAAAATATCTACATTTCATCTGCCATTATCATTAGTAAAGCACAGTTGAATGAATGAGAAGGGTGATAGATTGTTTTTTTCCAAACATAACACATTGCCCATGAGATATTAAAGTTGGTAGTTTTCTTTATTGGTTTATGTGGGAAGACTTAGGTGAATTAATATTTTATGTAGGATATATTTGTACAAACTGAAGTTAGCTTTTAAATTATTCTCACTTTGTTATATATAATGCATGATTACTTTAGAATTATGTTATAAAAAGTATTGATACTTTGCGACACTTTAGAGGGTGATTCTCCCTAGTATGTCTGATCAACTGTAAGTCCATGGAGTTTATACAAAATCAATCTTACATTACTGTATTTTGAAAATAAAATTTTCTTTATAGTTTCAATTGCTTTTTTATTCTCTATACTATCTGTATAAGAGGAACTAATGGAATCTATTATATGATATCAAATTTTAATAATCAGAGCACATATTTTGGGCACATTTTTTTTTAAAAAGCCAAGAAAACCCTATAATGAATAGAAATAATAGAATATTGAAATGACACAAGAAAAAATTATCTAGATATTTATTTATTTATTTATTAGAAATTTGCAACTTAAAAGGGTGGCAGGCTTTGCACTACACTACCTTAAATAATTTGAGTAAATTTAAGTAAAGCAAAAGGGAAGAGGAATTGGAGCATCAACTGTTACTTCTACTCAAAATATTACAGTTTTATGTTGTGACATTTGGTTTTCACAAACACTGAAAATACAAATCATTGTTTTGTAACGTAATAGTCTTATAATATGGTGGTCATAAATACTGGTTTGTACTTGAGAGGCAGAAATCCTGCTGCTCTAATAAGCTGATTACAGGATTATTATGGGGTTTCTGGTTCACTTGTGGTCGATTTGGGTGAATTGGATTATAAACCGAATATATACTGGATATATACTGGATATACTGAAATCCTCTCAGTATAAATATAAAAATACAAGATACACAAGGTAGCAAGAACTGCACTGTGGAGATCTTAACTACACTCAGTGATTGACATCCTGAGCTTGTCCTAACTGAAATGTTGGCTTGTAGAAGCAAAAAGACAACCACCAAGGCCTCACCAGCGCAGAGTTCTGTGGCCTAAGTGTAAGTACTTGTTCTTGAAAATAATGAATGATCAGTGCCAGATGGAGCATCCTGATCCCTGGTTATGCACTGACACAGTATACATATAAGTGAATCAACAAATATATATCTTTCTTAAATTTTAGTTAAAGAATCACCTGTGATGCCTTTTAAAAACTTTTAAAAACTTCAGTTCTCAGGCTCCATCCCCAGAGATTATAACTGCATACTTTTAAGAGGAGCTCAAAATCTGGGGGCACCTGGGTGGCTCAGTAGGTTAAGCATCTGCCTTCAGCTCAGGTCATGATCCCAGGGTCCTGGGATTGAGCCCCGCATCTGGCTTCCTGCTCAGCAGGGAGGGAGCCTGCTTCTCCCTCTTCTCCTCACTCTGCTTGTTTTCCATCTGTCAAATAAATAAATCTTAAAAAAAAAAAAGAGGAGCTCAAAATCTGTATTTCCAACAAGCTGGTGTCTACAGACCCGCCACACTAAGAAACACTGATTTATAAGAAGCTTAAAAGTATTTGGTTATATTGGAAACTACCAAAAAAGAAAAATGTGATCACTACACCTAAGTGTTTTTCAGCCTCTTTGTGGGACTAGACACGTACACAAGTCAATATTAGTGAGAGGGTCTTGTAAATGTCGTATTATGGGGTGAATTCTATGTGAGATTGCAGAATTTAGCAATCATTAAGTCTGGGATTGCCAGGTGTACCAGGGAATGATAGAGGAAAGGGTGAAGGAAAGTTCTGAATGGAATAAACTATATACAGAGAGTAAAAAGGTAAGAGTGGGCATGACATGTTTAAGGAGCCAAGTCTTAAATATAAGCTTGAATATAAGCTTGAATATATTGATTATAGTAAATGGAACAAATGCTTATGTTAAAAGAGAAACTTGAAGAAGAGTATGTATTCCTACTGTGGATAATTTTCAGACACTCTAAATACGTAGCTGACTACCCATTTAGCCGTCTATCTAATCCAGAGGTTGGCAGACTTTCTCTATAAATATTTTAGGCCTTTTGAGCCATTTATGGTCTCTGTTGCATAGTCTTTTCTTATGATATATGTATGTATGTATTCTTTTAATAATTCTTTAAAAATGTAAAACACTCTTAGTTCAAGACTGCATAAAAAGCAGGCAAAGGACCAAACCATAGTTTTCTAACCTTATTTATACAGCTTCTGGCTTCTTCCACAAAGGGCTCAAGGTGAAGTGTAAGAATAAAATATGCATTAAAATATTAAAATGAGTAATAAAGAATTAGCAAAAATGATGTATCGGAACTAAGTCAGTGTGTCTAATAAATATGGCTGATTTGAAATAATCTTTTGATAAAAGCTGATAACATAACTATGAATGCCCAAGAAGGCAATTCTGGAGGGTATTAGGGATTGTAACCCAAATACATAGTCTTGTAAGGTCTCAGGCTGATTCAAGAAGGAAGCATAAAATACCTTGAAATCAGATGTTCTTCAAATAAGTATATACATATATACCCCACTTCAATTTACAGGGAATTTGAAATCATTTGTTTTTGTCCAATTATATAAGAATTACCTATTCCTTGTAGAAAACTTGGGAAATAAGAAAAATCATCCATAATCTTACTCTGAATAATATCCCCGTTAATATTTTGGTAGATTTCCCTTATTATATTTTACAAACCTATATGGATGTATTTTACGGTCATAACTTAAATTATGCAAATATCCTTATATTTTTTAGTATTTAGGTTTTTTTCCATTTTCACCCTTTTAGTGTTGTAATGAATGCAATGAATAGATTTCCAAAAATGAAATTGCTATACTAAAGTGTAAAGCACTTTTTTAAAGCCTTTACATGTTATTTCCAGTTTTTTCTTTTTTTCAGAATGTTTCCCACATCACCAGCAGTTATATGAGGGTGCTTATTTACAGAACTGTGTCTCTTTAGTCCACCTGTCAGTACTAAGGAGTCACATTGTTGTAAACTCTTGATAACTGCAGTAAAAAATGAGATCAATTTGCATTTCTATTATTATTAGTGTCAAATAAGCATACATTTTTTTCTTTTTTTTTTTTAGTTATGCGTATCTCTCATTTATATTTTGCAAGCATAGTATTTTTATCAGTTTTTGTTAGAATTTTCCACACTAAGGCTTTTTACCCTTTGTCAATTTTTTTTATATTTCTCTAATGGATGACTTGCTTTTTAATTTATTTTGTTTTGACTTACAGAAAGTTGTAATTTTAATATAGTCAAATTCCTTTCCTTATGCTTTCATATCCCAAAGTTTAAACAGTGAAAGCCTTTCCCAGCAAGAAATCAGGCTTACACTGTCTTGCTTCCTCCACAACCCCTTTTATAAGATTTGAATATTTACAATTATCTTTTCAACCCATCTGAATTTTTTTGTATGTATTCTATAAAACTAAATTATATTTTGTTCAAAGTAGTTGAACAATTTTCTATATTAAAAAATTCACCCCTTCCCATTGATTTGTGGTGCCTTAAAAATTTGTGTATTACATTTTAAACATGCTTAAATCTTAACATATTATATTAGGATTAAATAGATAATTTGACCTGCCTTCATGTGTATGTTCCTCAATCCAGTTGCATTTGCCTTATAATTAGTGGATCATCGTCCCAGAGTCCAGCTGAATGGTGGTCCTGACTTTTAAATCTTACAGATTTTCATTTCCAGATATCCTTTTTAGGTGTTAGAGTTAGTAATTTGAAAAGGCAATGTCAGAAACAACTATTCAGATAAAAACCTTTGTAAAGCACCAACCATTCTGTCCTTGTGACAATGACCCTACATCATTACAGAGAAACACATTTATCGCCTTAATGGCTACGGAATGGGAACATAAAAGTCAGCTAAAAGGGGTTTCAATTCATTAAAATGAAATTGTTTGTTTTTAGGCTGTTCAGAAGAGAGAATCCTGTTTTGTGTCGCTTGAAATTATTATCTGATCTGTAATGATGATTCTTGCTGAATTTGTCTTTTGCAATGTTATTAAAATTCAGGTTACATTCAGGCAGCTAATAATAGGGATTCTATGTAAAACTCAAATTTAGTGCAGAAAGGACTTTTGTGCCTAGATTCAAAGACCCAGCCAGGAGCAGTTATTGAAATGTGTAAACAAAATGTTATTATTTGGGGCTTATTTATAATTTTTTACCACATGCAATAGTAGTAGTTTAAGTAATTTATATACTTAGTAATGCTTCTGTCATTTTCAGGAAGCTTCTTAATTTGACATAGATTATAATGTGATCTTATCTGGGTAAGGTCATAGCAAAATTATGGTTAACAATATGAGGATTAGATCCCTTGAGCCTTTAAACAGTGGTAAAAATAATCTTAATTTTTATTTGAAGTTAAACTTTCTAATGAAACTAGCTATATGAGGAGATACTTTTAAGCCTTAGATTGAGGGCGCCTGGGTGGCTCAGTTGGTTAAGCAACTGCCTTCGGCTCAGGTCATGATCCTGGAGTCCCTGGATCGAGTCCCGCATCGGGCTCCCTGCTCGGCAGGGAGTCTGCTTCTCCCTCTGACCCTCCCCCCTCTCATGTGCTTGCTCTCTCTCATTCTCTCTCTCTCAAATAAATAAATAAAAAATCTTTAAAAAAAAAAAAAAAGCCTTAGATTGAAAACTCTCTTGGGGATATCAAGCCTAAAGCATTTATCCGAAGCACAGAAAACCCGGGAGAAATAAGCTTCACAGTTGACCTCTGGTTCCTGAGTTCCACAATTTTTTTCCCCAGAGACATGCTCGTAGTGCCTATGTTTATTCTGATTATTGGTTCTGAGTCCCATGCAAGGAACTATGTTTAAATTTGATTATGATTTAAAAAGTACAATAAAATTAAAATTACATAAATTCCTCATACTGTCTTCGGGATTCCATTTTGCCTGCTCCCTCATAAAAGTGTTCAAAGCTCATTTGGGCTCTGGGTATCACTGTTGAATCAGGAACTAGAAAGATAAAGTCCATATTTGCCTACAGTTGGAACATGTAAAAACTTGTCTCAATTTACTGAAAAACAAATCCATTTTACAACAGTTGGAGGACAGGTGCTATCTTCTACATGCAAGATTTAGGAAAATTGTTCATTTAATTTTACTTAACTCCCCAATCTCATCTATCCAACTATGCTGTGAATGCTCTGAAGAACCACTTTATCAAATGAGTGGGAAGTGATTAATTTAGAAACTGTACGAGATACTCATTCTATAGAGGGCTAACTAAAATGTAGTCCGTAACACTGTTAGTTATAGGAGAGAAAAAGCAATATCATCTCTAGGCATATTACATGAGCCACCTGTGTTGTTTTATATATCCAGAACACACCACCATTATCTTTCTCTCTCTGTCTCTCTCTCTCTCTTTCTCTCTCTCTCTCACACACACACACAAACACACTGAAGATTTGGGGTTGTGACCTAAACTGGACCAATTGTGGCATCCCTCATACCAACCTCATAGATCCCATGGTCCAGTAGTAAACATGTCAGCCAAGGTGTATCAACCAGAATCCTTTCCCAGCATTTTTATAAGGGAAACCTGTGAGAAAGGGACCTCCTGCGTTTTGATCCTAAGGTTTAAGAATAAAAGCCTAGAGGTGACTGCAGTCCTGTTTCTTGGAGATAACCAGACTGATGGAATAAAGTTGGCACTCAGAAAGATGAGATGTATAGAAAGTTGCAATGGTGTTTTATTCCTAAACGATCCAGTACATTTGGCAGGAAGTTTGTAATTTATGGATAAAAGGAGACTTCTTTTCTAAATCTATTTCAGGAATAGCCTTTGAAATCCTACCACCATTCCTGGTGTTTAGATTCCATCAATAAATTAGAATAAAAATACTATTAGGAAAGTTTAGTAAGTTCTAGCTAGGTATTCTTAACTTTTCTAATCCTCATGTCATGTGAGATAGATGGCTTCTATTTATATACATTTCATATATAAGAGATTGGGTGGCTTAAACAAGTCACAGTTTTGGAAATTGGGAAGTCCAAGATCAACGTGCCAGAAGAGTTGGTGTCTGGTGAGAGCTCTCCTTTTGGGGTGCAGACAGCTGCCTTCTCACTGTGTACCCAGATGACTTCTTCGTGGGGAGCAAGAGATTGAGTGAGAGAGAGAGAGAAAGCATGTTCTGGTGTTTCCGCTTATAAGGACACCAATCCTAACAGATCAGAGCCCCACGCTTATGACCTCATCTAAACTTTACCACCTCCTCATAAGGCCTTATCTCCCAATATAGTCACATTGGACTTCCCCATATGAATTTTGGGGTGATATAAGCATTCAGTTCATAAAAACAAAAAACAAACAAAAACTATAGGGTAAGATAAATTCAACTGTAGGGTACAGTGAATCTAAAACATTACAGGACTATATTGTTAGCTGAAATAAGGCCTCCCACAATTTTGGTGAAATAAAAATAGATTTTAATGAAATATAGATTTCATAAGGTAGTTCCTTCAACTCTTGCATGTTACATTTTACCTAACTCAGGCTGGGGGAATCACAGAAGATATAATTATGCAAATGAATACATAGGATAAAGAAAGGACACAGCTTACTAAATTACAGCCAGATATCTAAACTGGCAGCTGGTACCTTGGTGAGAAAAACATAAAAGCACTGAGCCAAAGCACATCCATCTTCTCAGAGAGCTGAATTAAAAAAAGAAGAAAGAAGGGATTGTTGCATGATCTTTAGAGCCCATGTTCTGTTAGATTGATGGAGAACTGAGTGAGTGGTTCTCCCTTTCCTGTTCCTATTTTCAACTGATGAGGAGAAATACAAGTTTTATGACTGAACATCATAAAATTATGATAATGATGGAATCTATTTCCTGAAACCATATTTCTACAGATATATAATTTTGAAATCAGGAAGAAAAATTAGCATGTCAGTATCTTTTAATTCAGGGTCACATCCAGACATAATGCAGGATAATTTTAGTCAGCTCTAGGAAGATTCTAGAATTTCCATGTCTAGAATAAAATTATGGTCAGCCCAATGCAGTGGTTCTTAAGCTTTCTTGTACCTTATAATCACTTGGGAGCTATTAAAAAAATACCAAGTGCCTGCTTACCAACCCAAATCAATTTAATCAGAGTCTCTGGGGATGAGACCTGGCTTTTTAAAAGCTTTCTGGATAATTCTCCTGTGCAGAACACCACTAGCCTAATGTTGAGGAGCCATGGCCTAACTTAGCAACCGATTAAATTCCTTCATCTGAAATTAGAAGACCTAGCCTGTATTGACTAAACTATTCTTTTAAAAAAATTTTTTTTAAAGATTTTATTTATTGGGGTGCCTGGGTGGCTCAGTCAGTTAAGCGTCTGCCTTTGGCTCAGGTCATGATCCCAGGGTCCTGGGATCTAGCACCATACTGGGCTCCCTACTCGGTGGGGAGTCTGCTTTTCCCTCTCCCTCTGCTCCTCCTCCTGCTTGTGTGCTCGCTCTCTCTCTCTCTCTCAAGTAAATAAATAAAATCCTTAGATTTTATTAGAGAAAGAGAGAGCACAGAGGGAGAATGAGATGGAAAAGCAGACTCCCCACTGAGCAGAGAGCCTGATGTGGGGTTCGATCCCAGGACCCTGGGATCATGACCTGAGCCGAAGGCAGATGCTTAACTGACTGAGCCACCCAGGCGCCCCTCAACTAAACTATTCTTGTTAGCCAATATTTGGGTGCAGAAATTTCACATAAAGTTGGACAAAGCTCACTGAAGAATCAAGACAAATAACAAGTCAAATAAAATCAAATATTACTGAGTGGCAACTGAAGATCTAAACCTACAGTTGGGAAGGGGTTTAGGGAAGTGTAATTTTCTGGAACTAAATGAAGATTATGGACATTCAATTTTTTTTTTATTTGTAAATTCTACTGAGGCAATAAGTCTCACTAAGTCCTCTCCCTTGAAAAACTATCTAGGGGATGTAGTCATAAGCAGCACTAAAGCAGGGAATTCAATGCAGCTTAGATCCCAAATTTCAATCAAGTATTCCTTCAGGGACTCAAGTATGTAGAAAAGAAAGTCCTGTTCTCTCTTGGGCAGATTGCCAATGATGAGAAGGATCACATCCTGGGCTGCTTCTCAGCACGCTGTCAAAGAGGGAGGAAAAAGTTGTTGTTGCCATTCAAAGTGAAAGCCTCCTTTTCCTGTTTCCCAGGCATTTTGAGATTTACATATGATTTCTATAATCCTTTAAAAATGATGCCTTTGCCATAATCAGCTTCTGTTTCACCCTCAAAGAAGGTAGACACAGCAGGATGCTAAAGCGTTCAGATTTTTTTTTCCAAGTAAGCAAGTGAAGCTATTAAAACCCTCTAAGCAAGTAAGTTTCTTGCATAGAGTAGTATTTAAAGAACTTGACTTTCTAGCAAAATGTAGTTGAGGAAGAAAAAACAATAGGCAAAAAGATGAGCTAGAAAACCCCAGTAAAATCTATTCTAAGGCAGTGAGGACTTAAACTATCTATCTACACACACACTGGAGGCTGTAGGAATTTTTTAATAAAAATGTAACAGGATGGTGAATTGAAAAGCTTCTTTGTGGCATCAAGATACAATACAGATGACATTCCAAAATGGATACAGTGCCAAAACAAAAATTTGCCAAGGGAGGGGATAATAGCTTAAATTCTTTTTTTTTTTTTTTTTTTTTTTTTTTTTATATAAATTTTTTTTTTTTTTTTTTTTTTTTTTTTTATGCCACATAGAAACATTTTTAATTCCCTTTCTGTGACTTTTTTATTCAAAAATTT